>NC_135484.1:61432719-61756355 GCF_052094955.1 Ictidomys tridecemlineatus | reverse complement strand
TTCCTGATTTTATTTTTTTTAAATTGGAGCCGTCCTATTGAGTATGAAGTGGATCTCATTGATGCTTTGATTTGCATTTCTGTAAAAATTTGTTATAGTATTTTTTCAAGTGTTTATTGATTATTTTCTTTAGAGAAATGTCTATGCCAGTCTTTTTGTTCATTTTAAAATCAAGTTGTTTGTTTTTGTTTTGTTGAGTTTTAGGAGTTCTTTATGTATCCTAGATATGATTTGTAAATATTTTCTTCTATTCTGTGGGTTGCTTTCCTTTCTTTCATTGCCTGTGTCCTTGGTGTCAGACCCAAGACACTATTCCAAATCCAATGCAAGGCATTTGACTTCTAATTACTGTTGCCACTTCTCTGTCAGGTGGAACCGATCTCCTATTTGTCCGCTGAATCCATAAAACATGTATGTAATTGCAGCTTGTATATACTCTGCATTTCCCTTTTTCATTTAACATCTCATTGTTTTCACATTATCTTCATCTGATCTTATAAAAAGATTTTTGTTATGAAGCATTTTCCTAGGTTTTTTATTATTGTAATTGGTAATGTTTTTCTAAATTCCTTTTTAGCAGTTTTCCTGCATTTTAATTGGTGTTTTTCCTTTCTGATTGCTGATTCATGGATTTGCTGGAATGCACATGCAGATTGCATCTCTGTGAACAGTTATTTTAAATATGCCAGGATTGTTCCTAGAAGATTTCCTAAGTAAAAACTGATTCCAATCAACTTACTTAAATTCATTCTGAATTACCTCAGACTCTGTCTTTAACACATTCAATATTTATGCACTGCATCCCCATGAGTGTTTCAAATATATTGTTTGGGGGTGGGATGAAGCATCCAAAAATAATTAACACAGTGGACAAAGATAACAAAAGGATAAAACTGAAATAGAAGATGCAGATGTACAATCGTTTGCAGCATGAAAAAGTAACAATCAATTGAGAGCAATTTTTTTCTGGGCAGGATTGTTGCAAACAGCAGCAGGTTTGATGTTTATGAGTTGCAGCATTTTATAAGATGGACAGAAGCCAGGATCATCACTGTGGTGTATTACATGATCTGGGTACAGTTATGTTTCTGTAATTGATTAGAATTGTCCATGGAGAATGTTCTTTCCAGCAATCCAAGGATTTCTTCAATGTTTCAGTTTCTCCAAAGGCCACTTGTAGGGTAATGTGTTTTTAGAGGAATGCATTTTCTAAAGGATCAGAAAATAAGATTGAGGTTTTACAAAGATGTCTATATTATTCTCATTGCCTCTGCTAACAGAAGCACTATATTAGAAGTCGGAGGCCTAATTTGCTCCTCCCTATTTTTTTTTTGTTAGAATTAAGTTTCAGAAGTTGGATAAAATAGTGTAAAAATAGTTGCTTCTGAAAGAAAAAGATCAAACATTTGCTTTTAGAAGGAAAGGGTTTAGATTTTTTAGTGAATATAGTTAAATTGATTTTCATGCTTATATAAGCATGGGAGGAACACGACTCCCAGGAAGATTGGGCAGAGTGGGTATTGCTTGCAATATTAAGCAAAGTACATAAATGCTTTTAAGTACATTACAGAACTTGCTTAACCATTTTATTTCACTCTGGGTGTAACAAACCTCATGATCCATACACTCAGTGAAAGTGTGAGGTACCCCATATTCCTGCTCTCAAAAGTTCTTCTGCTCCAGAGTGATCCCTGTTTCTGCTGATTCAGACATCAGAAATGGCCCTTAGTAGTCTGTGAAGTGGTGAAGTTTGTCTCCAGAACACAGATGAGTAGAAATGAAGAAGTCAGACCTCTCATCTACTCTCTGGGCTTTCTAGGTGCTGTTTACTATCCCATCAAAACATGGTCTCAGGAAATACCCACAGAAAAGCTCCAATGAAGTAACTCACATTTCCATATGTATACTGAGCTACACTGAAAATATAAATTCATTTGCCTTTCAGAAGTGGAATACCTATTCCTGAGAAATGGAACACAAATACAAAAATGTATTGTTTTTGGTGGAAGTGGAGATGGTAAGTTGTATTCTTAGTCTACTACCTTACTGACACATAAAATCAACCCTGAGAATGACATTTTTTATACTTTACTTAGACTTCCATTCACATTTTGTTTGCTATTTTTAATTATTTATCATTTTCTAAGCATTTCACATAAATGATTCATCTAATGAAATTGATCCAACACTTGCTGTGTGAGAGGAAGCCTGAGCAAGAGTTACCTCTGTTTTTATGGGTGAGGAAATGGGAACAGAGGGGAGTCAATAGGATATATTACCCTAAATCTTTCAAAATGTGGTTGGATCACCAAATACAACATGGGATGAAGTAGCATCACAGAAACTCATTAAAAAACAAACGAAAAACAACCAATCAATCACACAAACAAGAACTGCTTCTTTTGGCATAGCAAATACAGTTTTTCTTTATAAGCTGTTCCTATTTCTTCTAGATCCCTGGTGAAATCATGTTGTAAAAGACAGTAAAGCATATTTCTGATAATACTAATGAGCTCAAGTAACACAGATAAAGATGCACACTCTTGGTAAATAGCCCATAATCAGGCCATTTTTGTATTGTAATTAGAATAATTTATTTGAAGATAAAATTGAAGTTATCAGCATTCCTTGTTAGAATTTTAAACACTTTCATGCAATATTGATTTCAGATATTTAAAGAAATATTCAATGACTGGTTTCCAGTGTATCCTGGAGTTTGGTAGAGAGAAACAGTTATGTTGAGGAAGATAATAAAGATTTCCATTGGTAGTTTGCCTATTCATTATTTTTTAACCATAGTGTGAAGTTTGATTTTTTTTCTCATTTTAATCCAAACTTTCTCTTCTATAATTTTATTTATTTAAAAATGTGTCTTGGGCTGGGAATGTGGCTCAGGCGGTAGCGCGCTCGCCTGGCATGCGTGCGGCCCTGGGTCGATCCTCAGCACCACATACCAACAAAGATGTTGTGTTTGCCGAGAACTAAGAAATAAATATTAAAAAAATTCTCTCTCTCTCTCTCTCTCTCTCTCTCTCTCTCTCTCTCTCTCTCTCCTCTCTCATTCTCTCTTTAAAAAAAAATAAAAATAAAAATGTGTCTTGTTTTTCATGGACATAAAATAATTGCACATATTGATAGAGTACAATGAGGGTCTTGATGCATGTGTCCATTGTGTGATAAATTGCATCAGGGTACTTAGCATATCCATCACTTCATATGTTTGTTCGTGGTGAGAATATTAAAAACTTTCCTTCCAGCTATTTTGAAGTAGTCAATAAATATTGCTGTTTTGAAATGTTTGATTAATATTACTAGCCATATCACTACTGTGCAGTAGGACACCAGAACTTATTCCACCATTTTAACTGGACTGTCTCCTGAATAAATGGTGCTGGGAAAACTGCAGAAGAATGAAGCTAGACCTCATTGCTCACCAAATACAAAAATCAACTCAAAATTGCTTAAAGGCTTAAATGTAAGACCTGTAATAATAAAACTATTAGATACTCATTTTTTTTGCCAGTTCACTCTGTTTAGTTTTTTTTTTAAATTAACCCATATATACAATTTGACCCAAGGCAGTTATAAACCTAGAAATCACATATCCAAATAAATCGTGTCCTTTTAGGTTGCTACTTTTGGAGAATATGTGCCAATCCTGACGCGTTGTCATGAAGAACACTTTTAGGATTTCTCTTTTCTGATTGTCTTTCGTGTGAATTCACAAGTCATGAGAAAAGTAGTTTTACTTTTGGCAGTCAGCATTACTCTGTGTTATCAGCCTTCTCCTTCTCAGAAATAATTTGGTTATTTCAGAAGTTCCATTCATCCCACAAAGGGGTAACATTTGACACCTTTAAGGGCATTTGGAAAAATGGGTCATTGGCTTTGGGGAGTTTCAGAATTGGCTGTAGCAATCTAAAAAAAAAAAAAAGGCTTTCAGGACATCCAAAAATCAATTATCATTCTCAGAATTTTTGAGAACCTGGAAAGAAATAATATAACAAAACTTCTTAAGCTCAAAATTTTCATTTCTTGTGTTGGCTAGATTTAAAATTTTTATTTTTTATTTATTTTTTAAAAAATATTTATTTATTTTAGTTGTAGATGGACACAGTATCTTAATTTTTATTTGTTTATTTTTATTTGGTGCTAAGGATCAAACCCAGGGCCCCCTGCGTGAGAAGCAAGTGCTCTACCACTGAGTTACAACACCAGCCCCTAAAATTTTTAGTTTTGAAAGTAGGAAAAAAAAAAGCTTATCCAATGCATGTCTTTGAAACCAATTTCTATATTCAGTAATACTCATTTGAAAGATAAAACCTTAATTTAAGTTAATTTTTCTTTTTAAAAAGAAGGTGGCTTATGACATATTTTTTGCCTACTCACTTTGGATTATTTCTGAAAGGCAGAAGGCCCAAATTATTACCAATCCTTATTCTTTAGATATATGAAGCTTCTGTTTAGGAGGCAAACTAAAATGGTCTTATTCATTCGAAATTTTAGAATACTTGTAATATCCAAGATCTATTGCTATATAAAAAATTTCACTCTCCTTTGCCTTAAATCACCATCATCGTTATTATCAAAATACCAATTAAGTATAATTTTCCTTGACAGAAGATATAAGAAGATCTGGTTAGTACTTAGTTTATGTTGAGCCTCTAAGAGTAGCTGTGATTTCTAGAACGAGGTGGAGGTGTGTGGATATTTTATAATTCATCCGAGTGCCCATGAACATTTAGTGATTCAAGAAATATTTATTGAGCTACTGTTAGGGTGAGATTGCAATAAATCACCAAGTTGATCTTAAAGCAGGAGACAAAAACCTTATTCATCAGCCATTGGTTCAGATCCACCAGCTGGCGGGCCAAGGGGTAGGCTACAAGTCTATACCTTTCGACTCCCTCCTGGGATTTGGGTACACTTTTTGTAGTCCAAAACCATACTAATCATAAGTAGCTGTTGCTATAATTCAAAACAAATGTCATGAGATCTAAAATCATAAGCAGAAGTGGGAGTGGGTCAAAATGTCCCTAGTTGAGTACAAGTTGAATGGTTACCCACATTTAGACAATTAGTCTTGGAGAGGGTACATTGTCCAAGAAAAATGAGAATCAAAGAGAGAACAATTTTACATTGTATAAGAATTGCCATTTTGTGTTGCCAAATATGCTTTGCTAAGCAACTATTGATGGGTACAGAAGTGGGGCTTTCCCATGGGAGAAGAAGTTTTTATGTGACAGGGAGTCTCAGGGTAAGATGGAGTCTCTTTGGTCTTTGCCCGTATAGCTGGTCCATAACACTACCACAACAGACATGTTTGGCTCTTGGGTGTCTTCTCTTTCTACTGGTTCTCTGTTCTACTCTCAAAACATTCTTTTCACAACCTTCTCTGGCCCCTCAGGACTCCTTACTAAGTAATACTCTGTATTAAATTATTTTCTGAATGTTTTTTCCTTGACTTTCTTAGTCATACCATTCCTACATGTACAACAGATTAATTTTCTAAAGAAAGTTTCTCCAGTGTCAAGCCCTGACCACTGGTGAATTTTCCAAGAATTCCATTGCATGTGCATAAGGTTTGCAGTCTTTACTAACTCAAGGTTACTTCACAGACTTGGGTTTTTGTTTGCTGGACTCTTTGAAAATGCAGACCTCCCTTTCCTCTGAACGGAGCCTCTGCTGTCATGGATGAGATCGAAAGCCTTCGCAATATGCTGGGCCCATCGACCTCGGACTGGTCTATGTTGATCCTCAGCAAGCAGCAGATGCAGGAGCTGGAGGCACACTTCCTGAAGGACTCCTTTCCATCCCACGGTACCATGGTGGCCCTGGCCTCCAGCCTCGGCCTAGAGGAGCAACAGGTGCAGAATTGGTTTACAGTGCAACAGAAGATATATCCGAACTCTGAAGGAGGCCATCACCCATTTGCACGACGCCTAGGGAGGCCTTCGTGCTCATCCTGGGCACACTCAACCTGGGCAGGCCCATCCTGGTCTAGCTTCTGTTGTACATGTGCATCCTGCAAAGATGTCCACTACCCCAGCCCAAGAAGAACCAGAAGCTTCTCCATTTAGGCCAGGCCTGTGGGAACTTCCGGGGAGGTGCCCAGGAGAGTGCCTGGCCCCTCAGGGGAGAGGATGAGGAACTAGAAGCCGCCTTGAAGAGACTCTCCACTGCAGAGCCTGAGGAAGGTGACCTTGGAGACTCAGACAAATCAGGTTCAGGAGATTTCTGAGTGGATGGGAGTTCTGCACCTGCCACATTCCATAGGTCCCACAGGTCCTCACTCCGGCTACTATTCCATCTAATTGTTGTCCCCATCTGTCATTTGAGTCACCTGGAAGTGTCTGAGTGTACAGTCTAGGAGTGGAATGGGTGTTCCTGGGTGCACTTCCTTCCCTTGATGCTGACACCGCCCATAGCCAATTTTATTACTCTTTCCTAATTTATGGGGATCTTAGTCTGCAGTCCAGTGCAGCGGCTGCCTGCATCTCTGCTTCCCCGCAAGGATTTTCTCACATTCCTTTGCTGACAGCCACACTCACACCAGATCCCTACCCCCCACCTGCATCTTTTAGATAACATATCCAATATAATCTCATCATTTTGAAATAGTTTGGAGCTTTGTCTTAATTTATGTATTTTTCCTCTTATTTCCTTTTAGTCTTTGCTTTGTTACTTGCTTGAGGTTATTTTTCTGTTTGATTTTCCGTAAATTTTCTACTTTTGCTTCAGTGAAAAAAAAAAAAAAAAGAAAATGCAGACCAGCTAGACACTCCAGGCTGGGCTATTTCAGAGTCTTGCTAATACTGTTTTAATTGGAATCCTCTTTCGTCCTGCCCTCCCAATTCTAATCATCAGCATTAAATGATTAAATGTGTAGGTCACTTTGGGTCATATGGACATTTTAACAATATTAATTTTTCAAATCCACGAAGATGGAATGTATTTCCATTTATTTGTGTTCTTTTCAATTTAGTTCTTTTTTTTTTGAGTTCCTTATATATTCTGTTATTAAGATCTTGTTGGGTGAAGAATTTGCAAATATTTTCTCCCATTCTGTGGGTTTTCTCTTCACTCTTATTTCTTTTGCTGAAAATGGTCTTTTTAGTTTGATGCAATCCTATTTTTTTTCCTCTCTCCTTTCTTTACTTTTGTTGCCTGTGCTTTATTTTCTTTTTAAAAATCATTGCCCAGGGGCTGGGATGGTGGCTCAGTGGTAGAGCCCTTGCCTAGCATGTGTGAAGCACTGGGTTAGATTCTCAGCACCACATTTAAATAAATAAAATAAAGATCCATTGAAAACTAAACAATTTTTAAAAAAAATCATTGCCCAGACCAATGTCATGTAATGTTCCTCCTGTTTTTTTCCTAATAGTTTTATAGTATCACATCTTACATATGTAAGTCTTTAATCCATCTCAAGTTAATTTTTGAATGTGGTGTGAGAGAGGAAGCTAATCTCATACATCTATGTGTGGACATCTAGATTTCTCAACAGCATTTTACTGAAGAGGGTAATTGCCCAAAAGCATGATCTTGGTGGGCTATATGAGGTCTTTTGGATTCCATATGAATAGGACTATGAATTTTAGGATTTTTTTCTACTTCAATTAAGTACGACTTTAGCATTTTAACTGCATTCAATGGATAGATCATTTTGGATAGTATGGACATTTTAGCACTATTAATTTTTCCAATCCATGAAGATGGAATGTCTTCATTTATTTGCTATGCTCTTCAGTTTCTTTCACTAATGTTTTATGGTTTTCAATGTAGAGATCTCTTGCTTCTGTGGTTAAATTTATCCCTACGTATTTTTATTTTATTTGTAGCTACAGTGAATGAGATTGACAAATGATCTGAGCAGACATCTCAAAAGAAGATATACAAATGGCTAACAATTACATAAAAAACTGCTCAATATTACTGGTTGTCAGGGGTATTCAAACCAAAACCACAACGAGATATCTAAAAACCCAGTTAGAATCGATATAATAATAATAAAAAACAAAACAAAAAGGCAAATGCTGATGAGATTGTGGAGAATAGAAAACTATATTATACTCGATTGGTGAGAATGTAAATAGTATAGCCACTATGAAAAATGGCATGGAGTTTCCTCAAAAAACTAAAAGCTGAACCAATATATGTTATAGTAATCTCATTACTATTAGCTATATATACATCCAAAGGAAATGAAATTAGCATATCAAAGAGATACCTACACTTTCATGTTTACTAAAGCACTATTTACAATACTCAAATATGGAATTTTGAAACCGTGTCCATCAATAGATGAATTGATAAATAAAATGTCAAACTCATAAATGAAATATTATTCAGCCATAAAAAGAAGGGAATTCTGTTATTTGTGGCAACCCAGATATGTTGGAGATCACGTTAAGTGAAATAAGCTAGGCATAAAAAGACAAATACTGCATGATTTCACTCACTTGTGGAATCTTAAAAAGCTGAGCTTATAAAACTAGAGGGCAAAATAGTGTTTATCAGAGGTTGGGAGAGTAGGGGAGATGTTGAGGAGGAGAGATTGGTTATTGTGTACAAAGTCACAGCCAGACAGGATAAATATAACTACATATCCTGAGTTTTTCAATACACAATGTATCAATGTTACAAACACCCATAAAGATGTACAATTATAATGTCAGTAAAAATAGCATAAAGTAAAACATAAAACTACAACAAACCCAGTCTAAATATCCCTTAATATTTTTATGTAATATTTCTCTAATCCCCAGAGCATTTTCTTCCTATAACTATTTTGATTACTTTATCACAATTATGTACATCTTGTTTTCATCACTAGACTATCTCATCTGAAGGGCGGGTATGTCATTAGAGTCCTCAACACGGAGCCTAGGACAAATATGATCGGCACTTCGACTATTTTGAATTGATAAAATCCAAAGGAATATGAAAATGACCCACCGTAGAATTTTAGGGTTGTACAATGTAATAGCCAGCTCAGAGATGATGCAGTATCTGAGGGGAAGTGGGCTGTGGGTAGTCTAATTAAGAAAATCATTTTATGGCAATTACCTGAAATCTTTTTGTCATTTCTTCCTAAGAAAACAAAATAATCCCACAAATTTTAGGACAAATCATTCTCTGAGCAGTCAGTATTTGAATAATTTTAAATACTGATGAATTTCTTGGTCATGAAAAGTTATGAGAAATTTATGATTTATAAATCCAAAAATAGGACTAATCTGATTATTATACATCCTATTCACGACACACATAACACTAAAATTTTGGGTAAGTAATCAGTGTGGATACCATCATAGACCCATCAGAATAAGATTAACTTCTGTATCAAAGTGCACCCTGCTTTACTAGTACCCTCTGTGCCTTATTTTGAAACTTAAAGATATGTCACGTTACTATTTTTCTCTCTGATGGATATAATTTCTCCTACATCCTGTGTCATGATAAGTAAAGCAGATTTCCTACTTCCCAAAACCTGCGTGCTTCCTAACAGAGAGATGATGCTAAAAACAGGAAGTTTCAGGTGAGGCTGTATCCAGTCAGGTTTCTGTATGGACTGGTAACTGTTGTCTACATGTAAACTTTATTTTCTTTAAATTCCACTAAAACAATAGAGAAGGCACAAATCTCAATTGGGAAATAAACTTCCAAAAGAAAAACACAGAGAACTCTATCTAAAGCTTCTGGGGCACCTCATCCCCTCATTACTTGGCATGTTCATCTCAGTTATTTAGATTTTATTTTTGGAAAGACTGCCTGGTTCCCTTCATGCTACTTTTATTTCTTCTTCCTCCTTTTCTTTTTATTTTAGCATGAAAGAGGAGATATACATAAACCATAAATTTCAAATTCAGAAAAACTTATATTTTACTATTTGTGACAGTTATATTAAAAAATATTTAAAAATCATTCATTCAGGAATCATTTGCAAAGACAGAATTGCATTCCACTATAATGTATACTATATGGATGTTGAACTTTAACAACATTTTTCCAAAAAGGAACTTTATGGACATAAAGATATTTCCATTATTATACTTGGAAACCTATCTGTGGAAGTGGATGATAAAGACCAAAAAGTGTCTCTACATGTTACTTCATGAGTTAGACTGTATTTTTCTCCTTGCATAAATAAGTATGTCAAAAAGAGAAGTAGTGTTGAAGTAGAAGAGAAAGAAAAAGAGGGCAGAAGAGGAAAAAGGGATATAAAGGGAGAGAAGCAGGAGAAAAACTTGAGTCAGCTTATCTTGAAGTGGCACTCTATATATTTTATTTCCACCAGTATTATATCTTCATTTTCTAAGATCAGTATATTCTTTTCTCTTTTTTTAATTGTCATTGGACTCTGTAATATAATTTTACATCATATATTATTAACATTTATAAGAAATTCTTGAAATCATTTCATTGTGATCAGATCAAAGTATAAATTTTGCTCACAAGACACACTGTATATATCACCTCATAGATTTATACATTTTATGATGCAAAGTTAAAATCCTAACATGGTCACACCTCAATGTAGTTTGTCTTAAAAAAAGGAAAAACCAGTATTCATGTAAACAGTACATTATGAGATGTAAAATTTGGTTGATAACTCATATAACCTCAAATATACACAAATTATAAGATTATTCTACATGCTCATTCATTTTACATGTAAAGAAAGAAGACAATATTATAAAAGGCAACATTTGTTAAAAGGCCACTGTGGCTAACTTGGTGTCGCTGGAGTTAATACTGCAGCCACTGTTAATTTCCTGGATGTCTTGAGGTTAGGTAGGAGTTGATTCTGTCAAGGCAAACATCAAGTAATTCAACTTTGTCCAGATGACTGAACAGCTAGATTCCTTAACAAATTCTTTCAAATGCATTGTTTGGGTCAGGTTATTTTATTGCCAGGTCAGTGAAGGCATCAGAGACCTCTGTGTTGACCTGCATGGAAATGCTTGCTTGTGTGACGTTGAGGTAAATGTCATACTGCTGGTCCAGACCAAGGTAGCAGTCACTCATGAGATAGAGAGTGAAGATATACCTAGAATATGAAAATAGAACAAAAATGTAAAACTGTTTTTCTAATCAGGGTCACATTTAATTCTTTTATAACTTTAGTGGTAAGATTCTGCTTACCTTCCGGGTATTTCAGGGGTGAAAAAAGAAAGGGAAGCAATGTGATGATTTCGAACATATCCTACTCGTTTTAAAGCAATAAGTTCTCTCTTGTCCACTTCTCCTAATATCAAGAACCATCCTTCATCTTTTGATTTGGGAAATCGAGGGGTAACTGCAGAGCTCTCTTGCTTTCCCTATAAACCAGAGAAAAAGATAAAATATTGACTACATCTACACTTTTCACATGGTTTGGTAGTGGTTAAAAGGCACTGCTCGGGGCTGGGATTGTGGCTCAGCGGTAGATCGCACATCTAGCATGTGCGGGGCCCTGGGTTTGATCCTCAGCACCACATAAAAATAAAATAAATACAATAAATATATTGTGTCCAATTACAACTAAAAAAAAAAAAAGGCACTGCTGTCTTACTGGAAGGCCATAAACAAAGAGTTCAGCACTTCCATCTGGGATGTCTTTAATTCCCTTCCTTTGTGGTGTTTGATACATTTTTGTATGTTTCTTCAGTACATACAGAAGTAATACCTTTGAGCTATTATTATCAGAATATTTGGCTCAGAAAGAATAAAGCTCTGAATCCTGACATCAAATTAGTAAAATTTCAAGCCATTCCTCCACTTACAGACAAATAAACGGAGATATAGCCATGTGAACCAAATCTTCCCAGTCTTATTCACAAAGAACTGATGCTTAGGAAAACAAACAAAAACCAATCAAGACTAGACTGTGTAACTCAAGATAATAAGCACAATATCAGATCAATATCTTCTTTCCACCCAAGAATAAAATACACATAAAAAAGCACATAGTATATCAAAAGTTCCTTTCTCTGAGGAGTGAGGAATGATAAGTCATGTGATTTGTAACACACAGTAATCACCACAATTTAAGACTAGTACCAAAGTCGGAGCTGGGGTTGTAGCTCAGTGGTAGAGTGCTTGCCTAGCTTGTGCAAGGCCCTGGGTTTGATCCTTAGCACCACATAAAAATAAGTAAATAAAATAAAAGCATGTGTCCAACTATACCTAAATATATATATATATATATATATATATATATATATATATATATATATATATATATAAATTAAAAACAAAAGACTAAAACTAATGTAATTACAGAATCTGGAGTCTTTATCTTGGACCGACTTTTACAAAAACAAGGTTATTGTAATGTGTCTTTAAGACAATGACTTTATGGCATAAAACATATTAATGATGACATGTTCCTATTGAGATTTCACTCTGTATTCCAGGGGGAGATGCTTTAGTTATAACATTTTATAACAGAGCCAGAGAGTAATATAGTTCCATAGCAGTTAGGAATAAAATCTATAATTTTTTTGAACATGATTAAATCTAATTTTAAAGTAGATTTTCAAGGTTAAAAAAAGAAATCTACTTTTGCTCCATGATTTTATCTTTATTATTATGATTTTTATAACTATTTCTATGATTAGTTTATGATTATTATTATTTTTTGGAAGTTGGAATTTAGAACATTTCATCTAGAAATGCTCATATTGAAGCTCTGAAATGCTAGAGGCCTATCAGTTTATGTTCGTATTGGCTGATATTTAGTATTAGAAATGAAATGAAGTGAGACCTGTACTGAAAGGTCATTGTAACAATACACATGACTATTCTATGAAAACAGAGGGGCTTTCTCATCCCAGAGGGTTACTCTAGATATTAAAAACCCTGAATCCATTAGGATAAAAAGAAAAAAAGGACAAATTCTTTCTTATTTCAATTACTATGATACTAAAAACCAATCTGCTCACACTATGTGTACTAATATTCTTAGAGGACTAAATAATTAATTTTGGTGTCAGAGGCTACAGAAAAGAGCATAGTAATTTAAAATAAAACTACTGTACATTTTTGGTCTGTATGAAATTGACAAAGCTCTCTCATGTGCATTATAATGAAGGAAACAGGTAGATGTGGCAACTGAGTCTCAGAAAAGCTTAGCATCTTATTCAAATTCAATAGAGCTAAGAAGGAAAGCTTCAATTTCATGTACATCTGGCCTGATGTGGTTCCTATACCAAAGTGCCTCTAGTGCAGTGCTTCTCAAACTTTAATGTCCTTAAAAATCATGTGTACATGGGGGGGACTGGGGATGGTAGAGCATTACCTAATATGTGTGAGGCCACTGGATTCAATTCTAGGTACAAGAAAAAACCAAACCAAAACAAAAAAGGATTAAGTGGGGCACCAAAAAGAGCATCAGTTTTGCGATTCCCTCAGACCCTGAGATTCTGATTCAGTCATTCAGGAGTGGGGCCAAGAATCTACACTTTAAAAGGCACTCGAGGAAATTCTGCTAGACTGAGTGTGTAAACCACACTTTGAGAATAGTAACTCCAGGCAATATATGATTATGTAAGGTGGATATTCGGGGGTTGAAAAATGGCACACGAGAACTGACTGACTAATGTCAAAGACTGACTCTTGCTGGTTAAGGCCAGTTGAGAAAGCAGGATTCATGAATGACACGGACACATTAGTAATATAAAAGATATGTGTGGTGGCACATGCTGGTAGTTGGTGCGAAATATTTGAGAATGGAAACCAAATACTATACCTTGTGGAACCCAAAGTGGACTCTCTGCAAGCTGACTTGGAGCACATACTCCTGATCAGCATGCAATTTGATCCATTTGTTGTCATCTCGTTTGTCTGCAGTCAGAGTTGAGACAGAGAGTTCATTGTGTCCTTCAGCTAAGTCATCCCATGAGCCTTTAACACTTATGCCAACATCTATCACTGGCAAACGAGATAAAAAATTCCATGCCTAAAAAGAAAAAAACAAAAAAATGTCACATGGAGTGATCAATTAAGAAATAGTGTAATTTTAGAAAAATCAAACTTTTAATTTTGAGATTAATTCTGAATTCAATGCAATTGAAAGAAATAATGGACATCTTTTGCATCGTTTACCCAGTATCATTTTTCAACACTATAGCACAATACTAGGATACTGGCATTGACACAATCCACTGATTATTCAGGTTTCCCTAGTTTTTCTTGTACTTTTATGTAGGTGAATATATGTAGAACAGTGTTTTTTAAAATCCTCTTTAAGTTTTTTTTAAACCAAAAAGTTATTATCTAAACTTATAACTTATTATAAATGCCTCTTCATATTGACTGGTTATTGACTATACTTAAAAAAAAAGAGGGATTAAAAGTGTTTATTGCTACTTTTTTTTTTTAAAGAGAAGCATCTATTTTAACGTTTATGTGACTTTTAAGGTAGAAAACATTACTTAGGGATATAAAGGAAATCTGAAAAAAAAATCTGTGATGCAATTGTTGATGTCAGTATAATCCAATGACCACTTGTTATATAACATAGGGAATCCTGTAAGACTAGGGTTCCTTCTAAAAACAAATAGGTTTTTTTTTTTTTTGGGCATTATCATGCTGAAAGTATCAGTTAAAATCACACATATTAAAAGAGTAGAAATATTTCACCAACTTTATTCTTGCTTTTTAAATTAAAAGATATTTGTGAGTAATCAGTATTCCAATAGTACATGCTTAACAATGCTGAATGAACAAATGAAGGAATGAATCTTATATCCATGGAAAGTATATAACACAATAAACTTGAGGACCTAGGTAACTGTAACCTTTTTTTAACATTTACAATTATGTGGTAATATAACTATTGGTCAAGACAACATCTTTTTTTTAACATTTATTTATTTTTTAATTGTAGTTAGACTCAATATCTTTATTTATTTTTATGTAGTGCTGAGGATCGAACCCAGGGCCTCACACGTGCTAAGCGAATGCTCTACCGCTGAGCCACAACCTCAGCCCAAGACAACTTCTTAATAGTTGTTTTATCAGTTGTTACCTTCTAAGGTAGTTTTTAAAGTTATACAATGACTTTAATTTTAGTTTTCCTTTTAGTTCTTTTATATATGGTATGGATTTCCTTATAAGCTTTAATTTTCTCTTTGCTAAGACTTTAGTGTTGCTGGTATATGTAATCAAACGCAGTAGCCCTGATGAACCAAACTATCACTTAGGAATTAAAAAAAAAATAAATCCAATGCAAAATTTCAATTCAACTCCAATTTCTGCAGAACATTTAATTTTGTGAAACAAAGCAAGTAACATTTACCACACAAAGCAAGACTTCATATGTTTTTGTACTCGTACCATTAAATTAGTTACCAATATGATGTTTTCTGATATTAGCAACTCACTGAGATTTTTCTTTATAACGCTTCCAAATGTCTACCTGGCTTATATATACATATGACATCTTTTTGTAGGACTTATTATTATGTTTTAACTTATAATGTGTACACATATATTTATTTGGTATATATGTATATTTATGTATATAAAACATGAGCTTTTTAAAAAAAACTGCTAAGATATTTCAATACCAGCCAAACATATTTATCTGAGGATTAATCTTCATCTATTGAATCAGGCAAGAGCACTGCCATGCATACAATTATTTAATTAGCAGCCAAATCCTCTGCCAGTCAGCAGCCGTTCCAGGCATACTGATGGGGTAGGAGATGCAAATCTCACAGTCGTACTGCTTTTTCTCATTACTACTGCAATTAGCACTTAAATTGATGCTTTAAACATACTAATTTCTGGAATAATTCAGGATTTGTATGTTACCTGGGATCGCCTCACTGCAGAGCCGACACCAGATTGCTCTGCAAATTGAAGCACTTTTGAGCCAAATAACCATCATCATATCAGACAGAGCCAATTTGCATTTGGTTTTAAAGATAACAGAATGGCAATTTATGCAAATAAATTAAGTAAGTTTACTTCTGAGTTCTCCCTGAACTAATTATAACAATGTTCTAATTTTTCATCACATCTAAAACTTGGCTTCAAATCAACATATGCTATATCAGAAATCTGTTGTTGCTAACAGAAACCTTGTTTTGATTTCAATATATTGCTTTTATTCATAATTTTAATGGTAATTTAGTTAGAAAGGTAGACATTTATTATGAACATTTAAATAACTTTTTTTGTGCCAATTTTGGGTTCAACAGAAACTGAACAATCAATCAGACATTAATGCCTGTTACACTTTTTCCAAGTCTTGTTCAAAAAAAGTTTTACTTGGAAAGAAAAAGAGATATGCTTTAAAAGTTTCTTTAATATGTGCACATACAAATGAATATAATCATGTTATAAATTCTGAACATTTACTCTGACATGTTTAGGGTAAAACTGCTTAAGACTTAAAAGGCTAGAAAGCCAAATATATCTGGCATTGTTCATTTGTTTTTTGGCCTTCCAAAGATTGTTTAGATTTAACTTTCCATATAAGTTACATAGTTAACAAATAAGAGGTTTATTTGAAAGAATCTCTTTGAATCTAGGAACAATAATGTGATTAAAATAAGAGTGGAACATAAACAAGTAATTGAAGGAATTGTATGAAAATATACCCTACCATAAAAAGTGCAAAACTACCTAGAAGAGACGGAGTAGGCTCCTGGGTAATGCAATCTGGTGATGGACAGGCTAAATGAAGCTTTCCAAAGCGAGCTTGAAAGCATTATACTGAACAAGTCCTAATAATGCCAGTAATATTATTAATTAGTATTACTATCATTTGTTCAGTTATTATTCTATGTCAAGAACTATATAAAGCAGTTTACATAATACTATTTTGCTTAACTTTCACAAGAATGTCATAAGATATATATAATGTTTCCATGGTTAGTAAATGGCAAAGACAGAATTTAAACACAGGTGGGGGTACAGAATAGAGGACACAGAGACTAATCCACAAAGCTACAACTCTCTTATATTTGATAAAGGAGCTAAAAGCATGCAATGGAGGAAGGATAGCATCTTCAACAAATGGTGTTGGGAAAACTGGAAATCCATATGCAACAAAATGAAACTGAATCCCCTCCTCTCACCATGCACAAAAGTTAACTCAAAGTGGATCAAGGAGCTAGATATCAAATCAGAGACTCTGTGTCTGATAGAAGGAAAAGTTGGCTCCGATCTACATATTGTGGGGTCGGGCTCCAAATTCCTTAATAGGACACCCATAGCACAAGAGTTAATAACAAGAATCAACAAATGGGACTTTCTTAAACTGAAAAGTTTTTTCTCAGCAAGAGAAACAATAAGAGAGGTAAATAGGGAGCCTACATCATGGGAACAAATTTTTACTCCTCACACTTCAGATAGAGTCCTAATATCCAGAGTATACAAAAAACTCAAAAAATTAGACAATAAGAAAACAAATAACCCAATCAACAAATGGGCCAAGGACATGAACAAACACTTCACAGAGGAGGACATACAATCAATCAACAAGTACATGAAAAAATGCTCACCATCTCTAGCAGTCAAGGAAATGCAAATCAAAACCACCCTAAGATACCATCTCACCCCAGTAAGATTGGCAGCCATTATGAAGTCAAACAACAACGAGTGCTGGCGAGGATGTGGGGAAAAGGGTACTCTTGTATATTGCTGGTGGGACTGCAAACGGGTGCAGCCAATTTGGAAAGCAGTATGGAGATTCCTGGGAAAGCTGGGAATGGAACCACCATTTGACCCAGCCATTGCCCTTCTTGGACTATTCCCTGAAGACCTTAAAAGAGCGCACTACAGGGATACTGCCACATAGATGTTCATAGCAGCACAATTCACAATTGCTAGACTGTGGAATCAATCCAGATGCCCTTCAATAGATGAATGGATAAAAAAAATGTGGCACTTATACACCATGGAATATTATGCAGCACTAAAAAATGACAAAATCATGAAATTTGCAGGGAAATGGATGGCACTAGAGCAGATTATGCTTAGCGAAGCTAGCCAATCCCTAAAAAACAAATACCAAATGTCTTCTTTGATATAATGAGAGCAACTAAGAACAGAGTAGAAAGGAAGAGCAGGAAGAAAAGATTAACATTAAACAGAGACATGAGGTGGGAGGGAAAGGGAGAAAAAAGGGAAATTGCATGGAAATGGAGGGAGACCCTCATTGTTATACAAAATTACATATAAGAGGTTGTGAGGGGAATGGGATAATAAACAAGGAGGGAAATGAATTACAGTAGATGGGGTAGAGAGAGAAGATGGGAGGGGAGGGGGGACAGTAGAGGATAGGAAAGGTAGCAGAATACAACAGTCACTAATATGGCATTATGTAAAAATGTGGATGTGTAACCGATGTGATTCTACAATCTGTATTTGGGGTAAAAATGGGAGTTCATAACCCACTTGATTCTAATGTATGAAATATGATGTCAAGAGCTTTGTAATGTTGTGAACAACCAATTAAAAAAAAAAACCACAGATTGGATTGACTTCAAAACCCATGCCCTAAGTTAGAAAACTCTTGGTACAACTTCACAGAGTAAGGGGGCCTTACCTGCTTTGTTTTGGTGGCCAGTAGCTCCTTCTCGACCATGGAGCTGAATATATGGTCTTTCCCTCCACAGGCATGAATCAGTTCAGGAAGGCACTCAATGGAGGTTCGGCACCTAGCACGTGAGCACTTTATAACTGGTTTCCATTTCCTTAGAAATTATATCAACACCAACAAAATAACTCTTTCAAAGCACAAGTAAGATTTTCTGATAACACTGGTGTGTATGATATTAACAGTTGTTAAAAAATTAAGATATAACTCTTTATAGGCCATTATATTAAGTTTTAAATATTGGCTAACATTCTTTATATCAACCTAAGGCAGTATCACTATCATTGTATGAAATCTGTAAACTGTAAATCATGTATCAGGCTCAGTAAATACTTAGGAGTTCATATGCAATAGATGTCTTTCTTTAGGAAGCACTGATGTGAAACAATGTTTCCATGGAGATAAAGTGCTGACGTGAAACCCTGACATGTTTTTGGTGAATGTGTGCAAATGTCTAATATAATTACTTGAATAAAATTTTACATTTTAAGTTTGGGGAGCACAGAATTTAAAGTACACTTTGGAGATATTTGAGATAATTTTAAGTTGTGCCAGATCACAGGAACATGAACCACCTAAAAGTTATAGTAAGAAGAAAATATAGTCGAAATTATATTAATATTGAATTTTTAAGGGTGATAAGAAAATTAGTCCAAATCTCCTACACCCTCAAGCAGATTCCCTCATAGATGCTATGTGAGGTTGTACCTTTAATATGCTTTCTATACTGCTAAATCCAACTCACATAACCTTCAGAACCTTATCAGAAGGGCTTCTGACAAGTTGTAGATGTATCTACCTTCTCTCCATGCCACCTGTTGCTGATATGGCTCATTCTCTGAATGTGTCTGTTAGTTTTCAGGGACATCCTATGGCAGGGACTCAAACATACCTGTCACCCTGTCACCCAGTACACTTGATTCAAATTAGGATTTTTCTTAGGGGACTCCAGGTGTTCCTGAGGTTCTTATTGGCATCTGTACTTGAATGGCTTAAATAACTTCGATCCACATGCAACTGACAAGAGGTATAGGGTGCATGATGGCAAGCCAGACTATTTTGGTTATCTCCATAACTTTGAAATAACATTCTGGCTGCAAGGTATCTCAACTGCTGTGAAACACTGGTGTGAAAGAGACATTTTCATTTAAACACTGTCAATCTTGCTTGTATATTGTACTGTTCTTTTCCTTGCTGAAACATTTGCAGCCATGTATGTGAGACCTAAGGGTTAAATTATTTGATACTAAT
The DNA here is from genome assembly GCF_052094955.1 of Ictidomys tridecemlineatus. Lineage (NCBI taxonomy): Eukaryota > Metazoa > Chordata > Mammalia > Rodentia > Sciuridae > Ictidomys > Ictidomys tridecemlineatus. The sequence goes on along the minus strand of NC_135484.1, from coordinate 61,736,506 downwards.
ATAAACTCAGTACAGATTATATCTTGAACTCCCACTATACCTAACTAGTTTTGGACATTTCAGATCCATAATTTACTATTTTTTAAAAACATTTTCTTTTAGTTGTAGGTAGGACACATATCTTTATTTTATTTATTTATTTTTATGTGGTTCTGAGGCTCAAACCCAGTGCCTTGCATGTGCTAGGCGAGCGCTACCACTAAGCCACAACCCCAGCTCCCCATAGTTTACTTTTGACAATGGATTTCAGATCCCTCAGTCTCTTCTACATAACAGAAGCTGGCAATTTATTTTGGTTTTAGATCACAAAACACCTTAATAATGTTTTCTTAAATAAAGCTGATAATGTAAAGGAATAAATGCAGTTAAAATAGAAACATATTTAATATTGCAAAGGGAGGACAAACAATTTAGGTAGGAGAAGGTTAAAATGAACTGTGGTTCATCTTGGTACTGAGGGCATGTCTCCTTCTGGGAAAGGGGCATTTTTACTCCAAAGAATCAATATTGTAGGTACCACATGAAATTCCAGTGTCTATATGTATTTTAATAAGGGAATTTTGGGGGATCTGGAGGTATAGCTCAATGGTACAACCTAGCATGCATGAAGCCCTGGGTTTGATTCCCAGAAATACCCACTCCCCACCCCCCCAAAAAAAATCCATTGAAAAAACTTAAAACAATTACATTGCAAATTAAGACAATTACCTGAAAAGGTGAAGATGGTGCTGTTCTATGTTTGGTAGTGTAAGAAGAGAAGAATCTTTTAACCACCTACCCTGGATCAACATCTGAACCAGGTTGGTGATATTCAGGGCAGTCACCAGCCAACCTTGGTTTGCAGCCACATCCAACATTGCCTGAATAGGCAAAAAGCACATGTTACAAGAACATCAAGGCATCATTTACCCTCTCCCATTAGAAATCTTACATTAGCTTTAACAAAACAAAACAAAACAAAAAACAAAAAAAATCAATCATTTTATCACTAAATTACTATTCATACAAATAAAAACAAAATAAACTATAGTTGGATGGGGAGAGCAAAATGAATTTCCTGTAACATCCTACAAAAAGTCAAACACTAAGCTAATTTTAAGAGTAAAAACTCATTGTACTTTGAAAACAAATACTTAATATTAATAATTCACTATATCAAGAATACTAGGAGCTGCATTTCTTCTTTTTAAAACAATTCTTTTTAGTTGTTGATGGACCTTTATTTTATTTATTTATTTATACACAGTGCTGAGAATTGAACCCAATGCCTTACGCATGCGAGGTTAAGTGCTCCACCACTAAGCTACAACCCCAGGCCCTTCACAGAGTCTTTTAAATTTGAAAACCAATGATGGTAAGGAGAGAGAAGGTTTTCTTTCGAAAACTCATTTTCCCCAAAGGGCAAGTTAAGAATAGAGTCTTGTTCTCAATGACAATAATACACCACATGCTAGGCAAAGGGGCAACTGCCAGTGGTACATGTGGAATGATGAAAAGCTATTCATATTAGTCTATACATTTAATCAAATGTTTTATGGACAAACAAAAGGCTGCATTTGCTTAAGGCAAAACTAAACAGTGAAATCTTATTTAAACAAAGGAGAAGTTTACACAGGCAAAGCCATTTCAATTAAATTAGATTCTGGAGAATGATGACTTAAAGACACATAAGTTAATATTATGATCTTAGGCAGTTATTTCATACAGTTTTAAGACTCCACTCTCTTATTTTTGGATGTACCTAGCAAAGCATTACAATGATACTTTAATGGTAAATATCTCACTGACAGCAAAGTATTTATAAAATCTTGAACAAAAATCTATTAATTTTGAAATGATTTTAAGCTGTTCTAGTAAAATTAATTTCCTGTACTTCTAAAAATTTTGATAGAGACATATTCTCCTTCTAAGTTGCAATTTTCCAATTCTGTGTATTCTAATGTACAAAAAGTAAACTATTTTAATAAATTTGGTTAAACTAACCTATGATCTCTTTATATACATTACAGGGAAATAGACCAAAGTTTTTGCATACCCTAATTCGTGTTAAAGGATGGTCAAAATGATTTTTAGTACCTGTTAACCTGCTAGTTATACATCATAAAGCCTGAATGTTGGTATAATAAATATATGTGTCTTTATGTGCATGTATGATTGTGTGTACACATATGAATGTACATATTTATAAATCCAGAGAAGATACATTTATATTTTTCTTTACAAAGAAGAAAAATGCACTTTTTCTGTGAAGTATAGGAAACAAGCAGGTTATGATGAATGTATGCTACATACAGAAAAAAGTAGTTCACTACTTGTAACTCTTGAGACTTGCTAAGGGAAAAGGAAAATAAAAATGAATAATTATACTTAATTCAATATCATAACTTGTAATGTGGAGTAACTATGGCAATTTTACGTGTGATTTTACATTACAACTTGACTGGAAATAAATTCCAGACCAAAAATTCACATACTAGAAGAGCTGGATGAATGAACCATATGCTTTTAACTTTGAAGTTTTGATGATAAAGTTGAAAGATTGCATAAAATTTATGAGACTTCCCAGAATTTTTCATTGTATGATCCAGATGTGAAAATGTAAAAAAAGAAAAAAAAAGCAAAATAAGTGCTTATCATGTGAAGTAAATGAAAGGCCATATCACGAATTGAAAAACTATTATCTTTTATTAGTTTACAGAAAAGGCAGGTGGGTAGACCAAGAATCTGGGATGATAAAAGGTTTTGAGGCTTGTGTGGTGGACCAAATGCTATTACCCTTTTCTCTCTGCTCAAACCGCCCTGGTGCTCCTGTTGTCTCCTCCCTACTACTTGATACTGACCCTCCTTGTCTCTTCTGGAATGTTATATAAATTTCCTTTATTCTCAATCTCATAATTTTTCTTTAATTTGTACTTTATATTTTTTCATACTGAATTTTTAACGAGGTAAAACTGGTCATGTCATTCCTCTGCTAAAATTTCAATGCCATCAATTGGTAAGGAGAACAAAACTAACATGTCTCTCTGCATTACAGATGGTCAATACCCCACTATCTATTTGGTTCTTGATTTATCTGGTCCTTACTTTTCTCTCTGGCCATCCCTCCACCTCGAATAGAACAATAGAAAATTACTGGTATTTTTTTCACATTTCCCTTGCTTTTATTGATTTATTTTTTAAAACAAATATCATTCCTTTTGTTCACCTGAGAAATTCCTATTCATTCTTTGGGTCTAGCTTAAACGCTACTGATATTATGAAACTTCACTGATTCTTTTTGAGAGAGAGAGAGAGAGAGAGAGAGAGAGAGAGAGAGAGAGAGAGAGAGAGAGAGAGAGAGAGAGAGAGAACTTATTTTATTTTTTTATTAGTTGTTCAAGACAATACAATGATCTTGACATATCATACATTTGACTCAAATAGGGTATGAATTGTCATTTTTCCACGTGTACAGATTGCAGGGTCACATTGGTTATACATCCATGTGTATACATACAGCAATCCTAGTGTCGGTTGTATTCTGCTGCCCTCCCATCCCCTCCCCTCCCCTCCCCTCCCTATTGTCTATCCATATTACTGTGACACTTATCTCTCTCTCTCTCTCTCTCTCTCTCATTTTTAACATTTATTTATTTATTTTTTTTAGTTTTCAGTGGACACAACATTTTTGTTTGTAATGTGGTGCTGAGGATAGAACCCGGGCTGCACGCATGCCAGGCGAGCGTGCTACTGCTTGAGCCACATCCCCAGCCCTTCACTGATTCTTTCAGATGGATTTGGTCCTTTCTCTATGCCTTTGCTGCTTTTGAGGAATGCCATCATTATTATAGTATGACTTTTTGTTTACACACCTGTCCTTTGAACTATAGGCTCCTTGACAGCAAGAATCTGGAATTATTTTCTATAACTCCAGCCCTAGCAAAGAACACTCAAAAAATACCTGTTCTACTAAAGAACACTGGAAAGCCCATGGTACATACTTATAATCCCAGTGGCTCAGGAGGCTGAGGCAGGAGGATTTTAAGTTCAAAGCCAGCCTCAGTAATGTAGTTAAGGTCCTAAGCATCTCGGCAAGACCCTGTCTTAAAAAATAAAAAGGGCTGAGCATATGGCTCAGTGGTTAAGCACCCCTGGGTTCAATCCTCAGTAACAAACTAACAAACAAAAGAATATAGGTTAAAAAAGTATAAGAATTATAATAAATTCTGCCTAAGTTACTGTACAAAACAGAAGATAAAACACAAGTTTTGATGTCACACACAAACAGATTTGAATCCTAATTCTGTCCCATTTATAACTCAGGAAGATCACTTTACCCTACTGAACCTAAGCTTCTCACTAATAGAAGGGTATCATATTTCACCTCCACATGCTTTCTTTTCCAAGAAGCAAGATACTTGCAGCCCTGCCTGGCCTAAGTGGACAGAATGTCACATTCTTTAGCAAACTATCTGTTAACTGCTGGAGACCAGATCCTGAAACTTTGGGAGATAAAAAAAGTTCCTTCTAACCATAAAATCTGGAATCCAATTGGAACGGGTCAGCATGGGTGAAGGTGACCTGGAGTTGCCATGTCAATGGAAACTTGAAAAAGTCAAGAAGTGAACCTGGCCAGGAAGCCTGCCTCTTGCCCCTGGCAAGACCCCTTGCTATGACACTCTTAGGCCTAATACTCACTCTTTACATTTTAAACTGCCTGGTCCAGTTTGTTATGTCATGCCTAAAAGCAACAAAACTAAAGATGGTCTTGACTTCTGAACAGGAAGACCTTAAATATCCAGCTTTATAAAGGTTGATGCCTTATATGATACAGACAGGCATCAGAGGGGGAAATGAAGAAGAAATATTACTTTTACAGTTTTGGTCTTTTATGTAAGAGTGTTACTTAATTACTGGTCCCTGTAAGAGTGTAGTTTAAGTACTTGTGTAAATTGTAGCATCTTTATGCTAGTTTTTTTTTTTTTAAATATAGCTCTTAGAAATGTAAGCTTACAGTTATTTTGAGAAACTGCTGCCTGTGGTGAAGGTCACTTTGTGATGTCGCTTGGAGGTATTTCACTGCATTCATTCTGCATCTGTGTACTACTTACTGAAGAATTCCTGTGCATGATCTTTGGTCACACAGGTCAGTAATTCGAACTCACCAATATTGTAATGGTTAAAAGAAATGATATCAAATTTCCTACAAAAGTTCCACGTAACCTCAGCTCGGGGCCCAGAATTTCAGAGCACTAAGCTCATCTGGGTATGCCGGAATAATAAACCTGAGTTCTCAAACAACAATCCCCCCCCTCAAAAAAAAGGTATCATATTTCCTTTTAGGTGATCTATGAGGGTAAAATGAAATGTTCTACTTACTATATTAGTACCTAATATACTATGCTACAGAGTGGATACTAATAGACAAATGCCTATTTTAAAGTTCCTCTATGATAAGATGAAGACATCCTAAATCAACCATTCTTTCTAACAGAAATTTTCTTTGGTCTTTTTGGTGTTGATTTCTACACTGGGCAGTAGTTGATGGGCAAAGGAGATGCATGGGATAGAAAATACAGGTCCATCAAAAGAGGTGTGCAGTTACAAGAAAGCCAGGAGAGAAGGTCAAAATTCGATCCTGCAACTTAGGTAAAACTGGAAGGTGGGCCTTCTCAATTCAGTGGGCAAGTTCATTTTACTCTTCAGAAGTGCGTAACTAATAGGAACTAAGGATGGGGGGGATGGTCTAGGTAAACAAGCTGGGGGATCCTGGTAGTATGTACCTTTATATGACTGAGCCTAGGAAGGACTGACTCTATCTCCTTATCTTTATAGTAGTCTGTCTGGCAGATAAGGTCTAATAGGTATATGCTCCTCTCTAGAGTCTGGCTTTGGCTACAGCTGAAGAATATGGCTTAGTTTCCATGTTACCTTGAAGTCCTTTACAGAGATGCAATGCTTAACAACAAAAGGCTGCTTCAGTACATTGAGAAATAACCCTGGACATTTTTTAGCAACTTTACATTAACATTAGTAAATACTGAATCCCCTTTCACCTCTTATCTACTTTCTCCTTGGCACACTATCTATCAGACAAAGAATAATTCTGAGTACAGGGGGAAAATACATGGGGGCTGACTGCATAAGACCTTCTACCACATTGGAACCGATTTCAATTGATTGCTGATTCAAAACAATTTCTCATACCCAGTCATGGCAGAGTGGAAATGTGATTTCTAGTACACTATGCATTTATAAAATTACAGTGTAACAAAGAAAACCCTAATCATTATTACTAGAAACAGTGGAGTTATTGTCATTTGCTGATGAGGGGTGGGTTGAAAAGGAGGTGATGAGTTTGGTCTTGAACACATTTTAACTGGGTTGCTACAATGAAGCCAGGTAAGAAGTTCAGGTGAAAATGAGCTGTGGAGAAAGTACAGACTGGAGCTCTGGACTCTGAAATCCTGTCAAAGAGTTATATGAGCAACCCTGTCTGTGGCAGAGATAGAGATAGTAGAATTGAGGTTACCAGGAGATCTTGAAAGACAGAAAATAATAATGGAGGATGATATCTAAGGACTCTCAAGGCCAAGAACAGACATTTGTTAAGTGTCTACTATTTGCCAAAAATTCTGTAAAATGTTTTATGTAAGATACTGAATTTAAGCCTATTTCACAGATGGAGAAATTGTGGCTAAAAGAGGTAAAGAAACATGTCTAAGCCTGCATAATTCTGGTAAGTGGGATTAAAATTCAATCCAAAGGATTTACTTTAACAACATTCTGGGTAATGTGGAAGGTGTGTAGAATTTAAATGGGGTTATAAACTAGAATTATAGATTTTATGAGAAATGGGTATAGCTGTAACAATGAAACTTTGAGAAGTTTTCCTAACAACACAGTATATTTAAAGTAAATATAGTTGGTCATCCCTTAGTATATATGAGGGATTGGTTGTAGGACCCTGGCAGATACCAAAATTCATAGATGGTCAATCTCTTATTTAAAGTAGAGAATTTGAATGTGTCTTCTTGTATGCTTTAAATTCTCTCTAGATTACTTACAATTTCAAATAAAATGTAAACATTATGCAATTAGATGTTATACTGAATTGTTTAGGAAATATGATGAGAAAAATATGCTGTACATATTCAGTACAGATACAATTTCTTTCCTTTACATTTTTAATGTACCATCGATTGAATCTGCAGATATGGAATTGAAGAAAATGGAAGGCCAACTTTTTAAAGTTTGGATAAAGTGTAAACAATAGTATAATTCATAAATATCTGACATTGATTTGAAGGTGGTGTGTGGTACACTTCAAAGAGACTTAGAATGACAGTTTCAAGTTCCGTGCCTCTAATTTTACTGTGAAACCCTGGGCAAATCCCTTAACTCCTGGTATTTATTTTCCTCATATGAAAAATATAATTGGATTAGGTACTTTTTAAGGTTTGTCTTCTGTCCAAGCTTTACTCTTTCAGTGATTAAATACCAATACACTCATACTATATAATTATTTGTTTTTATGAAGTTTGCTTTCTATCATTTTAGGTGGGCTATAATATCCTTAAGGTCAGGGGTAGAATATAGTAAATACAAAATTAGCTGTATGGAGAAAAAAACCCTCCTGAGTTCAGAAGATGAGGGTTTCTGAGGTCCAGAAACTGATGATACTGATGCCAGAGGGTTTCAGTAATCTCTGTAAATTGGAGGTGATATCTTCCTCTGTGAGAAAGAAAAATGTTGGGAATAATTACTGGTAGAATGAAAGATGTGGAAAACAACAAAACAAAACTAGAGCTGTGAGTTTCAAGACTCTGTAGTAGCAAAATTTAGCAGTGCCCTGTGGTTGTTTACAATAATGAATAATTTGGGTGTGAAAGCAGAGAATTCAGGTGTTACCCAGAGAGGTAAGATCTTTTAGGGAATCTTGGCATTATTGTTAAAATGGCTAACTCTGGGACTGATGCTATTTAGGTGGCAAGTGAGGTTATATGGGACTGAGGAATAAACTGAGGGATCAGGAAGGAGAGAAGAGATCCCAGGTCATAGTATCAGAAATGTTTAGTCAAGTTGATTGATAAAAATGCTGCAGCCAAAGAGGTGACTTGGAAGATGATATCACAAAGGTGGAGGTTTAAGTGGTTTGGATATAACAGCAATAAGAGTAAAGGAGTTTGGGATGTATATCATTATGATATACATAAGGTTATTTGTTTAAGCTACTATGATGGAACCGAAGATGGAGAGCTGAAGGCTATTAACTGGTGCTTAAGGAAGGTGGGGAAAGAGATCTAGAGATTGGAAGACACTTGAAAACAAATCTTATGTACAATGAAAATTAAAAACAACATAGATGGAAGAAGCAGGAATCTGAGAAGGAAGTGGTTGGAGAGACCCAGGGAGGTCTATTCTTACTGTGGGGAGTAAGAAGAATCAGTCAACTCAAGAGTTTCAGAGAGAAAGGTAAAATGAAGATGGTGTGTGTATCTGTCTCTGTTTCAGCAAGAGAACAAGAGAAGGGAAGAGAGAAAGAAGAATAAGGTGAAAGAAGGAGGCAAAAAATAAAAAGAGACAGTATACTCTTGCTAGAACTCCTCCCCATATGGGAAGTACAAGAGCTTCTGAAGTACTTGGTTATATACAAGGGTAAAGCAAAACAAAACAGCAATGGCAAAAACAAACAAGAAGAAAAAGCTTAAAACAGTGAGAACTTAGAAAATGAACAATCTCTAGAAGGAAATATATTTTGGGTGTGAGGCTCCTAAAGTCAAGGTGTGTTTTTTGACTTGGATACATTTTATGTCCTCAACATTTATTTTGAATCCATTTCAAGAATTCCCTAAGCTCATCAATCTTGATCTTAACAATTGCCAATTATACTTTAAACAGCTAATACTTTAAGTTTGACAATATCTCTATTTTATATCAAGTATTATGAATCTCATGCAATTACTGTGAAAAGATTCAAATGGTGAATTATATAAAGTCCAGACTGTGTAGACAGTATGTATATATAATGAAAATATTTGTACAGTAATATATAGTATAAAACACTTTCACAAATGGCTATAGTTTAATCCTTAACAATACCAACTATGAGGCAGGCATCAGTATTACCTGCTTTCCACAGACAGGGAAACTGAAACTCACTATGTCAACCCTCTGGTAAAAAAATAATGGGATGGAGTTAAGGACTGCTCTCAGATCTACTGCACAATAACTCATTACTTCTGCTGACTTGCACTCTGTCTTGTTTCAAAAAGGATTTGAGATGGCTTACATCTGATTCTCTTTTGTTTACATAGCTGAAAATACAAACTGCAGATAAAATTATGTATTTATTTAATTATTATCTCTGTGAGTGAATTTAAAACTTATGTTAACATAAGTTTTAAACACATAAAATTTAAAAATTAATTTTAATCTACCATTGGTTATAACTACATCTGAATATTTGATCTTTAGGCATTTACCTTTTGGACACGCTTGAATTCTGAAGTTAAATAATTCAAGGGTAGAATAGGAAAATTGAGTACTGTGATCAAATTAAGTCAGCTTCTTTGTAAGATAACTGAGTCACTGACCTAGGCTATTAAAAGAAAAAATGATATCATTAGAAGAAAAATGATATCATAAAAAGGTATATTAATAGATCTGGCTCTAAGATTTATTATTAAAAATTTCTCCTAAAATCTAAAATTCAATTTAAGAAATCTGTCAGTTTAACCCTCAGTGTTGTCAAGATTCTGGCTGTAGGATGCATGAGAGGAGCTGGACAGATAATGTTCCAGACTTTTTCTACATAGTCGGCACATTCTATAGACTTGTACCCTCTTTTCCTCTTCTCTTGATCCTCCCTCCTCCTCCAGGGACCCTACCCACTGTATCTCTTGGAGTCATCTTGATGTCATCAGTGATTGTACAGGCACTGCAACAGCACAGGAAAATCATATCATGATGAATGTTAAAATGGCTGGTGATGTTGCTAATTCTATTCAGGTTAAATGATATGAAGATAATATACTGTTATCAGATTTAAAACAAAGATTTAGTTAGTCCAGAATGAGAAGAAAATTGCATTGATTTATAAAAATCAAGTGGTTATTAATGGAACAACAACAAAGTATGAGAAACTGTCACAGCCAAGATAAGAGGAGTCTAAGGAGACATGAAGAGTACAGTTAAGTAATGTGGTATTCTAAATGAAATTTTTGAGTACAGAAAAGATATGAAATAAAATTAGAGAGTTATGTATGAATATGCACTTTTGTTGATAGCAAAAATAGCTTATTAATGTATATATGCTATTAACACTAGAGGAAAAGCAGGTTCAAGGTATACGGGAACTCTATATTTTTGCCACTTTCCTAAAACTATTCTCAAAAGTTCATTACAAAACAATAACATAACTATGGAAATTTATCCTAGGCAGCTTGTTAAAACATTAGTTGTCAGACATCTGCTAACAAATGCATTATTTACCTCAAGAGCTCCCCAAAGTTTTACAGTGTTGGGAAGACCTAAAAAAATCTTTCTTGACAGAAAGGCACACTCTTTTAAAGGTTCAGGTCAGTTACAAGTAATGATACAATATTTTGTCAATAATTAAAATGCTTTAAGTACATTTATAAGAATTTTTTCCAATAGCAACAGTTGTTCATAGTAACTTTCTCCTGAACTTTTACCCCCAGAAGGTTAGCATTCAGGAAGCTCAGCTGCTGTCTAACAAACTTAATTAATCAAAAAGTCATTTCCGAGCTGTAACTATGAGTAAAAGCGCTTCAAGTGTGCTAGCAAGCCTACAAGTTAATCAAAATGCTAATGCAGTACAAATTAAAGTTGTGATTAACATTTCACAGTAGCTGCTTAAGTGAATTGATCACACAAATGGGTTAAGCATTACTCATTTCCTACAGCCCCAACCGGGAAAAGGGTTGTTATGTGGGTATGCAGAAGAGGAGCTTCGGGGAGAATGATCCTTCATAATAGCATCATATCATCAATAAACCATCATCGAATTGTCATACAAAAGCTTACAGGTAAAGTCACCCACGAGAAAATAGCCTCCCAAATTATATTATAGTCCTTGAAGGGAGATTGCTTGTAAATCCACAAGAGTAAGTAAAGGTGTTTAATACTGCAAAATACACACATTTGTGTTAGTTTTGGACATGCTAAATACACCAGCTCAGTGCTGCTTCCCTAGTGGGGAATGGTGCTTTGTTTTAGGGGGTGTTCTGGTCATTATCCTTTGGAGTTAAACTGTAGCTTTGACTATCCAGGATTACTTTTCTCTACCACTGTGTGAATCATTGTAAGAGTAAATCATTCAAGAGTAAGCTCATTTCTTAAAACTATTTGCTTTTAAATACCCATTAATAAAACGTCATCAGGTTTTTATGGCAAGATCCTAGCTTCTGGAAATCTGGCCAGGAGAGCAGCCAGATTAGAGTATACTCTGCTCTTTATGATTTTGATAACACTACACAAATATTTATAACCGAGACTACATTTATTGGTAGACAATTCAGATTTGGTAGAAAATCTTAAAGTAAGTGGGAATCTATATACATAGAATAAATCTACCTTTTCCAAATTTTTCTTATGAAAAAACTAGAAAGGAAAAAGTAAAATATTTATTTCATTCTGATACTGATATCTACTATATGCCAAGCACTGTGCCAAAGTCATCTTAATAGTGATGCTACAGGTATTGAAAAGTTTCCAGGATATCTTAGGTGACACAAAACCTCCAAATGTATGTTCACACTATTGATATTCTTTGAAACATGTCATGATAGACATGTTATTGACTGATAATCTACCTGTCTTTTTAGCAGAATGATTTGAAGAAGCTTTCTAAAGCCTGTTATGCTACACTAACCTTTGTTTTCATTTGGTTTAATTATAAACACTTAAAAATTTCAAAGAATTTTACTAAGAGTAATACTGAGATTACCTGTCATTTGCTGTATCAAAACATTTCTTGCAAGTATTGGATTAAGGATTTGACTAAGTACTTCTTTTGTTAAATTTGATATTACCTTAGGACTATTTTCACTGCTAACTGCATTTGACTCTGCAATTCTAAAACTGACATGCTTCAATACACTGCCAATCCACTGGACCTATGCTTAGTGCACACATAGGTAAATATTCCTAAAAGGTTACCTGAGCCCTGCTCCACAGCAGTTCCACTTCCTGGCATCATCAAATATTTCTGTGCTTCTCAATCTGCTATACATGGGAAGCATTTGTTAATGAGACATAGACCTATCTTATAGTATCCTCCATTAAAAGGCTTTTTTTAAAATTTACCCATCTTTTTTTGTTGTTGTTGTTGTTTTGGTGCTGCTGGGGACCAAACCCAGGGCTGGAAAACTGTTTCTGTGTCCTTTACTTTCCTCTTCTCCGACTCTGATATGTGTACATACATGTGCACATACATATATCTTATGCATCTCTATAATTATAGAGTACAGAAAAATATAATATTGGCTATGTGAAATGTAATATTTTAAATTTATTAGATGTTGTGAATAAGAATGTCAAAGTACTGTTTTGAAATTTAGACTAAAAAAAACCCTGCCAATAAACTTTAAAAGATCTATTTTGCAAATTTCAGAAGGCTCTCTAAATGGAGGAAGTTATACCACTCTAATTCATATTTTCCCCTTCCTCTATTTATGCAGTTGATCGTAGTTTTTTTGGATAGCATCTTTATAACAATTGAAAAAGCCCATTTTGAAATTAAATTCACTTTTATTATCATACATGTGAAAGAAAACATAGGCTAGAAACTCAGTACTTCAAAAAGACTTGATATAAAGGAAAATAATGTAAAGCCAAAGTTCCTATTCAAAGTTAGATACAAGAATCTATGAAACATTGAAAACAGTCACAAGAACACCTTCTTAAAGGTGTTCTTTTCAGACACAGAGTCACTATAATATTTTCAAGGCACTTGCCTGGTTGACCTTTGCGTATTTCCTTAGGACAATGGAACATGAATTTAATTTCTATTAACATGTGTCATGGTAGACAGAAGGTAGAACATTACATTTGTCCTCAATAGTAAAGAGGAGAGATTTGCTATATTTTGGGGAATTTAGAGTTTTATACCTTGGAATGAGGAACTTCTAAGTTACCTATTGCTGCTTAGGTCTAAAAATTTTCAAAAAGTACCAGTGGAAGAAAAATGAACAACAATAACAACAACAAAATGACCAGTGGATGGACAAAGGATTCATCCAGGGGAGCCTCCCCTCCAATCAGAGGTAATGGCAATTAGATATAGGACACCAAGTCCTCAACCTAAGCAGAGAAGGCAAAGCTTAAAATGAAAGAGGAAAAATTGCATGTATGTGTGTGTAATAGTAAACCTATGTGCATGTACTTTTTACTATAGGGTTCTGTTATAATTAGGATGGCATTTCTCCTTTTCCCTACAGGTTATATCGCAATCTGATATTTCTCTCATTATTTTCAATTATTGTAGCTGAGAATATGAGCAAGCAAATAAGTGGTTAATTTCTTCATCTGTTTAGCAAAACATAAAAACTTGAGAAGAATCATAAGCAGCTGAACCAAAAAAAAAAAAAAAAGAGGCAAACAGCATATCAACTGGACACTGTAGAGTGATATAATTAAAGCAGTTACAAATATTCAATCATATTAACAAGTCCCTCTTAGAAACTGGTTAAAGTAATTATAGGCAGTCTGTTGAAAAGGGAACTAGAGTAATTAAGGGAGGTGATTTAGTATACATTAAAAAGAAAGAATTAATTAAAAAATATTCATGGTCTAGTGAGAATTCTTGCTTGAAGAGAAAAACAACAGAAACTTTTGTGAAATTCTCACATTTTAAAACAAATTCTCACTGGACCGCAAGTACAGATTTTAAATTCATCTTTATAGGACAAAAAGAACCCAGTGAAATATACTTTTATAATATATTTAGTCTGTGATAAAGGCAGTTTTGATATGATTTTGGGAAAGTTACTTAAGTTATCATCTGTGAAGTGAGGATAATTATTATACTATATCATTAGACAATGAAAGCAAATGAGCCAATATAATGCAAAGTAAGTACAACAAAACCTGGTACAAAGAAAGCCCTCCATAAATTTTTACCGCTGCCACCATCACTATTATGGAGTTCTGCTTTATAGGTCATTATTAAATAATGATATATTTGGTAGGGGTACAGGATGGGGTACAGTTAGTTCTCCATTTTTTTTTTTAAAGCACTATTAGGAATTGAACCCATGGCCTTGAGCATGCTAGGCAAGTACAATAACACTGAATTACATTCCATCCCTTCTAATTTATTTTTTATTTTGAGATGGTTTTTTTTGCTATATTGGCCAGGCTGGTACAAACTTGTGATCCCATTGCCTCACTCTACTGAGTAGCTAGGATTACAAGTGTATACTACTGTGCTCAGCACAACATTTGGTATTTAACATAAATTAATTCCAATTTAAGTCTGGAAGCATAGATTTATAGAGATCTTTATAATCAGTGTACAATGTCATATTTCTTTGTGTGTGTATGTATACAAATGTTTGTTCCCCTTTTGCGAACTAATAACATTATCTTGTAGTATTTATTTATTTATTTACTTTTGGTACTGGGGATTAAACACAGCAGCACTTAACCATTAAGCCACATCCTCAGCCCTTTTCTTATATTTTATTTAGAGGCAGGATCTCCTGAGTTGCTTAGGGCCTTGCTAAGTTGCTGAGGTTAGCTTTGAACTTCTGATCCTCCCGCCCCAGTTTCCTGAGCTGCTTGGATTATAGGAATGCATCACTGTGCCCAGAACCTTGTAGCCTGTAAGTGTATTACTTCTAAAGTTTTCCAAAATAAATGTTAAAATATACTCAAATGTTTTGAAATGTATTAAAATGTAGGGTCCAGGATTGATAACTTTATCTGCCTCTACCATTTCTGAAGGAAACTTTCCTGAATTAATTGAGAACACAATTATACTTTGAATCATATAGCCTTATGATTCTTACACTGAGTAAACTTCATGAATCACAATTTCTCTGTTTATATTAAGCATTTGAAAGCTGCATTACTGGGGCATTTAAATTTTGGCCCCTGCCCTAGTGCTGGGAAATGAACTCTGGGCATTGTGCATGCTAGGCAAGAATTCTGCCACTGAGGTACATCCCCAGCTCAGCCTGGGAAGTAAATACCATGCAGGAGATATGGGGAGTAACTAAGTCATAAGCATGTATTCTTATGTTGGCTTAATATTATATTTAGATAAATGAAGATGATCTTAACTTAAAAGTTTCGTGGTACTTCTTAGAAAGGATCAGAAATGTTAAAGCAGTAATAAAGATACTGGAATCTCCATTTGGTTTCAGCATAAACTGCCTCAACAAATCACCTTGAAGAGAGTTGGTAAATTCCTCCAAACACCAATTTATTTGTATCTTGACAAAAACAGTGTGAGGCAGAGAGTTACTCAAAACATCAGACACTTTATGGTTTACAGCTATGGTTTTGTCATTAAATTTGGAAAATTTGGTAAGTCACTTTAATTTCTGATACTTTCTATTTGTAAAGTTCCTTAAGGTCCTTCTTTGGTAAATCCAGCAAAGAAAGGATATTACATCATTTGTAACATTTTACAGTGATCACGATCAAAAAGAGGTTATCAGTCAACTGAAACTCCATATCATGTACAACTTGAAGAATGGGATCCTAAGTTATATTCCATGTATGTATAATATGTCAAAATATACTCTCCTGCACACGCTTGTAATTCCAGTAGCTTGGGAGGCTGAGGCAGAAGGATTACCGACCTCTGCAACTTAGTTAGGCCCTAAGCAACTCAGCAAGATCCTGTCTCTAAATAAAAATGTTATAAAGGGCTGGGGACATGGCTCAGTTGTTAAGCAGCTCTGGGTTCACTCCCTGGTATCCAAAACAAAACACAAAACCAAAAACACTCTATTATCATATTCTAAAAGGAACAAAACAACAACAACAACAACAAAAACACAAGAGGATATCAAAGGTGGAGGGCAAGGATAATCAATTCCATAATTATGCACTTTACAAAATGAGAAGATTCTAAGCAAATCAAAAAATTAAGATAAGTAGAGTAACTTTTTTATTTGACATAAATACTGATACATAATTTGAAATGAAACAGAAGACACAAAGACAATGCTATACTGTACATCCTGACTTCAAGCCAGGAGAAATTCTACTAATGTAACTATGTTCTCCTTTTGTGAAAGATTGCTTAGAACATGGGTATTCAAATCTATAGTATATAATCTTGATGGAGACTCAAATAAAAGATATGCATCTATAAAATAAAGGGAATAAAAAATTTTTAATGTTAAGTCACTATGACACAGTAAGGAAATAGAAAACCTACTAAGCATGAGAATCCTAAGATTTATTTACTCAAGTTCCCAAGTTATTGTCTTACTTTGTAATGATTAATAATGCTTCATGTTTGTAAGATATTATTTTAACTCAGACATCAGGGTTTAAGTGATCTGCCTAAGGTTTCATAGTAAAATGACAGCAGAGGAAAATTATAGAGGTGGTGTTCCAAGTTCCATCCATAAAGGACAGGTTATGGAGATGAACACAGTAGTATAATTTTCAATTGCTAGGAGGGCTGTATCTTGGAAATCTGCTGAGCCAATACTTTCTATGACTAAGAGTACCCATGTATCTAAATGAGAACAAAGGCACAAAATTAGAACTACCAATCAGTCTTCACAGAAAATTTTAATATGAGACAATTTGCGAAGCAAAATAAAAATGATAGCAAGGCAGTTTAACCAATAGGATAAAACAAACATCTATGATTCTATAGTTATGTAACTGAATAAAGTAAATAAATGTGGAAGAAATTTGTGCACCTTTATAGTGCAATTTCAGGAATGACAGAAATAGAAAATCCCAATAGTGGTAATTGTTTCAGGAAAACATCACCAATGAATACTGAAAATAACATAGGAAAATATGACGAGCAACAGGATATTTATATAAGCTCAGAGATTTTTTCCACAAGAAACTTATTAATTAATTATAAAAAGAAAGAAAAGTAGCTTTCTAGTGGAGAAAACTTGCAGATGCAAGTGTGTAAAGTTATCACCAGTAATGGACACATTGCTGTCATGAGCCTCTTGATAAGCTACACTAAGAAGCAAGACATCACTATTGTGGTATTCTTGCCCTGGAAAAAAAAATTGTATGTAATTATGAGGAAACATCAGGCAAGTCTAAACTGTGGAACAATCTACAAAATAACTGTCCAGTCGTCTTCAAAAGTGCCAAGAAAGACAAAGACACTAAGGAAATATGTCAGCTAAATGCAACATGAGATCCTGGATTGGATCCTGGAAGGGAGAAAGGGCATTGGCAGGATAAAATTCATTCTGACAAAATTTGAATTAAGTAAGTAAGTAGGTGATAGGATTGGATCAGTACTGAAATAAAATATTAACATTAGGAAGCTAGATAAAGGGTATATGGAAATATTTTTGCAGTATTTTATGAACTTTTCATAAATAAAATTATTTTAAAAAGTTTGAATTTATAAAGGGATACAAATAGGAAAAGAACTCAAACTAACAGTATTTGCAGATAAGATGATTCTATATTTAGAAGACTCCAAAAATTCCACCAGAAAACACCTAGAATAATAAATGAATTCAGCTAAGTAGCAGGATATAAAATTAACATTCATAAATCAAATGCGTTCCTATACATCAGTGATGAATACACTGAAAGAGAAATTATGAAATTCACAATAGCTTAAAAAAATACCTGGGATTCAATCTCACTAAAGAGCTGAAAGACATTTACAATTAAAATTATAGGACACTAAAGAAAGAAGTTGAAAAAGATTTTAGAAGATGGAAAGATCTCCCATGTTTTTGGATAGGCAGAATTAACATTGTTAAAATGGCCACACTACTAGAAGTGTTAAACAGATTTAATGCAATTCCTATTAAAAGTCCAATGCTATTATTCACAGAAACAGAAAAAGCAATCATGAAATTGATTTGGAAAAATAAGAGACCCAGAACAGTTAAAGCAATCCTTAGTGAGAAGAGTGAAGCAGAAGGCAGCACAATAACAGATCTTAAACTATATTACAGAGCAATTGTAACAAAAATGGCATGGCATTGGCACCAAAACAGATATATAGACCAATGGTAGAGAATAGAAGACACAGAGACAAACCCACATAAATACAGTTATCTCATACTAGACAAAGGCACCAAAAACATATTTTGGAGAAAAGATAGCCTCTTCAACAAATGGTGCTGGGAAATCTGGAGATCCATATGTAATAAAATGAAATTAAATGCCTATCTCTCATCCTGAACAAAACTTAAGTTGAACAAGGACTTAGGCACTAGAACAGAGACCATGGGCCTAATAGTAGAAAAAGTAGGCCAAAATCTCCACCATATTGTGTTAAGAACTGACTTCCTTAACAAGACTCGTAAAGTGCAAGAAGTAAAATCAAGAGTCAATAAATGAGATGTCATCAAACTTAAAAGTTTCTACATAGCAAATGAAACAATCAGTAATATGAAAAGAGAGCCTGCAGAATGTGAGAACATCTTTACCCTATGCACCTCAGACAGAATATCAATTTCCAGGATATATAAAGAACTCAAAACTTAACAACAAAACAAAACACACATCAAATAATCCAATCAACAAGTACTGATCTAAGGAACAGAACAGACACTTCACAGAAGAACAAATACAGCTGATCAACAAATATATGAAAAAATGTTCAACATCTCTAGCAATCAGAGAAATGCAAATCAAAACTACACTGATATTCCATCTAACTCTGTTCATAGTGGCAACTATCAAGAATATAAGCAACAGTAAATATTGGCAAGAATGTGAGGGAAAAGGAGCACTCTTACTTTACTGATGGGACTGCAAATTGGTGCAACCAATATGGAAAGCAGTATGGAGATACCTCAGAAAACTCAGAATGGAACCACCATTTCACCCAGGTATCTCACTCCTTGATCTATATACCCAAAGGATTTAAAATCTGCATACTACAGTAATGCAGCCACCTCAATATTTATAGCAGCTCAATTCACAATAGCTAAACTGTGGAACCAACCTAGATGCCCTTCAACAAATGAATGGATAAAGAAACTGTGGTGTGTGTGTGTGTGTGTATATATATGTATATACACACATATGTATATGTTGGACTATTACACAGCCTTCTAGAAGAATGAAATTATGGCATTTGCAGGTAAATGGATAGAGCTTGAGAACATCATGCTAAGTGAAATAGGCCAATCCCAAAGAACCAAAGGCTGAATGTTTTCTCTTATATGTGGATGCTAATTCACAATAAGGAGGTGGGGTAATTGGAGAAGAGCAGAGATAGTTTGGATTAGATATAGGGAAATGAAGGGAGGGGCGAGAGTATAGGGGTAGAAAGGATAGTAGGATGAATTGGACATTATTATCCTATGTGCATACATGATTACATGACCAGTATAACTCTACAACCAGAAGAATGAGAAGTTATACTCCATTTATGTATGATGTATCAAAATGTATTCTAGCCATGTATAGCTAATTTGAACAAATAAAAAGTTTGAATTTAAAACAAAATTTAAAAATTCATTAAAAAGAAAAAAAGACTCATATTTCTGGGGAAGAATAATTATTATGAATGACCTTATCTTTAGTATTTGCTTTTCCAAATCATCTACAATGAAGTGTATGACTCTTATGATTAAGGAGGAAAATATTCTCTGAGATGTTACTTAGACGTATTAAAAATATTTAAGAAATATAAGTATCAACCAAAGAAACTATACATAAAAATATCTTACAGAGCTTAAAAGTACCTAAGTGAATTCTATCTGATGGTAAATTTAGAAAGATTCCTTTAGAGTGTGCTTTATTAGATAGACTTTGAATTACTATTGTCTGATGAAAGAAATTATCAATTGATTATGCATCATAACTTTTGCATGTAAAATACATAACAGATTATAATACAAAACCAATATTTCTGTGAGTATGCAATTTACTTCCTCTTACACCTTTTCCCCAAGCATTTCTGACCCCAGAGTTCATTAACAAGTCAATGTTTGTATATTATGGGGAGTTATAAGAATTACAAATGAGCACCCAGCACCATAGCTAAAACTTAGGAACTTTAACCTTTGCTTGTAAAATGTGACTAATAAGGAATGGTAAATCATCTTCCGAGAGAAATAAATCATGTGTGAGTTATAAAAGTGTGTCAAAAGGTTTGTGTTACAGCCTTACTTCCCTTCTAATTTCTGATGCCTTGTGTTTACTGTTCTATATTTATTTTCCAATTTTTAAAAATGAAATTGTTATTTTTAAGTAGCAGAATTGTTAGAGGCTCAATATAAAGCTTCAAATATTTGAGAAAAACATAAAGATTAAAAAGCACTCCAAATCCCACAACCCAGAGATGGCTATTAATCTTTTGGTGGAACCCTTCTGGATCTTCTCTCAGGTATATCTTTACTTACTTATAGAGGCATTCAATATAGATGTAGAATTTATAAAAGGAATTGTAACATTTTGTAGTGTTCTATAACCTGAAAGACACTTATGTTATTTCTAAGCTTTAAATTTTGCAAATGGTGCCATAATGTACATACTTGCACACATATCTTCACAGATAGACTTACTGTACTTTTAAAAATACCTGAAGGCTTTTGGAAAATCTAAAAATTATTTATTCCAGAAATGTTCAAAAAAGTATAATGTATAAAAACAAAATCTTCATAATATGAATCCTATCAGTGTGCTTCCTTCACTTAACCTATATCTCCCACAATCATCATCTATTATACAGCAGCTTCTTCCTTCTAGCTCTTCTGGAGAAAAGCCCTGGAATCATATTTGGTTTCTCACTTCTTTTAAAAACCTTTGTCCTATTGATTAGCAGAGTCTATTAGTCCTCCTTAAAAGGATACAACCAATTCTCATCAGCTTCACCCATATTAATCTGGATCAAACACTATAATTTCTTGCCTAGTCTAAGAGCATTGAAGGTATAAAATTTCATTGATATGGCTTCAGATTCCACATTGCAGGTAAACTTCAAGAAATAAAACTCATCAAGTTTTTGGGTAGTATCAAAGAAGAATATTCACAATTTTCTGAAAAGGCTATGAAAATATTCTTTGCTTTTACAACTATGTATTGCTGTGAGGCCAAGTTTTCTTCATATACTTCAAGCAAAATAACATCTTGTAATAGAACTTTGTGTTGACAAGAGGAGGTAAATCAATCAGTTGACTTTTATTAAAGTTATCTGCAAAGAATAAAACAATTCCATAATTCTCACTAATTTTTTTGTTGCCTACAAACACAGTTATTTTTAATGAAAAATCACATTTATGTTAACATATGATGAACCTAATTGTTATCTTCAAGTGAAGGAATAAATAATTGAGAATTTCTCAGTCTCAACTACTATGGGAAATACTGATAGGTATAATTAACAACCCAAGTGAGCTAATGCTCTAATGGATTCCTTTTCATTCAAAGTAAACTCTAAAATCCCTATCGTGGTTCATAAACTCCCGATATGATCTGCATTTCTGACCCCTGAGTTCATTAACAAGTCAATGGTTGCATACGTATGGGGAGTTACAAGAAATACAAATGAGCACCCAGCACCATAGCTAAAACTTAGGAACTTTAACCTTTGCTTGTAAAGTGGAGAAAAGCCCTGGAATCATCTTTGATTCCATTTCCTCTACAATCTGTACTCCTAATACTCTCAGACCTCATTTTTAACCATCTTTCTCTCACTTTTTTACAGTGGTCTCTCTGATGTTCCTTGAATATACCAAGTAACTTCTACACAAGAGACTTGGCACTTGCTTCTCCCAGTGTTTGTAATACAGCTTTCCAGAAGCCCCAGGGCTCTCTCTCTTCCTTTAATTCTTATCTTAAATGTCATCTTACTAGTGAGCCAGTCCTTACATATCATATGAAGAAACAGTACAAAATGGAACTCTCCATCTTCCTCTATATTCTCTTCACTGTGAGATAGAGATACACACATATATATATCACCTATCTATCTAAAACTCTTTCTCCATATACATATATAAAATTTTTTTTCCTTGTGCTACTGGGCATTGAACCCAAGGCCCCAAGCATGTTAGATAAGTTCTTTATCACTGAGCTATATCCCCTAAGTTTCTTGGGCCGGCCTTCAACTTGTAATCTTCCTGCCTCAACCTCCTGAGTTGTTAGGATTGTAGGCATATACCACTGTACCCATCTTGACTTATATTTTTAATGGCCAGTCTTCTCCATCTTGAGTGAAAATCTATAGGAGCAGAGACTCTTCTGTTTTGTAAATTATGATATGCTCAATGCATAGAAAAGTTCTTGCCTTTAACAGATTACAGCTGAATGGATGTTGGAAACTGTTATCTGAATGTACTTCTATCTGCTTTACCTTTGAAAATTCTTGATTTGATTCACCATGTGTTTTTCAACAATGTTAATGTATTTTTATGTTTTACCTTTGAAAATTCTTGATTTGATTCACCACCATGTGTTTTTCAACAATGTTAAGTAAACATTTTTAAACAAGCACATTTTATCATAAAACAAGCAAAAAAGGGCAAAAATGATAGAAGAAAATGTAGATATTAAATGACATTCATACCTGACATACTCTGAGAGCTTGGTCCAAGACTGTTTTGGTGTCAGTGTCATAATCTGGGCAGGGCAGCATGGCTCGACTGAGGTGTGCCTGAAGCAGGAGATGGGCTTTGGTGTGAGGGCTGTCAAATGAATGGGGATTTAATTCAACAGGAAGACATTTTGCCAATTCACTGTTCATATGATCTTCATTGTGTCTTACTGGCAAATCTGTGTATTCTTCTGCATCCTGTAAAGCAAAACAAACAAATCCATATATATATACACACATACATATATATATGTCTCTTGTATCAACATCATAATAATTAATGCACTCTTCAGCTTTACCTACTTTTAAACATGGTTTAAAGAAACCATAAATAACCATGTCCTTTAGAATTATGCTTTGTTCATTACTATAATAAATATAAAGCAAAAGATAGTAATGTACAATTATTTCTGAACTTCAGGAGTGCTCTTTTGTATTTAACAGTTAACAAAAATAATAGAGGACTTACTAGGCATTACACTTTATAATTATGGTGAGGTCACAGCCATGAACAAGAAACTGTGAACCCATCAGGGAAAATAGGCAAACAACTTCTAAAAAGTATAATGAATATTATAATATGCTACATTTAGAGTGCTGAAAGAACATTCAGTTTGGGGAATCTACTTATTTTAGAGGGTTAGGAAAAGGTTTTTTTTTTTTTGTTTTTTTAAGTGATGTGTAAGTTAAGATCTGGAGAATAAGTAGAAGAAATAAGGTAAGGCACGGCTGGAGAAAAAGACAAAATTAAAAGTGGTAAGTTGAGGAAAGGGTGGAAAGTATGTTCATTAACTTAAAATTTATTGTATCTATTGGATTACAATCCAGTTTTTCTTGAAAAAATATTATGCTTACACTGCTCTACTTTATTAGTGTGTGAAAGAAAAGTCTTATTCTTCCAAATATGTAGTTGAGATTCAGCCTGCTGCTGTTGATATGAAAGTCCTACATCTACAATAACATTAATTGGATGTGTTAACATATGTAATTCTTTGGTATAATTACAATTATAATGTATACAATTCTTTGAATGATTAATATGGACAGGATTTACTCTTCCCTAGCAACTGCATCCCCCTATACACAAACAAAAGAAAACATAAAATATATGAAATAGTGACCTTCAAGGCATTGAAGATAGGGGTAGCTATGCAAAACAGTGGCCCTTGAGATACAGAAAACAAACTAGGTAAGCTCTAATATTGCCCCAGAATACTACATGGAGATTTTTCAGGAAATGGTGCACAGAAGAGGAATCCAAAAGAATTTGGAGGACTCCCCAAATTAAAGAGATGCAGCTGAATGTCCACGTGGATAAAATATGCATTACAGTGTACTAAAGGAGAGGGAGAGGGAGTGGCCTTAGCTGGCAAGGGAGAAAAGAGGAAATGAATGTGCACATAAATGCCAAAGATCTGCAGGGGGTCAACCATACATTTTTATTCAGAGGTGTACTAAACAGTAAAAAAACCACACAAAGCTAGAAAAAAGAATCATGCAAACCAATTACAGGGAACAGTGTCCAGCACTCAGTGTCATGAATAATGCCCGTTCCCACCACACTGACCAAAGACACTCATAATTCACAAGGTATAAGGTGGAGACGATCTTGCCTAAGGACTGGGGAACAATTAGCTCTACAATGATTACTACTTGGGACTTGCCTAACAAATTATAAGAGCAAGAGCTAAAGGATCAAATGCTTCCAAGAAATTTAACTACATTCCAGAATAAAGCTCAGGACAATTTATAGGAATACAGACACACACACTTCACTCAAGAAGGTGAAATTTACAATGTATGGCATCCAATTAATGGTTACCAGCGATGCAAAAAAGCAGGAAAACAGGATCAGTAGTGAGGAGAATAATCAATCAATGGAAACTAACCTAGAACTGGCACAGATCGTAGAATTAGCAGTCAAGGACACTGAACTGTTATGCCAACTGTATTCTATATATTCAAGAGACAACTACTCAAACTTCAATATCTTGAAATAAAAATTATAATATTTGAAATGAAAAAATGCACTGTACTTTATTAATGGATGAATACACATTAAAGAAAACAGTGAACTTAAAGACATCAAAAGAAACTATTAAAAGTGAAACAGAGAGAAAAAAGAATTAAAAAAATAAACAGCATTATGAGGAATGAGACAACTTGAAGTGTCCTAATGCATATTATGAGAAGAAATGCACACACAAAAAAGAAGTAATGGCTGGATAGTTTCCAGTTCAATGTAAACTTTGAGATAACAGACTCAATAAGTTCAATGAACCCCAATCAACAACAAATGAAGAAAACTATAGTAATTAAAATTCATCACAATTGAATTATTGAAAACAATAAAGAGAAAACATATAAAGAAGTCAAAGGAAAAGCTACATTATATACAGATAACAGCAGATTTATACAGATAACTTATACATTATATACAGAAAACACAAATAACAGCAGATTTCTCATTGGAACAATACAATAAGGCAACAGTAGAGAAAGACTAAAAGGAGAAGGAAAAAAAAAACACCCTGTCAGTCTAGAATGCTATATCAAGAGAAGTAAATCCTTCAAAAATGAAGCTGGGCATGGAAGCTGATGTCTGTAGTCCCAGCCACTTGGGTGGCCAAGGCAGGAGGGATGCTTGAGCTCAAGAATTCTGGGCTAGACTGGAAAACAAAGCAAAACCCTGTTTGTTAAAAAAAGGAGTATTTTTAAACATACAAAAGCCGAAATAATTTAAACAGATACTGTTCAGGCAGAAAATAAATTATACCAAATGAAAATATGGAGCTTCATAAACAAATGAAGAACATTAAAAACAGTAATTGTATAGATAAATATATAAAAATTGTTCTTATTATTTTAATGTCATTGACTGTTGAAACAAAAATAATAATAAGTGTATTGTGGAGTATGTCATTTGGACATAGACTGTAATCAGTTGCTATTTTACTGTAATGGTTGCTATTTAATGCAACCATTAAAGCAGCAAAACAAAGTAGCTATAGCCAATAAGAAATAACCCCAAAGGCCCAAAAGACAAAAACCTAAAAAACCAAAACAACAACAACAAAAAGCAACCAGAACAAAATAAAAAAAGCTCAAAACAAAAAAGAACAAAGAACAAATGAGGTATGTAAAAAATGTTTTTGTACCACAATAAAATTAAAAACCAACAACAAGTCTTTGGAAAACAAATGGCAAGATTATATACTTTGACAGAGGTGATCAACAACCACATTTAAGGCAAATGTTCTGAACAATCCTGTCTGAAGTCAGAAATGTTTGCATAATAAAGCATGGCTCAATTATATGCTGCTTATATTACACACACTATACATACACTTGCACATACACATAAATATCATATACATATGTGGACAAGTATGTTAAAGTAAAAGGACGAATAAGATACACTATGCTAATACATGTCAAATGAAAGGAGAAGTAGCTATATTTATTTCAGACACAGTAAGTTTCAGAGCAAAGAATATTATCTAGGATGAAGATGGTCATTTTATAAAGAAAGAAATCAGTTAGCATGACGTAGCAATTGAAAACATTTAGGCTTCAAATAACATGAGGAAACATTGGTACAGACACAAGAAGAAATCTAAAAAACACACTTCCAAATAATCCAGGAATCAAGGAAGAAATAAGAAAGGAAATTAGAAAATATTTTGAAATGAATACAAATAAATGCACAATTAGATTTTTTGGACTATCACTTGGAATTTACAAAACTAAATGTCTATGTTTAAGTGAAGAAATGTCTTAAGATAATGACCTTAATTCCTATTTTAAGAAACTAGAGAAAGAAGAACAAATTAAACCCAAATAAGCAGAAGAAAGAAAATTAAAAAAAAGTTAAAGCAAAAATAATTGAAATAGGAAAGGAAAACTAGAGAGAAAAATCAGTGAAACCAAAATCTGGTTCTTTGAGAAGATCAATACAGTTGATAATCCTCTAGTAGACAGATCATAATAAAGAGAGAAGATATATACCAATATTAGGCTTAAGTTGTGGGGACACATAACTACACATTTCATAGATTCTAAAAGGATAATAAGAAAATAATATGAATAGCTTTATGCCTATAAATGTAAAAATAGATACTTGTACAAATTCTTTGAAAGACATGAACTACCAAAATTCAGCCAATAAGAAACAGATTATGTATTAAATAAATTGAATTTGTCATTAAAAATCTTCTCACAAGGAAAGTTTCATGCCCTGATGGATTCCCTAGTAAATTCTATCAAACAGTTAAGGTAGTTTTAAAACCAACTCTACATAAATCTTCCTTGATAATTAAAGAGGAAGGAATCATACATATAAATGTAAATTTGACATTGTGACAAGTGCTATGAAGATGAGATATAGAAATAAAAAAGAGGTCAGCAAAGGAATTTGACCAATTTAGTAGGAAGGTTGAGAGGTTCCTGAAGAAAAAGACAGTTAAGCTAAGAAACACAGGATGAGCAGATAGAAACTTGATGGGGAAAGTGAAGAGTGTTCTACGATAACTTCCTCACAGCAGAAAGGAAAACATTAAATTCAAGATGCTGAAAAATGACTACAAAAAGTTTCTATTCATTAAATATAGTATGCTAAAAACGTATCTTGAGTATTATTTGAAACATTCTATTGAACTCCACTAGATATGTATTTGTTAATTAAGTCTCTTTTAAAATTTAAATACAATAGTCAAAAATATCATGGCTATTCTATAGTATTACTTTTGACTTTTAATGTAAGAAGTGTACACTGATACCTTAGCATTTATATTTTCCCCTGTACGTCATCTTGGTTTTCTTTTTTGTATGTCATTTCACCTCTTTTTTATTTTTTTGAAGACATCTGCCAAAAAGAGGTACTAACTATATAATAGTGCTCTTATTTTTGGATTTTTTGGTGAATTCAGGACTGAAGAATTTTTACCTAGTGACTGACCCATTTCAATCTCATGTCTAGCTTCTGTCCAAATGCCTATCAGCAAGTCCACTTATCATCCCAGCCTTGCCAATTGGTTTAAGAAAATCTGAAGAACAGAAAGGGAAGAAAATGGCTCAGAAATCTAAAACATGATCTATTCCTTCAAGGAAATTAAAACCATATTGTGAAAAACAATTTATATAGATGAATAAGCATTTTAAGTGTAGAATAAAATATCATTAGTCAAAAAAGAACACTGAAGAAAAGTGGATGTGTTGGAAAGTTTCCAAGAAGAGCCAGTGTTTGTTCTAGGGTTAGAATAATTTGTAAAAGAGAGAGTGAGAGAGATTCTCTGCATTCCAGGAAAGAAAACAGTGTGCGCAGATCCATAAAAACAGTTCAGGACAGTCTAGTGTTTAAGCTTTAGGGATGAAGAAAATGATGATGCTATTAATAGTAGAGAGTTGGGAACACTCAGTGAGCAGAAGCTTTCTGTTAAACATGCAAAATATATTTAAAGAGAGGGCAAAATTAAGACAGTTGGGTGGAGGTTGTGAAGGAAGAAGAAATCAGCTTTAAACCATTTTTAAAATGTATTTACACTTCAAATGACTCTTCAGGTCCCAAACAGGATGAGTTTTACAAATTATATGAAAAGTTCAATTAAAATTTTGTAAAGTAGAAATTTGAAAACACTGTCATATATATATATATATATATATATATATATATATATATATAGTAATGTACTTCTCTCGGTACAATCTTGTTCAGATTTAATTATATACACTATTTAACCTTTTCCTGAGAGAGAGAGAGAGAGAGAGAGAGAGAGAGAGAGCGCGCTCGAGCAGAAGATGGAGGTTGGGAGAGGGCAGAGAAAAGAAAGAGACAGACAGACAGATAGGTAGGTAGGTAGGTAGGTGTCTCATATGAGCCTTTAGTTTTCATAACTCATGTAAGTGTGAACATCTTTCTAAAGTGAATGTAATTCTAGTATTCAAAGACACACATTTCTAATATATCATGACCTGTAAATACATGTTAGTTACTTCATCTGGTGCTACAGAAACAATAATCTGCTCCAATGTTAGAGGAAAAACTAGTGGCTCTGAACTCACTGGGGGTTGAACAGGGCTGACTACACATAATCATGCTTATTGTACCTGTGGGGTTATTCAGGTAACTCTGATGATCATAGATGTTTTTTGTTTTAGTTCCCTCCTTTGAATCCCAGTTCCATGTTAGATGTGACTCCACTGCTTTCTAAACCATGCCAACTCTTCTTCAATTATCCGATTTATTGCTTTAATCCCCTTCTTTACTAGGATTGGAAATTTGCTTACTGTTAGCAGTATCAGTATTAGATGAGTCTGCTAACAGCTGAGTACATTTCAGGTTGGAAAAAATGCTCTGAGGTAGACTCATTTCAGTTTAATAAGGGGCCTCCAGACCTTTACTGTAGGTTACCCAAAGATTAAAAGAAAATTACTAAACAAAATTTAATTCAGTGATTCCTCTTAAACATTGAATAATGTAATCTTTCTAAACTAAAAGTTCCTTAATTTCTTTGTAAAAAAATATACTTAAAAAATAAAAAGTACTTTAACAGCTACAATGGGTAGGTCTTATTATGCTGGGCAATTTATTTATTTTACAATTTATTATTATATAATATTATTTATTATTCCATTATATTATTTATTACAATATATATTTATTTATTACACTTATTTATTATAATATTTTTATTTATTAAATATATTATTGATGGGTGTACCCAATGCTGAACAAAAACGGATGAAGTTCTGAAGTTTAGTGGGGAAACCAAATCTTAATCAAAATTGACTATAAATAAATATAAAGTGATAACTGGACACTTGGGATAGGGAGAGATGCACATAACAAGTGGATTGGGAATGAATCTCTGAAGAGGTTATAAATGAACTGAAAGACTGTAAAATTAATTAAAAAAAATAAAGGTGGCAGAGGGAAGAGATTAAGGTGCGAATTTCAGTGGATAAGGGGAGTAACTATGAGAAAATATTCTTAAGAAGGCTCACAATTATTACTTTTCAAATGCAAGTTATGTCTTCACATATACTTGATAATAAAACAATCTGAAAGGGCCTACACTGATTTTATTATTAAATATATGCTTTTGGGAAGGAAATTCTTTTCCATTATTAAATGTGACAAAGGCAACAGTTTTTAAATCCAAGGAGTTGACATTTGATTTATAAATGTTTATAAACTATCAATTTAATTTGTTTCTATAGTTAAAAATTGTCCATAATAAACAGGTTTCATCAAGAACTTTTACTTCATTTGAGTATTCTTTTTTTTTCTGCTTCCAGTGTTTAAATTAAAGGGTATCCAAAGAATGTGTAATAAGTTATTCATCTCCTTGAAGAAACTGTACTTCAGAACTGATACAATAGTTCAATGTGGATCTACAGTTCTGCCTTTTACAAGCTATGTGACCTTATGAGGGTAACTGTACCTACTCAAATCCCAAATTCCTTGTCTTAAATTGGGGTATGGTATGAGGATTCAATGTAATAGTGTTTATAAAACATTTGAACATGGAAAGACTTTCTGCATATGTCAGGCATTATAATAGTAACATAATACATCTGATATCAAATAGGACATTGACTAAGTTTTAAGATTCAATTATTTGAGTTTTGTTCTATAGTTTTCACTTGTAAATCTTTATGATTACATAAGTATACTTTATTATCTGAAATAAAATTCATTTGCCATCTTTTAGAAATATCATGCATCTTACAATGTTAAACTTCTTAAAATGTTAGAATATAAGTATTCATTCTTATGCTTTACAAGTAATTGTATATTCATTTTACTTAGCAATCATACAATTTTTATGTAATTGTGTCATTGAAAATATTGTTTTTTTGAAAGAAAATATGCTTATAATACAAAAGACAGTAAAATTAAAGATAAATTATTCAGGAATTGTATCCTCTTGAACTACAGATTTGATATTGTGGGTTTTCGTCTACAATCTCCAATTAGGTTTCTTTTAAATCCATATTAATTAAATGTTCAAAAAAGTTCAACAATGGGTGTGATAAGGAAACATGCTCTTTTCAGTGTACCTAAGTGGAACTAACTCAAAATACTGTTGAAAGGGGAAATGAAAGAATCATTTATACTATACATTTGGTGCACCTTTTCTGAAGGAAAAGTTACATTACTTTTAAACCCTATATTGTTTTCTAATTAAAAATCAAATGCCTATGAACCATAAGAATGAACAATAATATTATTGCTTTTAAATCTAGCAATAGAAATATTATTAGTTGGCTTTTGTTGTTGTTACTGGTGGTAGTGCTTTATTATGGAGTCCAGAAGCAGATTTAAAATGAAGAATGACTGAAGACAACTGCTACTTAATCCTCAATTGCTCTGCCAGACCCTCCAGTGAGAACCATGGTCACTTATTCCTGGAATTCCATTTCACAATTTTTCTAAGCTCTTTAGTATGTGACATGGCTTGCTTCACCACTTTAGTTAGCTCTTGTGTCCCTCAAGTATTTTATCCTGGATGTTTTAGAATACTTTACAAAGGAGATTTTTTTTTTTTAAAACTTGATTGACTAGAAAAGTAGAAATCTCAGGATCAGCAAAGCGATCTAGCAAAATAATCAAAATTCTTAGTTAAAAACAAACAGGCAAACAAAAACCCTTTCTAGCCATTTCTTCCTCAGTAGGACACACTATTTACCTCCAAATTACTCCTCTAATTTTAAACAACTTGTCTAGTTAATTTCCTGTGTGTGATCACTAACTGTAAGTGAGGTTCATTTTCTTATCTACATCATGTAGGTAATTAAAGGAAATTGAAAGTGGGTAGTGAAGCTTTTATGCAACTGGGATTGAAGCTGAATGGAGGGCAACAAGGTCAGTGGACTCCATTATATTTTTATGTGAGAGGCTGGTTTGTCTCCCCTGTCCTTGTTTATTTAGTGTAGGCTGGATAGACTACGAACTGCAAATCTGTGTCTCTGATTTGCCCAGCTGTCCTTGAATAAAGACATCTTCCTCTGCAAATGCTAAATGACAGTGATTGACAACCTATGATGAACTCTGCTTGTAACCCCCTGCTACTGTTTTTAGATTACAAAAGAAAAAAGCAGAATAAAGAAACATCTTTCATAATCACATCAAATGGTCCCTGCTGTTCACTCAATACTTTTCATTTTGTTTCCCTTTTCATTACAAACCTCAATCTGTTCTACAAATGCTATAAACTCAGCTACTCATATAAAGTAGTAAATAAAAAAATGTGTATGTATGCTACTACATTTTGTTTGTGTTTTACACTGATTTTTAGTTTACTGGAGATACACATTCCTACACAATATTTAATTCACATCATCTCACAAAACTTACTTGTTTGTTCTAACAACAACCTGCAAATCTACTCTGCTGAGTCAGGTCTTTCAGACATTAGTTGGCCCCTGGGTTTAGTTAGGGCTCCTGTAGTTTTATTTGATACGTAAATCTTACAAGGACTTGTGGCCCTTAAATACATTGACTGTACTTTACCTTTTAGATTTGTTAAAATAAGAAACTGATGAGTAAATACTTATAATTTACTTAATTAAGCTTTTTCTTTACTGAAAAAGTGTATGAACAAATGAATGTTGTTTGAGTGTGTGTGTGTCTATACACACACAGTTTTTTCAGGAGCACTAACTATAAGAGTCGCCTTTACCTAAACAAATTTCTTAGTGAGGAAAGACAAGGCTAGGGTGAATTCATACTTGGTCTCCTGCAAATGTTACGTAACAGTTAACTGATACTTTTGTCATTGCACACCTTTTGTCATTGCACACATCACTGCCTACATTGAACTCACTAAATAGCAGACAAGAGGGCACTTGTACAGTGGGGATGGCAGCCTGATCAATTTGAGAGACTAAAGAAGCTTTATGCTATAACTTAATCTCTGTCATGGGAAAAGTAAAACTTATAAAGTTAATGAGTTCTAGACTTTAAGTAGCACTTGATTAATTTGTAACATTCTGAGGCGTTAAAACAAACCAAAATTAGTTTCTCACATTCCAGTGCTGTCTTTTGGCTACTGAAGCTTTAGAAAAAGCATTTCAGTAAATTTCCCTGATAGGAACCCCATTTAACTTCTTTACTTTCTGAAGTATTAAATTGATGGGGTATTAGGCATTTCATAATAACATTTTAAAAAGAATCTGGAATTTATCAGGTTCAGATATATTATTTCATATTGCCTTTTATTCAATCTATTAAAAATGGTGTTATAACTTTTTTCTACATATCATCTAATTATATGTAACTGATGTTGTTTCAATATTTACAACTTGTACTTTTATTAGAATAATCTATTCAAATTAACTAAATCATACACTGTCATATGAACCAACTTATAAACTTATAAACTAGACTTTACATGGCATTTACACTCATAAAATTCAGTTTAATGTATACTAGAAATAAACTTACTACTTTAAAGACAAACATAAAAGAGCCCTATATTAAAAAATATTTATTACAAAGTGAAAAATAAAGATTTACTTAATTAATCACTAACATTATTTTTCTAAAGTGCACTTATTTCACCATAATAAAGTGTCAAAATAAATTTTGTTGAATATTATTATAATTTCCCCTAAGATCTGTGTGTGTTCCATTTAGGACTTATATGAGTACGTGTATCTGATTTGTATCAATGTCTTAAACTTATGGACATATGTTTGGCTTTCAACCAGTTTAGGGAAAGCACAGAATCAATTGCCAAAAATAAATATGAACAAGAAATAATACATTATTCTTTCCATTGTAAGAAGGACCACCTGGTTGACAGCTGGATTTTAAGGGATCTTATAATAGTGGGTACCAGCAGGACTGTTGTACTTAAAATAATTTCAGTGGTAAGAATTCCATCAAGAACTTCTATTTTCCAGGATTTATAGCTAAGTCCTTAAAAAATTGCTCTTTGATGAAACTTGAAAAAAATTCCTCAGTTTTCAAGGATATAATAAAAATGCCTTATAGCTTAACAATGTTTAGATATTTTCCTTTCAGGAAGTAAAAATCTTGAGACTATTAGGTCTGAATACTAAAAGGGGATACTGAGATTAACCACAATATATAATAATTGTATAAGGTCAAAAGTCACATTCTACAATCTACCTTTAAAAAGAGAAATAAACTTTTCCCTATCATCTTTCTTCTGATTTTAAAATTTCACATATTTATTGGAAGTAACTTTAGAATCTGCATTTCTATAGGCTAGGAGAATATATTAAATATAAACAAACAAACCCCCTAAAACAAAAATTAAACCCAAAGAGGAAAGGATTAAAACATTCTAGTAAAACACTTGTGCTCTATTTAATATTTATTGAATATTTTTGTTCTAGGAGTTAGAAAATGCATGTACCAAAAATTAAATAAATCTAAAAGTAAAACATCAACATAGGCCAGTATAAAAAATCACAATAAAATACAAGAGTAATTGCAAAATAAATGGTATATAAACTGTTAAAAATTTAGAAATATCCATTGAGGCTGAATTAAGAAATATTTTGAAATGGAGCTGAGCCAAGATGGATGGATGAATGTCAGACACATATTCCAGATGTGAATCATAAGCAAAAGAACGAAGCTGAGTGTACAACACAGCATTTTTAAAGGTGAAAGTTAATCAGGGAAGCAATTTGTAGGAGTCCAGTTGAAGGTATAGGTTAAAAAAAAAAAAAAGACTAGAATACCTTGATAGCCAGGCTAAGGAAATAGTGGTTTATTATGTACATAATTTTAAATTGTAGAGGGGAGAAATGATGCTTTGAAACATACTGACTGGCAGGAATGAGTGAGGTGAATAAAAGAGGCTAAAGTTGGAAGATCTCTTTAACAATTGTTTGGGAATGAGATGATGAGAACACAGACAGGAGCTGAAGAGTGAAAATATATATATATGTATATATACAGGGAGAAACTTAAGGGAAAAAAATAGAAAGGAAGGAGTGAATGGAATTGGTAACTGGTTTAATATGTGAAATTGGGGAAGAGGCAAGGAGGAGTCAAAGATTACTTCAGGGCAACTCACTTTGAACATATGAAGGACTGAGATACAACTGACAGACAAAACAAAGCCAAGAATCTTCAGTCTTCTGGACATAATGAAACAGAAGATTTAACAGTGTGAGTTTGGGTCACAGAGGGATGAAGTGGGAATGCCTACTGACCAAGCAGAAGTATAGAATGATAGTTAACAAGAGAGACCAAGACTGGTGACTTTGCAATATAATTTTTCTATTTAAAGATGATATTTAAAACTATTATGAATGAACCAATAGAAAAGACTAAAGTACTACTAAGGACACTGTGGATCTCTGAACATTTTGGACAATGGTACAATAGTAAGTCAGAATACAGGAAGGTAAGAATTAATTAATGGAAACAAGTTGAGATCTCATTTTTTCCCTAAACTTTGGCAAGGAATGGGGGAAAGGAAATAAGATAGCAATTTAAAGAAGTTGCTAATATTAATAAAAAGGTTTCTTCTCAGATTTGAAGCAAGGACTTTTTTTGGTTTTTGTTGTTATGAAAGTTATTTAAAATTTATGAGGAGGAACTACTCAGAAAATTCAAACCATGCAGGAGATAAAAGGGGGAGAACCAGTGGAATACTAAAGCTAGCTTGTAAGTACCAAAATATGTCATCTTAGGGATCTATTTTATTTCATCTATCTATTATTCAGTTTATGTGCATTTGGGATGTTTCCACTTTTGGACTACTATGAGTAAATATGCTATGAACACTTGTGTAGAAGTTTTGGTTTGAACATGTTTCAATCCCTTTGAGTACATCCCTAGGAGTGAAACTGATGTGTCATATGGTATCTTTGCTTATCATTTTGAGGAGCAGCCAAAATATTTTCCAAAGTGCATGAGGGTTCTAATTTCTCCAAATTCTCACCAACACTTACCATTGTTTGACTTTTTAATTTTAATCACTATAGTAGATATAAAGTGGCAACTCTGTGTGTGTGTGTGTGTGTGTGTGTGTGAGTGTGTGTGTAAGCAGTGCTAATTTAAAAAAATATTTATTTATTTTTTAGTTGTAGTTGAACACAATACCTTTATTTATTTATTTTTTGTGGTGCTGAGAATTGAGCCCAATGCTTTATACATGCTAGGCAAGCACTCTATCACTGAGCCACAACCCCAGCCCCTCACTGTGGTTTTGATTATATTTTCCCTAACGATTACTGATGGTGAATACCTTTTCTATGCACTAATTGGCTACTGTACATATTTTTTGATTAACATTATTTATTCAGATCCTTTGCACATGTTTTAATTGAGTTGTTTGTCTCATTATTATATATAAAAGGCTTTTTTAAAAAGGCATTCTGGATACAAGTTTTTTTTTATTTGATATATGATGTATAAACACTTCTTCCATTCCAGAGGTTAT
Source organism: Ictidomys tridecemlineatus (assembly GCF_052094955.1). Lineage (NCBI taxonomy): Eukaryota > Metazoa > Chordata > Mammalia > Rodentia > Sciuridae > Ictidomys > Ictidomys tridecemlineatus. The sequence continues at coordinate 61,700,344 of NC_135484.1, read as the reverse complement.
CTTTTCACTTTCTTGAAAATATCACTTGCACCAGAAGAGCTTTTAATTTTTATGAAGTCCAATTTATCTATTTTGAAAATTTCATTTTTTTGTGCTTTTGGTGTTGTAACTAAGATGCTGCTGCTTGACTCAAAAGTGATAACAATTCATACCATCCTTCTAAAAATATTTCTAAGAGTATTATAGTTTTCAGCTTTTACATTTAGATCTAGATATAGTTAATTTTTATGCATGACATGAGGAAAAAGTCTAATTTTATTCTTTTGCATGCATATATCCAGTTATCTTGGCAACATTTGCTGAAAAGATTATTCTTTCTTCATTTTATTGTTGTGTTACTCTTTAAAACTAGTTGACTATAACTATGTTTATTTTGGACTCTCTATTTCATTGATAAATATGTCTATTCTATGCCACTGCCATTCTATTTTAAGCTTTGAAATCAGGCAATGTGAGTACTACAAATTTTCAAGATTATTTTAGCTGATTTGTTTTATAATATAAATTTTAATAGCAGCTTCTCAATTTCTGCACAAATTCTATTATGATAGGAATTATGTTATATATGAATGTGAATGCGGGAGAATTATATCTTAACAGCACTGTCTTCCGATCCATGGAGGTAGAATATTTATTTATTTAGATTTTAATTTATTTCAACAATGTTCTATAGTTTTCATTGTGCAAATCTAGTACTTCTTTGGTTAAATTTATTCATATTTTATTCTTTTGACACAATTTTAAGTATAATTAATTTTACATAAAACTGTTCATAACTAGTGTATGGCAGTACAATTGATTTTTGTATGTTGATCTTATATCATCCTAAACTTTGCTAAACTTTTTCTTCAGTTCTAATATATTTTAGTATGTTCCTTAGGATCTTTTCTATATCTCATTTGCAAATGAAAATAGTTTACTTTTTCCCTGCTAGTTTGCATACCTTTAATTAATATTTATTTTCTTCTTTGGCATTTCTAGTACAGTCTCCAGTATAATACAGGAAAAAAAAAAAAAAAAGATGAGAAAGAACACCTTGTCTTGTTCTTGATCTTAGAGGGAAATTTTCCAGTCTCTTACCATTTAGCATGATGTTAGCTGTAGACTTTTTATATTTTTTTTGTCAGGTTGTCCTGATAGGTTTGATCAGTTAATTCTTTAAAACATTCTCATTGTCTCTATTAAATTTAAAAATCATTTTTTTTGGTCTTTTTGTCTGATATTGGTATAGCCATTGACATTAGCTTAGTGTAGCCCAGCTCTTTCATCATTGCTATTTGCATGGCTTTCCCCATACTTTCACTTTTAACTTAACTGTAACTTTGAACATAAAGTATATTTCCTGTAGATGGCACAGAGTTATTTCAGTTTGATGATCTATGCCTTTTGATTCTATTAAATCATTCACAATGTTATTATTGATATGGTTAGATTACATTATTGTCTTTCTTTGCTTTCATGTCTCAAGTTTTTTTGTTCCTCTCCTTCTTTACTGCTATCTTTTACATTAAATGAATATTTTCTAGTGGGAAGTTTAATTTTTTAAATTTATTTTATTCCTTTTCTGTGTTTTGATTTTTTTGAACCCATTATTCTAGGGCTAAAACATGCACATTAACTTACCAAATCAATTCCACATTTACACTAACTTAATTTCAGTGAGATATAGAAACATTATACCTATACCCATTTCCTTTCCTCCTCCATATTGCTATCTTTGTTATATATGTCTATATGTTACAAACTAAAAAAATAAAACCCAACAATGTAATTATTATTGTCTATACTTTTATAGAAGCTGAGAGAAGAAAGCAAATATAAATTTATGTTTGTTATGAAACATTCTTAGGTGTAACTTTCTCACACTTTATTCCAAATAAATTCGATTCACTTAGCCAGTGAAATTAAGTGGAGTTCTTTCTTCTTAAGGACTGCCTCTCCCCTTGGGCTGCAAAAAGTAGCTGGGAGTGAGGTCAGTAGCCACTTCTTTAAGAATGATACCACTGCTCAGTGAGAGAATTCTGGGCAGAGACAGTAGGTGCTAGTTTTCTTAGCTGGTCTTTCCTGGAATGTAAACGAGCCAGGTTGGGCGTGATCAGCCCCAGTATTTCTGGAATGCTACATCTGGAATAAAGCTTGCTCTCTGAGTGGGGGCTAGATGGGAAAAGGGATGCTGGCCTGCTAAGCCAACAATGCTTAAATTGCTTGGGCAAGAATTTGATAGAGGTTATTGATGAAAGATGCTGGTTGTCAGTATAATTTTGTCAATTTCAAGCATACCTTATTGTCTTTATAAGCAAAATAGGAGAAAATACTCAATAGTCCTCTAAAAAACAAAACAAAATCTTTGGGAAACATGGTCTATATTCTGGTTTAATGTAGAAATGCAGAGAAAATTATATAAGGCCAATGATACTATAAATGCTCAAAAGCAAAGGATTTGACTATCAAAATATAAAGGGAAGTTATTGGGACAACTAGTGATGTACTGAAGTATACTGTTGAAAAAAAATTTCTATGTAATTGTATAGTAAAATTTAACCCAAAGTATTATACCTTCATACGTATAATTATGTTAGAAATTTTTTATCCCCTGAAAAAGCTTTAGCTTTTGTTCTTAGCAAATTGTTGAGATTAAAGTCCAAGTTTTGATGAATATAAAAACAAGTGAATTTTATCCTCATAGGTTTTAGCTTCATTTTCTAACAAAATATTCCAAAACCTCTTCTTCTTCTTCCTCCTTTGCATTTATTATATCAGACTCAGTAAATTCAATTCAAGTGATTTTTTCCAAAAACCAGAATTTTCAGTTCCCTAGTATTGACTCTTCTTTGACTATTTTAATCTTATTTAGTACAATGATATAACAAAGATGCCAATTAATTTGTTTAAGATTTTGATATAAATTATGTACCATAATAAAAAGCTATTATGGCTATTAAAAAGCTCCCAAATTCACAAAAAAGTAATTCTACATATCTCTATATATTTATTAAGTTAAATCTTCTAAAACTCTTAATACAGCTTTCTAAGAGAGAACATGACATCATTGGTAAAATTCTGGATTTCAATTTATAAAGGAGTATATAAATTTGCGTATTTGAATATATGGTGAGTACATTCAATATACCTCAGAATTCTACTTTGTATTTTTTTTCTTAACACATATATAAGTTTTGGTTTTATAAATGGTTATTTCTTAGGATAGTTTGCCAATGTTGGTAAATTCTAAATCATAAGAAAACTTGTAGCAGTACAGTAAGATTGTTGAAACACAAATTCTATTCCTCGATATCTAACCAACAAACACATCTCAGAAGTTGAGAGTACAAAAGATCAGAGACATGAGTTATTGTATCCAGTACAACAAGGCCAGCTATGTCAAATGGCTGGCTCCTACTGGTACTGGAAAACAGCTCAGGGCATTTTCCTATGTGTAACCTTCTAAGCATGGGTTGGTCAATTATAGAAATGAATACCAAAATTATTTTCCCAACTATATTAGATTTTTTAAAACCAATGACTAGAAAGCATCTTTTCTAAATCTGTTTAAATATTTTCAAAAAACTTCTAATTTATTTTAAATGGAAAAATCTAAGTTCTCAGAAGAAACTAATATGTGTGAGTATACATATAAACTATCATAATGTCTGCTTTGATTGGGAAGAAAATTATAAATATCCATGAAATTTCTGATAAATCTTCCAATTGTTCATTTGGATTTGAGACTATTTTGCTTAAAATAAAGAATAATTCAATAAATTACTTCTGTTCTCTTGAGATAATGCTCATTAACATAGAAGGTCAAATGTCACTATGAGTTTTTGTAAGCCAGTCACATAATTTGTAAGCCAGATCTGAAGAAGACAACTTTGAAGAAGTTATGGTGGACATGTGTAAAATGAAGACTAGATTTGTGGGTGTTGTTCCTTATTTAGGCTGGGTATGGAACTTAAAGATATCAGATTTCTCCTGAGAGGGATGGATAGCTGACAAGAACTGGCTTATTCAATTGATATAGACTAGAAAAATTATTGATTGCTTAAATTTATCAGCAATCATTATTATCTCAAAAATGATTTAACAAACTGTCCGAGGCTTTTTCCTAATGCTTCAGTTATTTCTCTAGCCACTTTGACACTTGTTAACATCCATTCCATATTATGTCCTCTGGTTATTTCCTTATGACTAAAAAGCCTTTCTGACATTCACGAATCTTGCATTTTGTAGGAATACCTTGTATGAAGTGTTAATCTCTGAACTTTGCTTTGTGCCTTAAAAATATCTTCTTTCTTCAAGATTTGAACTCAGAATTAACAAAAATCCATAGCTTAGCCAAAAGAAAGATTTATTTCATTATCTAAGGTATGATAAGAGTCATGGGTGAGACTGATTTTAAATAAACATATGAGAACACTATGTCATTCAAAATAAACACCTTGGCAGGTTATAAATACATTTCAATGGGGTTTTCACTACTCAAAGCAACTCCTCTCTTGGCATTTAGTCAGAATGACATTAGGAACTACACATTACCTTGTAGTTATAACAAAGTTCAGAAACAATAAAAAATTACAGACCCGAATTAATCAACAACTTTACTCATTTGACTTGGCTTCAAATAACTTGTTGTTTTTTGAAAACAAAAGCTAAAGTTCAGAACAATAACAACACAACACCTACCATTAATGGATAACATTTGTTCTTAAATTATTCAAAAGAATGTGCCACAGGGACTGAAAGAAATTAGTATTTTGTTGTAATGGCAGAACCTAACAAAAACAGTTTTCAAGATAAATAATCTTAATTCTGTTTGTTAAAAAAGTCACCAAAATTTATCTGAAAACCCATGTTCATTGCTCAAAAAAGAAAAAAATACTAACATACTGACGGATCACACAATTAAGATAAGGGAAAAAGGTGCCATGTGAAAAATCATAACTTGAAAGAATAAAAACACTGAAAAAAGACTGGATAAACATTTAAAAACAAAGCAAACAAACAGAACCAAAAAACTTCTAATCAGATAGCTAAGGCTTGTTTTTCTAATAATATACCTAAATGAATACTTTGAGTCTCTAACTGAGAGTCTATTTAGGCAGAAAGTTTAGACTTAGTTCATGTTTGTAAAAATTAAATGTTTTAAGTTATTAAGTCATAAAATCAGTTACTTCCTAATTTGCAGAGTTATCAATATTTTGGCTTCAGGGCAAACTTTTAATAAGTTTTATTTAAAGATAACAAAGAAAAATAGAGATTTTCAATGCCAGATGTCTGGGAAGATCCCATTTGGATTTGAGCTACTTAAATTTGCAATCATGTATTTATACATCTAACAGAGCTTCTGTTTCTCCCAGAATCAGAAAATTAACTAGCTTTGTAGCATCTTCCTTGATCTGCCACCCGTGCCCTGAGGATTAGAGACTCCACCTGAGCTTGTTTTACAAGCATAACAGAAAAAATTAATCTCTGCTGGCAGCGCTCCCACTGGGATACTGATGAATAATGATATCCCTCTTTTGCTGCCCTCTCAGTCCACTAGAAAAGCCACTCTAACCCGGCAACGTGGAAACTGCTGAAACCATTCCAGCTGTGGATTAGCAGGCAGTCAAGCATCCATCTGCTCTGTGTGAATCAAGAGAAAGCAAACAAGCATTCTTATGGCTAAAGTCATATTCAAACCCCTGAACATCTGAGAACATCATTCATGTGTGTGTGTGTGTGTGTGTGTGTGTGTGTGTGTGTATGTGTGTGTGTGCATGTATACAGACACACATCTCCATATATCTATAGGGTAGGTAAGCATATACTATAATCAAAATTAACTCAGTTCCTCAATTTAGTTTGCCTCCCCTTAATGCTTTAAATACTGGTAATCAAAGTACATGTTTAGGGCTTATAAAGTATAGCTCTTAAGTTGGATACTCATTTGAGGCTGATTAACTTAAAATTAAACTTCTAAAGTGCAATATATTAATATATCTTGCATACGTACATTCCTAGATTCTCAAATGTAGCAACCAAGTACTTGCTTTGTGAAGCAGGACTATTTAATCAATGGCTTTATTTTACTGATATATTGATACGACACATATCATTGCCTTTTGCCTTCTTTAAAAAGGAAAGAACCATTATTTTGGTCTACAAGTATCAAAACTACATTTGTCTGGGCTCTATTATCTCAAATTTATTTATTTATTTTGGTATTGGGGATTGAATCCAGGGCTTTGCACATGCTAAGCACGCTCTCTATCACTGAACTACACCTCCAGCCCTATCAGCTCTTGATGAATGAGCTCTTTAGCACTTTAACATATTCATAATATAATTTTGACTGATGTTTATAATGATGAACTCAAGACTCTGAAAGATTGTTATGGATTTTCTGAATCATGAAAGAAATTGTGTGTGTATGTGTGTGTTTAAGCACCATTCTAAGTATATTTTCTTGTGTTAAAATTCTTTGAATTGTGAAATCCATATTATTCATATATATGCACATATATAAATAATTATATATAGTAAAATATTTACATATAAATAATAAAATATTTAAAACAACTATATCATATTCCCAGGCAATGATTAAAAAAAAAAAACCCACAACCAACCCTGCTTTTAAATTCTACTCTACTATTAACTGATCATTTTGGTGAGGAAAAAGGGGCAATTTATTTATCTTTTGTCTTCTCTGATTTTAATAGCATTCACTGGTTATTTTGATGTCCTACTGGTTCTTTCTAACCCCCACCTTTTCTTCCTCTTCACAGCTCACAAAAGTAAAAGTAGTTCAAGGTCACAACCCTTTCTGTGCTTTCATTCCAAAACAGCAATATTGTCAGCTTAGCCAGAGTCTGCAAAACAGTTTATTTGCTCATCTGTCAGAAGATGACACCTGTTTGGCATTTATCTTACAAATTTGCTGACAGTATTTAATAAGGAACAGAAAATACTTACAATTTGTGGTACAATTCATACTTGGAATGAAGGACCTAAATTTAATAAGTTGAAGCAAGTATAAACAGAATAATAATTGCTTCCAGTGGAAATGCTTTTATTTAGATTACAATGCTTCTGCTAAACTGCATTATTCTTCTAAGTTACATACAAGATAATGACTAGAAGAAAGTGTAAAGTTTTATGCATCTGAGGTGAATGATATTTGGGAGTCCCTCCTACTCTCCATTTTTGTATTAATAGCAAGTGCATTCTAATTTTCTGAAATAATCAAATATCTGAGACATGCTAATATTCTATTGGGTTGTTACCTGGAAAACATTGTTCCAGTCTTCTTTTAGGAAAAGGTAATGTTAAAATAGATTCACAGATGTTGTGAATAATACTACTGTAATAAACACTTCTATGTATTTTATTTCAAAGTATTTCAGAGAATATCTAAGGGGGAGAGTTGTACATATTCATTTCTTTGGGCTTAGAAATAAAAAAGCATACAGTTTATACTGCATCATTGGACAGTAAATTCCTATAGGCTTCTGCCATATAAATAATCACTCAGCATAAAAAAAACATTCACTTTAGTCTTTATCATGGTAGGAAAGCTAGTTTGCATGTTTCTTCCAAAAGTTCATGTGATGGAAACTTAATCCTCAAATTCATATGTTAATGTTATTTGGAGATGAGGTAATTAGGATTAGATGAGGTCTCTGAATGGGCTCCTATGATGGCATTAGTAACTTAATAAGAAAAGAAAAAGAAGCTGGGTGAGCACACTTGCTCTGTTTTATCCTGTGATGCCCTCTGCCATGTTATGATACAGCAAGAAGGTCCTCACCAGATGCTGAGCAGATGCTGGCCCCATGCTCTTAAGACTTCTCAGACTACCATGAAGCAAGTAACTTCTATTCTTTATAAATTACCTGGTCTCAATTATTTTGTTATAGCAATAGGAAATGGTGAACTAGTTAGAATTTTTTCCTTGAAAGAATTAACTATTCAGTTAATTAGGAAGTGATCATTTATTATCTGACAAGGCAAGCATAAATATTTTAATACTAGAGTGTTTTTATATAGGGATATATAAAAACAAACCAAAACAACAACAATAACAAAAACCTCACTTTCTCTACTGACTCCTTTTCACAAATCTTAACTTCACATTCAACAGGCTATAAATTATTTACAGATGGTCCCTGACTTTGAGAGTTTGACTTAAATTTTTTAAACTTCATGATGGTGTTGAAAATGATATGGACTCTGTAGAAACCATAATTTGAATTTTGATCTTTTCCCAGGCTTGTGATGCGCAGGAGAATACTCTCTTTTGATGCTGGGAAGCAGTATTGAGCCACAGCTTTCAGTCAGCCATGCAATCACAAAAGATTGAATAAGCAGTACTGTACAGTGTACTGTGTTGCAAAGCTATGATGTTAGTAGGTTAAGTGTATTAAATGCATTTTCAAGCTAAAATATTTTCATAAGTGTTGAAAATAGTTATATCACTGGTTATATATATATTGAGAAAACATCCACTAACACTTCAGTGGTAAAATGAAGAGAGGGCATTAAATAGCAACTGACAGAAGAAGAAGATTATTTTTAACAAATATACAGAAAAATTCAGTGATCAGGGATATTATGAATTGAAACAAAAAAATACCAATCTTTGTAGCCACTTAATTCATTGTAAACACAAAAAGTATAATACTTAGGGATGGTGAGAGCACTGTGATGAGACATTCCCCAATACTGGAATTTTTAATAGATTAACTATTAAATATTTTTGAATTATGATGGGTTTATCAGGACATAACCCCATCATAAGTTAAACAGTCTGCATTCTGTGATAGATTTGCCCTTGAAGCTTTGTAGGTTTTCTTTTTCTTTTCTAAATAATGTATCCTGGTAACACACTTGTTTCCTTGGAAGTCTTAGAAATGGAATTATATCATCAAGTAGTAGAAACTTTTATAAGCTACGTATAATATTTTGATAGATTATCAGATTTCTTTCTGGAATGACTGTGTCAATGAAGACTCTGTTCAGCAGTATTTAGAAATGTCCCATCACAGTGCTCTCATCATCAATAATTCATGTATCTCCAATCACTGAATTTTTCTTTATATTTGTTAAAAATGAATTTCTTTTTCTGTCAGTTGTTATTTAATACCCTCTCTTCATTTTACCACTGAAGTGTTAGTGGATATTTTCTCAATATTATGATTTAAAAAATATAAAATATACTACTTTTCCCCATAATTATAAGGAATATTTTAAAATCATATAAAGAAGTGTATATATTTTGTATTTAAAATTTCAATTTCCTTTTATAATTACTTTAATGCTTTATGCTTTTGGACTATCAAGCATACTTCAGAGATGTTGGTATAAGTTACATTTTCAAAACAGTCAGTTTGAAACTATCATTACTTCTTAGATACAGGTCTGTTCTCCTCATGAAGGTGGGAACCATATCTTATTTATCATTCTCCCCATTAAAATTTTAAAATTATACTGTCCATTAATTCTTGCCCTGATTGTAGTTTCTTTTGATATGTACTATTCAATTAGAATTTAATTTGAATATTCTTACAAAAAGTTATATAATTCACCCAACAACATTTGTTGAATTAAATCACCCCTTAACAATCATTTATGATGTTTCTTCTTTATTTCATAAGTATTTCACACAGAAACACAAGTGGGAAGGCTCTTATTTCATACAAAAAACTATCCTGGTTGAGGAGAGAAAGTAGGCCTTCTTGGCTCATGGATTAGCATGAACTTCATGGAGGAGTAAAAGGGAAGGGTAGTTGAAGATGGAGGTTGTTTTCCCTCTAATTATAGTAGAACCTGTCTCAGAACAAACACTAATGGCAGTCAAAGGAATCTAAATTGTATTATAAGGTTTATTAAAAATAAGAGAACAATGGTAATTTAGATATAATTTATATGAATTCTAATATCATGTATTAGAATTTGCTATCCACATTAATATATGAATGAAAGCTAGCAAAAGTAGAAATGAGTGATTATTATACAGTAGGGAACACAGTAAGGCTTTACATACACTATTTTGCTTAATCTTTCCTTTATTTTATAGAAGAACATAGAGTGTGAAGAAATTAAATAAATAGCTAAAGGTCCCATGTTGTTAGAAAATGGTTAAGTTGTGTCTGTTTTACTCTAGAGTCCCTGTACTTAATAAATGGACTATCAAGAAAACTTCAGAGATGCTGTACAAGTTACATTTTCAAAACAGTCAATTTGAAACTATCATTACTTCTTAGATACAGGGCTATTCTCCTCTTGAAGATGGGAACCATATCTTATTTATCATTGTTCTTCTTGTACTTAACATAGTTAGTAGGTACTAAATAAATCCCTGCAGAATTGTTGAAGGTGTGTGTTAATAATCATCTGCAGAATAAGGATTCAAGAAGCCCCACCTGAACACTGTTAGACTAATAAACCCAGTAAAGCAGCAGGATATCAAATTAGTGGTTTTCTTATATAGCAATAATTAATTTGTTGAAAAATAAATCAGGAAAACAGTTCCATTCATAATAGACAAAAAACAATAAACAAAGCAAACCTAGGAATAAATCCAAACAAGGAGGTAAAAGACATCTATAATGTAATCTATAGGACATTAAAAAAAGAAACTTCTTTTTCAAAGAAGATGGGAAAGACCTCCCATGTTCATGGATAGGCAGAATGAATATTGTTGAACTGGCCATACTACTGAAAGCAACATACAGATTCAATGTATTCCTCATCAAAATACTAATGACATTCTTCACAGAACTAGAAAAAACAGTCCTAAAAATTCATTTAGTAGAACAAAAGACCTAGACAAGCCAAAGCAATTGTAAACCAAAAGAGCAATGCTGGAGGCATTCACAATACCTGATTTCAAATTACACCACAGAGCTATAGTAACAAAAACTGCATGGTACTGGCATAAAAACAGACACATAGATCAATGGTACAGAATAGAAGACACAGAGACAAATCCTCATAGATAGTCATTTGATCACTGACAAATGTGCCCAAAACATACACTGTGGAAAACAGTCTTTTAAACAAATGGTGATGGTAAAACTGACTATCTATATGCAGAAGAATAAAACAAAATCTTTATTTTTCACCCTACACAAAGGTTGACCCAAAATGAATCAGCAACCTGAGGATCAGAGCAGAAACTATGCAACTCCTAGAAGAAAATGTAGGATCAACAGTTGAACATATAGGCATAGGCAATGACTTTCTCAGTAGGACTTCTAAAGCTCAGGAAGAATACCAAGAATTAAAAATGGGATGGTATCATATTATAAAGCTTCTATACAGCAAAGGAAACAGAGTGTAAAGAGAGAACCTATAGTATAGGAGAAAATCTTCACTAGGTTTTCTTCTGACAGAGGATTAATATCTACAGTATACAAAGAACAAAAAAAACTTTTACACCAAAAAATTCCAAATAACCCAACCAATATGTTTCAGTGAAACTGAAACAGACACTTTTAAAAAGAAGAAATAACAAATAGTCAACAAATATATGAAAAATGTTCAACATTTTTAGCAAATAAGGAAATACTAATCAAAACTACACTGAGATTTCACTTCACTCAAGTGATAATGGCCGTTATGACTACAAATAATAAATGCTGAAGGGGATGTGGGGGGAAAAACACTTTCACACCCTTGGTGGGATGGTAAATTAGTACAATTATTATGAAAATCAGTATGGAGGTTCTGCAAACGACAAGGAATGGAACCACCTATATGACCCAGCTATAACAATATTCCAAGAAACAAAGCCAGCACACTATAGTGATACATGCATACCCATGTTTATAGCTGCACAATTCACAATAGCCAAATTATGGAACCAGGCTAGGTGTTTGTCAATAGATGAAGGGATAAAGAAAATGTGGTGTCTGTGTACCTATATGCATAAATATATGTATACACAGGCATACACACACACACACAATAGAATTTTATTCTGCCATAAAGAATAAAATTATGTCATCTGCCAAAAGAAAAATAGATGAAACTTGAGGGTATGATAGTGAGTGAAATAAGCCAAATTCAGAAAGTCAAGGGTTGTGTGTTTTCTCTCATATGTGGACGCTAAAGAGAAAGAACAGGAATAAAGTTGGGGTAGGCATTTCATGAAAATAGAAGGGAGACTAGAATAGAGAAAGGGGAGCAGGGGAAGGGAATATGGGAAGGAAAGGTGAGATAATAGGGAATGAAACTGACCAAAATTATATCCTTATATTTATAAATGTATAAATATGTAACAATGAATTTCTTTTTTTTAAATTGATTGTTCAAAACATTACAGAGCTCATGATATATCATCTTTCATACATTTGACTCAATTGGGTTTTGAACTCCCATTTTTACCCCAAATACAGATTGCAGAATCACATCTGTTACATACTCACATTTTTACATAATGGCATATTAGTGACTGTTGTATTCTGCTACCTTTTCTATCCCCTACCATCCCCCTCCCCTCCCCTCCCCTCCCATCTTCCCTCTCTACCTCCTCTGCTATAACAATGAATTTCACTACTATGTATAATTATAAATGTACCAGTGAAAATTAAGATGAGTTAATATTTTATTGTATATCAAAAATTAAAAAATATTTTATATATTACTCTTGCTTAACATTATGTTACTTTAAACATTTCCTCACACTGTGTAAAATTTTATAAAGCTATTTGATTTTTTTCTATGGACAATCTTCAGTCCTAGGTTCTGGTCATCAATGAATCCAACTACTATAAATTCCTGGATAATAATCATGTTTTGTTTTTGTTGACTGACAATCTGGCTTTTGTGGGAAAAATTTCTCTCCCATTTTCTGACCCTTTCAAATTGGGTTAAATATTTGTCTATCCTGTGAGAGTACCACATGTATACATTGATCTACAATCCATAATTCCATAATTTCCATGTGAATGGAAGTCTGTGTCTGTCTCTCCCACCACCAAAAACTCCTGGAGGAACCAGGTCAGATTAATCTTGATAGTCTTAATATTTAGTAGGATGGCTCCAGTTGGAAGTGATGTAAGGTTCTTTTGCCCACTCTTGAGTTATACTGTGTTATATAGGCACTAGAGTGGCACTGCTTGACATCAATGTTTATATCCACAGTAGCAGTAATAGTTTCTTGTATCTGTATTTGCACCTTTCCTTAAGAATTAATGCATAAGCTTTGGCCAGGAGGACAAATTTGAGTGACAATACTATGCTCAGTACAAGTTACCTAATCTCCTACTTCCCAAAGACTATGTCCATTATTGGATCAAGTTTGTGTGTTCTCTAGGAAGATCCTTAGTTCCCCAATACAAATCACCTTGCAGCAGACCTGTCCTATTAGCTCAATAGACAATTTATATTGTCTGAATTTCAAAGGAGAACAAGGCATATGTATCTCTATCAAATTATATTTGAGTCTGTAATGATCTTTTTGTTTGTAATAAAAATAAAAAGGATTTTTGAACTTTCAACAAAACTAAGGACTTTAGAATATTAGCTAATTCTAGATTTCCTTTGAAAAATGTTGCTATTCTGGCTACGTGCTGGCTCCTATTTACTATGTCTAATCATCATTCCCTTTCTCCTTGTCTCTATAGCATCTGCTGTGGTATCCTTGCATCTTTTGGTCTGTCACTCATTTTTCTCCTACCTGCTCAATAAAGCCAGATTTCATTTTATTTTAAAATTCACTTTTAAACTGTTCCACAAAGCATAAAAGTATATATATTAATAGAGTTCCATGTAATGTTTGATACATGATGTTTAAATCGGGTTAAACATATTTATCACCTCAAAACATTTATCATTTCTTTGTGGTGAAAGCTTTCAAAATCCTTTTTCCAGTTTCTTGAAACATACAATATATAACTGTTATTTGTAGTCACCATATTGTGCAGTAGTACCCGGGAGCTTCTTGCTCCTATCTAACTGTAAGTTAATACCCATTGGTCAATCTTCCCTCATGTCTCTGGCCTCTAGTAACCATCATTCTAGTGTAAATTTCTTTGATAACTTCTTAAGATTCCACATGAGTGAGATCATGTGGTATTTGTCTTTCTGTGCCTGACTTACTATTATTTCACTTAATAAAATGATTTCTACATATTTTGGTGTTGTCACAATGATAGAATTTTATTCATTTTATGGTTGAATAGTATTACATTATGCAAATGTATCACATTTTCTTTATCCATTCATAGTTGGTGGACAATTGGGTTTTCACTTCTTGGCTATCATGAACAGGACTTCAATGAATATAGGAGTGCAGATGTCACTTCAAAATACTGATTTCATTTCCTTTGGCAACATTCTCCATAGTGGGACAGATGGATTTTATGGATGGTTCTATGTCAGAAATCTATATACTATCTTCCATAATGACTGTATTAATTTACATTCTCACCAACATGGTGCAAGGATCCCCTTTTCTCCACATCCTCACCATCATGTGTTATATCTATTTTGTTGTTGTTGTTGTGGATATTAGCCATTCTTACTAGAATGAGGTGATATTTCATTGTGATGTGATTTGCAAATCCCTGATTAGTGATGTTGAACATTTTTACATGTACCTGTTGATGATCTATATGAATTCCTTTGAGAAATGTCTCTTTAGATCTTACCGTCCATTCTTTTAATCAGTTTTTTCAAAAATTGTAATTTGGACTTCCTTATATATTCTGGATATCAACCTCTTGTTAGATGCATACATTGCATATTTTATCTCATTCTGTAGGGTTGTTCTGTATTTCTGCATTCTGTTAAGTGTTTCCTTTGCTGTGCGGAGCTTTTTAGTTTTATGTAATACCATTTATGTATTTTTATTTTCATTTCCTATGTTTTTGGGGTGTTGTCCAAAAACTCCTTTTTCACTCCAAATATCCTGAAGCATTTCCACTATATTTTCTTCTAGTAGTCTTGTAGATTTTGGTCTTAATTTGAGTCTTAACTATATTTTGAGGTTTTTTTTTTTTTTTTTGTGCTAGAGATTGAACCCAGGGATACTTAACCACTAAGCCACATCACCAGCCCTTTTTGTGTTTTATTTAGAGACAGGGTCTCACTGAATTGCTTAGTGCCTCGCTTTTTACTGAGGCTGGCTTTGAACTTGCAATCCTCCTATCTCAGTCTCCCATTCCACTGGAATTACCGGTGTGCACCTTTCCACTCAGCTTGAGTTGATTTTTGTAACTGATGAGAGACAGCTTTCTTCTGCATGTGGGTATCCAATTTCTCAGCACCATTTATTGAAAATGATATCCTTTCCTAATGTGTGTTCTTAACACCTTTGTTGAAATAAGTTGGCTGTAGATGTCTTGTTTTACTTCTAGGTTCTCTATTCTGTTCCATGCTGTTTTACTCTTACAACTTTGAAGTAATTTCACATTTGGAAGTTTGGTAGCATAATGCCTTCTGCTTTGCTTTATATTGTTCAAAATGGCTTTGGCTATTCAGGGAATTCTTGTGTTTTCATAAAAATTTTGGAGTTATTTATTTCTATGAAGAATATGACTGGTATTTTGATAGGCATTGCATTGAATTTATAAATTGGTTTTTGGGAATAGACACAAAATATTGATTCTTCTTGCTACTTTTTTGTATTGTTTTCAATTTTTTCATTAACATTTTATAATTTTCAGTATAGAGATCTTTCACTTCTGGTTAAATTTATATGTAGGTATTTTATTTTTTGTAGCTATTGTAAATAGAATTCTTTCCTTGGTTTCTACTTTACACAATTTTCTATTGGCATACTGCAACAGTATTGAGTTATGTATGTTGATTTTGTATTCTACAACTTTGCTTCATTCATATATTCTGATAATTTTTTTTAATGAAGTTTCTGCGGTTTTCTACATAAAAGATCATGTATCTGCAAAAAGTGACAAACTAATTTCTTTTTTTCAATTTGGATGTCCATTATTTATTTCTCTTGTCTAATTCCTCTGGCCTAGAAATTTTTAGCACTATGTTGAATAAAAATGGTAAATGTGGGCATTCTTGTGTTGTTTCAGATCTTAAAAGCTTTCAGCTTTTCCCCATTCAATAGAATATTAACTGTTGGCCTAGTATAAATGGTCTTTATAATGTTGTGGTATGTTCCTTGTATGTCTTATTTGTTCAGCATTTTTATCATGAAGATATGTTGATTCATATGTTTTCTTCCTGTATCAATTGAGATTACTCTATGGTCCTGGTCCTTTGTTCTCTTGATAATAGTGTATTACATTTATTGATTTGTGTATACTGACCTGTCCCTGCATCCCTCAGATGAATCCCACTTGATCATGGTGAATAATCTTTTTAATGTGATGTTGGATTCAGTTTGCTATTATGTTGTTCAGGAATTTTGCATCCACGCTTATGAGGATATTGGTTCCTCCCTCCCTCCCTTCCTTCATCCCCATCGTCTTTCTTACTGTTGTGTTCTTATTTGGTTTTGGTATTAGGGCAATGCTGTCCTTGTACAATGGGTTTGAAAAATTCATTCTGCTTCTAATTTTTTTGCAGTAATTTAAGGAGAATTGGTATTAGTTCCTTTTTAAATGTTTGATAAAAGTCAACAGTGACACCATCTGGTCCTGGGCTTTTCCTTGATGAAAGGGTTTTTATTACTAATTCAATCAATCTCTTTACTAGTTATTGATCTGTTCAGGTTCTCTATTCTTCATGGTTGAGACTTGGGAATGTGCATGCCCCTAAGAATTTGTTCATTTCTTTAAGATAATCAATTTTGTTGACATACATAGTGGTTTATTATAATCCTAATGATATCTTGTATTTCTGTGGTATCAGTTATCATGTTTGCCTTTTCATTTCTGTTTTTATTTGAGTCTTCTCTCTTTTTCTGAGTTGAGCTAAGGGTTTGTCAATTTTATTTATCTTTTCAAAGAACCAGATTGTTATTCCATGGATCTTTTCTGCTGTTTTCCAGTCTCCATTTATTTCTGTTCTGATCTTTATTATTTCTTTCCTTTTACTAATTTGGGCAGCTTTTACTGTGAGGGCATTGATTGAGGTAACTTTTCCTCCTTGCACTGGTTTTGTTAAATTCCATAGGTTTTGGTATGTTGTATCTGTATTTGCATTTAAGAAATTATAAAAATTCCTTCTTGATTTTTTTCCCTCAATCCACTGGTTGTTCAAAATATTTCCATATATTTATATAGTTTCTAAACTTTTCCTACTATTGATTTCTAGCCTCACTGTATTATGGTCAGAAAAGATACTTGATATTTCAATTTTTAAAATTGTGTTGAGATGTGTTTTGTGGCCTATCAAATGATCTATCCTCGTGAATGTTCCATATGCTGATGAGAAAAATGTGTATTTGGAAGCTGGGAGATTCTGTCTGTTAAGTCCATTTGGTACAATTTAATTCTGCTGTTTCTTTGCTCATTTTCTGTCTGGATGATCTGTCTGTTGTTCAAAATGGGTGTCAAAGTCCCCAGCGACTACTCTATTGGGAGTCTGTTTCTCTCTTTAGGTCTACCAATAATTGCTCTATTATATATTTTTCAATACTGGGTTCATAATTGGCGAATTGCTAATTCCTATTGTTGATGTGATCCCTTTATCATTATAAAATGACCCTCCTCATCTTTTTTCCCTGTTTTTGATGTAAAGTCTATTTTTATCTGACACTTTTGTTTTTTGGCTTCCATTTGCATGGAATGCCTTATTCCCTCCCTTCATTTTTAATCTATATGTGCCAAGTGACCACAAACTGAAACCTCTGAAACTGTGAGCCAAAGTAAATATTTCTTCCTTTAAGTTGTTATTTTTTCCAGGTATTTTTAATTTGGTATTTCAGGTATTTTAAATATGGTTCATAGTAAATAATTTATTATTTATCTAATTAATCAGGAAGAGCAATTATTAAATACCAAAACCTCACTTAAGAGTTGGCACTACTAAAGAACTAGATTAGTTAACCAGAGCACTTTAACTGCAATTGAATACGGAGACTTTTTCCGGTTGAATACATGCCTAATAAAACAGCCAATTTGATTTGCCTGTTTCCCCCCCCCCCCCTCAGCCAGGTTCCCAATAGCTTCCTGGCTGTTTTGCAGATTGCTGCTTAGTCCCCCTACAGAACATTTTTCTTACTAATAGAGCTCTCTCATAGGTTTAAAGTCCAAATGCCTAATTCAAAGAAGTGCTAATCCATTTGCAAAGCATCTCATTGAAGAAGTAATCATTCAGCCATGATCAGTATTACTAATCATAATTACATTATAATTTCTTCTAATTACTAAATGGTTTTCAACCAACACAAACAGATGAGCTCTCTTAGGAATACAGACATTGGTCTGAAAATCAGGATAATGTCTCATTTAAAAATCTTACTGATTTTTTTATTTGAAGGTAGGAAGATATAGCACTGGAGAATGATTAATTTTACTGACTTTGAAACTTGCATGTGGTACTCTAAAACCTACCACCATGGCCTTTAGAGAAATATTAACCTGAGGAGAGAGAGAGAAGGGCATGAGGGAGTAGGGCAGAGAGAAAACTCAGAAAATTCCTTAGGTGTTGGGGTTGGAGGGAAAACGTAACCATGTATGACAAAAGATGTGTTAATTTGTTTTACTATAATATACATGTAATTTACATATATATAATTTTAATATGCAAAATATATATACATAATATGTATACCTTAGATATGTACAATAAAATTAACTTAAAAAAGACACTGTGATCAAGATACCAAAATCAATCAGATGAAATTACCACATTTTAGGTAAAAAACGGCAACAATTAAACACAAAGGATGCTCTGAAGATCAAAGATTACTTGAGATTATAAGGGACATAAAACCCTGTAGTCTTCTTTATTCCTCAAAGCCACTAGCAAAAAAATAAAAAGTTTCTTAGTGTGAGTACAAACAGGCTGCCCTTCTGACTAGAGAGACAAAATGCTCTGAATCCCTAGAAAAGATGTAAAGGTGCCTAGAATAAGAACTTGGAATACAAAACAAGAGCAAAAAACAGCATCAAATCCAAACCTAAACACATACCCAAAGAAAGAAAAAATCTAAGTAGATCAAGGTCAGACATGTTCTAACAAGAATCTCTTAAATGTGTATAGTGATTTATAAGCATTTACATATTAATTGTCTAATTGCCTCATTAGATCTTTACACACACTAGTCCTGTGATAAAATGCAGGGCAGATATAGCTGCACTGTTTAAATCAATGAGAAAACTGAGGTTTAGAGAAATTAAATGATTTGTCATTTATACAAGGAAGTTTAAATGGTCATGCTAAGATGTGAACCCATGTTTCCAAAATTCAAATGCCATATTAATACTGTCACACTAGGGCTACCTCAATCAGTCTACTAATATGGTGTCTTCCTACTTTTACCAGTCTTTGTTCACCTCAGTTTCAGCTGATGACCTAGTTTTGTAGCTTATGAAAAAATCAGAACAGAAGAGAATTTCTTCATCATCCCACTACTCAATGGGTAAATTGTCTCTGCTTGTACTTAGGTAAGGCCATTTCTTTTATTTATGCACTGATTTTCCTTTTCCTTTTGCCTTCTTCAGGACTTGGCTCCTTCTTGCATAATTTTCCTACACACTATAGGATTGTTTCTGTCAGCATACAAACATTTTGCAACATCTTAAAAAAGCCAAACAAAAAAGAAATAATAAAAGAAAACTGATACCATATTATCCTCCTCATAAAGCTCCATGTAAGATTAGCTGATTTTACTGTCTCTACTTTCTTCTCTCTTGAGTCTTCTCCAATAAACATTTTGTTTCTACCACTCCACTGAATTTACCCATTAAAGACATCTAGTTGAATGGTTAATCACAGCACTCATCTAACTATACACCATGTATCTTTAACTCAGTTAATTCTCATCCACTTCTTGAGGTACTTTTTCCCACTTGGCTTTCAGGAAAATGCATTCTTCTGGAACTCTTCCTTCTCACTCATCTTTCTGCATTCATTTTTGATTGTGGATGTACCTCCTCTCCTCCCTCTCCCCAAACTCTACATGCTAGACTTCCCAAAACTCAGTCTTCAGATCACTCATTAACACTTACTGCCCAGGCTATTTCAACCAACACTGTGACTTTGAAATACTAAATATTATCCATATGGCTGCCATCAGACTTCCCCCAAATAAACATATTCTCTGTTTTCACCCAGTGTTCTCAACCTTGATAAATAGTATTCTTTCTCACTGAGTTGTTCTGGTTCAAACCTAAGCACCATATTGTTTATTTTCTTTACTTACAATTAATCTATTAGTAATTCTTGTTGGTTCTATCTTTAAAACTTCCTGAGACTGATTACTGTAAACCATTTCAACTTCTGAACATTCTACTCAAGCCACCATCTTCTCTGAACTACACTTTTAAAATAGCCAGATTTCTACTAAGACAGAGAGGCTTTTTCAGTATGAATATCACATCATTCGTCTGATCAAAATCTCTCCAGTTTCTTTCAACACACAGGATAAAACCCAAACTACTGATGGTGGCCCTAGATGGCCTTGGCTGTGCCTATCATGACTTCCCAGTGCTCACTCTAATCTTAAGCAGACTTGGGTTTTCTGCTACTGTCTCATAGTGCCAAGTAGTTCCCTGCTTCCTTTATATTTCCTTTCCCTGGGCCTGTAATCTCTTTAACAGGGCTTTCTCATGACTTGCTCCTTTATATCATTCAGTTCTTTCTTCTAATACCATCCATCTTTTCAGAAAAACCTTCTTTAACCATCCTATGAAGAAGTCACCATTATTTCTTAAGTGTAAGGAAATCTAGCTGAGAATAAGAAACAGAATAATGAAGGGTAGTTATGGTAAAAATTATAAAAATATAATTATAAAAATAATAGTACATATAAAGCAATAGTAAAGAATATGACTAAACATAATGTCTTGTTTTTAAATATATAAGAATATACTTCATAAAAAAGAATTCACAAAACTTTTGTCCCCAACTGTTATTAATTTTGTAAAAAACAATTGTATTGTACTTATCTACATTGTTACATAAAGAAAAAGCCTGGGGGCTGGGGTTATGGCTCAGCGGTAGGGCGCTTGCCTAGCATTCTTGGGGCCCTGGGTTCGATCCTCAGCACTGCATAAAAAAAAAAGTAAATGAATGAAATAAAGGTGAGAAAAAAAAAAAAGAAAAAAGAAAAAGCCTAGCATTCTATTTAACATAAAAGGTTATCTTTCCCTAAGCATCAAGGGGTATTTCTGTGATTATTTTTCCCTTTTAAAGTTCTTTTTTAAAAAAATATTTATTTTTTAGTTGTAGTTGGACACAGTACCTTTATTTCATTTTTATATGGTACTGAGGATCGAACCCAGGGCCTTGTACATTCGAGGCAAGTGCTCTACTGCTAAGCCACAACCTCAGCCCCTTAAAATTCTTTTCAAAATAATAAATTATAGGATTAGTGAAACTGATTCAGGGTTTGAAAAGATGTTAAGGTCATACTTAATTACCTACTTGTTTGCTTTCTGAGACTAAATGGCAGGATATTAGGTTTTATAATTGCAATATATCCTAATATTATTTTTATTGGTAATATGTTTTTTTAAGACATGAACCAGCATGACCTTTTGAAACAGTTATAATCACCATTATTAATGATGGAAGGAGGTAACTTGGATTTCTGAACTGCTCCACCTGCTGGACTGAGATACCCTAAAAATAATTTTAGTATAATTAAATGTTGGGACAAAATCAGAATTACTTTAATCAGAAACCAATATCCAGCATGTGAAAATTAGATTTTAAAATGTTTTATTCATTGTTAGTGTTCACTGTTAGTGTCCTTGTGACTCACGTATTTTAAAAAATCCAACAATGCTTTGCTTATCCAAAGTAGACTAAGAAATGGTTAAATTGGAACAAATTTTATTCTCAGCAAGATCATACTCTTATTTTCAGTACAAAATAATTTTTATTTTCCCAATATGGTTATTTACTGACAATTCTAAATGGTTATAACATTAAGCTAAACAGAAATAATAGACAATTCTAAAAGATAATAACATTAAGCCAAGCAGAGAGTTAACTACTAATGATAAATAAGAATATTCCCAAAAAAGAATGCCCACTTTGCCACTTCTATTAAACATAATGCTGAAGTCCTGGTCAGATAAATTAAGCAAGAGAAAGAAATAAAAGACATCTAAATTGAAGTTGATATGACCTTTGAAAATCGAAAGCTCTAGTGATTCCACCAAAAATTGTCAGATCTAACTAACCAGTCAGGTAAAGTTTCAAAATAAACATTGACATATAAAACTCAAAGCATTCTATACATCAATAGCAAATTATCTGAAAATAAAACCAATTTACACACTGTAGGATGTAAATTAGTACAGTCATTATGGAAAATAATATGTAATTTCCTCAAAATATTAAAAACAGAATTACTATATTTATAATCAGCACTCTCACTACTGGGCAGATAGTCAAAGAAAATGAAATCAGTATGTCAAAGAGATATCTTCATTCTCATATTTATTGCAGCACTATCCACAATGGTGAAGACATGGACTCAACCTAGGTAGCCATCAATGAATAAACAGATAAAGAAAATGTGGGATATACACATAGGGATACTATTCATCCTTAAAAAATAAGGAAATTTTGTCATTTGTAACAATGTGGATAAAGCTGGAGAACATTATGTTAAATGAAATAAGCCAGGAGATCTCACTTAAAAGGACAGAGTAGAAGGATGGTTATCAGAGACTTGGATGATTAAGGGTGGGTAGCAGGGAAATTGTTGGTCAAAAGAGAGCTCATTACAATTAGATAAGAGGTAGAAAGTAGATTGCTTAGGGCTGGTGAGGAGACAATGAGAAGAGAGAAACTGGGAATGACTGTTATTTATGTTTCTTTCTTGGGTGATGAGACTATTCTACAATTGACTGTAGTGACAATTCTGTGAACATACTAAAAACCAATAGATTATACACTTTCAATGAGTGAACAGTTTGATAAGTTCTCACTCCTCAATAATCTGTGTAAAAATAAGCAAATAGTGACTTATTTTGCCAAATTATTCATGATACTGTTCCTTCCATAGAAAGAAAACTAGTATAGTTTTATAACTATAACTTAAATCATATAAAACCATTCAAGATATTTGTAACTTAGAAATGTCTAAACAGTGGTTCCCTTTGTAGAAGTTCTTATATGACTCCCAGGTATTTGTGGATTCATCCCTGCCAGGCTTGTAACTAACTACTGGAGAGAGGACAACGTGAGCAAGTCTTTAGCCTTAAATGCTGTAAGCAGGACGAAATACTTCCAGGCACAGGTGAAGCAGTATCAAGCAGCAACAGCATGGAGACAAACACAACTCTGCTCCTTTGTGATCACTAGGTTTCTTGGGCTCTAGGATGATTATTCTTGAAAAATATGAATCGTCTTCTATTTATTTGGTATTTTCCAAGTGCCTTAAATATTAGTACTGGATAGAACCATTAGCAAATCTTAATGAACTGTGACAAACTATTTTTTACAGTTTAGGCTGAGAAGATTATGGGTGTATACTTTTTATGTACTTTGCTTTATAAATTTAGATAAAAGGGAAAAATAATATTCAAAAAAGAAAAAAGTACACACTATTAAAGGGAAAGAAGATATTTAAGTTTCTGTGAGATACTAATTCACTGTTGGAAATACAGTTGGCATTTTGTTTTTAAAATTATTTCTCCATTCCGTGTCATTTTAGGCAATACTTTTTTAAGTAAAAAAAGGTAAACTATGTAATAGTGAAGAAACAGTAAGTCTATTTATACTTTTATATTTAAGCTCATTTTTAAATTAACAATACTATTTAATCACCAACATGTAGAATGCTGATGATCACTTAGGACACCAAGAGTAATTAGGAAAAGAAAAAAGAAACAAAGATGTAACAGTGCAAATTCAAAGTAGTATCACAAACATATTTTATGCTCATCAAAACATAAGAGTTTAAAAACCTTTAGTGTCTTCTTCTAAATCACAACAGACTTACTTGAGATTAAGGCCTTTTATCAGAAACACTGTAAGTACAGAATTCTGGGAGAACCTAAGGAATAACAGAGAATAAGAAAGGTCTCAAAGGAAAGGGACCAAGAGCAAAGATAATTTTTTTTTCAAGATATTTGCCATCTGTGCTTCTCCAAAAGATGCCAGGCAGCTCCCCAGCCTGAGGGTTAGAGAAGCTCTTCTCACAAGCCCTGGAAAATATCCCATCAGGTTTCCTCCCTCAGAGTAGCAGATGGGATTCTGTGATTGTCATGGGGTTATTTGGAAATGGAAGGCCATGAGGTTGGTGGTGTTCACTGTTACTCAGTTAACCTTTCCTTTCTTTCATTTTTCCTTTAATGAACTCTTTAATTTTACATGCTGGGTCCCCTACCAGTACTATTTATAACTGGCTTGTTCTTTTTATTTAGTTTTAAATTTCTCTCTTAAAAAAAAATCTCCTTTATTTTCTCAATCTCATATATTTGAGAAATGTATTTGTTCAGTTTGCAATAAAAAAATTTGTAGTTTTGCCCTAAACATGACAAAATTCAAACATTAAGTATGTCACATTATTAAAAATGTAATATACACGGGCATAGCAAAGAATCAATATGTTTTTAGAGAAAGCAGTACTGTCAAACTGGAAATTTATTGATACATAAAAATCATGTTTCTCTGACACTCTTCTAAATTTGGAATTTTTCTGTTTTACATTAACACATGAAATCCATTCTTTTAGTCAATAAAATAAGTCTTCATTGGAAAATAAGAATTTCACAGTTTTTTAAATTGTATATTTGATATATAACTATAACCCCACATTTGATATATAAGTATAATCTCATGTTTCTGTGTAGTCATAAGATCAGTAACAGAAAGAAACTATTGAAAATTTTGGAGACATAAATATACTTGGGGCATATTTTGCTTTCTTTCAAAATTATTATTATTATAGCAATCATACTCTGAAAAATATGTCCAAAAAAGATTTCTCTGGCTTTGAAAGCTTTTAATTTCTATTACTGTTTTAAAATAGGTTGCTTTCTAAAAGTTTTCTGAACATATCAAAGTCCTGATTTGCCATGACGACAAGTACTTTCTACTCTAGATTTGGGCTTTCAGTGCCAACATCATTAAGAGATTCTTCAAATTACTTTTTAAATGTTCTTTTCCCTCAGGATTTTCACTTATATCTAATTAGACTACTAACTCCAAGCCATATAATCCCTGTTGCCAAAACTGCTAAATGCTTCAATAAGTAGGAGGAGGGCATCAATGGAGCCAGACAGATGTAATGTCACTGGTTAACAATAGAGGTGTGAAGCAGCTGCCTTCATTATGAAGCTTATTAATGCATGGTGTTGAAAAAAACTTGGCAAGGGTTCTTTCAGAATACCTAGCCTTTTCAAAATAGCATCAGATCGTTTAAAATGTAAAATATATGTCTCCAATAAAGAATGCTGAAATAATTTTTTTTTCAAGTAATTAATATCTGCTTTTAATACCTATGATTCTAGGTATAAATTTTAAAAGCAACTTCCATTCTTTATTTTTTAAAAACATATATGCTTAGAATTGAGTCAAGGAGAAAAAAGAAGGGTAGGCATAGGAGAAAAAATTCTATATGACACAAAATACCTTCATTTTATTATAATTCAACCTCATTATCTGTATGTTAACACTTACCATGAAGGGTTGTTTGATGCTTATAAATAATGTATATAAAATTTCTGGAACATGGTAGGTGCTCAATAAAAATTATTTTTTAATGGATGTTTTGGAAAGACAAGATTTAACTAAGTGGGTTACAACTGTAGAATACAACTAATAAAGAGAAAGAAAAGAAACAGTCCCAGTATGATCTTTGGCCTTACACCTAGAATAGAATATTTTAATATCACTTAAAGATAATGGTATCAAAAAATGCAAAACAGAAAGAGTTTAACTTCAAGGAAAGAAAAGTGAAAATAGAAGCCTCAAAAGAGGTTTTACAAGAGAAAAAAAAGTAGTAGCAGAAGTCTATTCATTTTCAATGTTGGCTGGAATAAAGATTTTCATATAATAAAGTAAAATCAGCCAGAATTAGTACTCGAAAGTACAACAACTTGCCAAAAAAAAAAAAAAAAAAAAGAAAGAAAGAAAGAAAGAAAAGTTCATAATATTCTGGAGAATAAAAAAGATTCCTAAGTACCTAGAGGGCCAAGAGAATAAACCATGCAAAGACCAAGAAAGTCCAGTATGGATCTATGCCTTCTTTGGTCTTCAGAGAAATGAATCTCATAACAATGGGGCTAACACAATTTCCTTTTTGGTTCTTTAGCAGGTCTCAATAAATTTATTCCAACCCTTTTAAAATACATTTTTGGCCTATATTCATCAATTGAAATATAAGTTCTCTGAGAATCAGATAGAACCACCCATCAACTGTGAAAAAGTCACACTTTTTGTTATTTGTGTTCAAGACACAAAGAGGCCTCTATTCAAATGACTCATTATTTTAATTTTGGTTAAATTTTTAGTCTGATCAACAAAGTCTTTGCCTCAAAGACTTTGTTGTTCAGACTAAAAGGGCTCTACTCACACGTCTTCTATCATTCGAGTAGCTCACTTTGGGCCATTCAGATTTTCTTCTTGAGGTCTGTTTAATGTGAGACTAACAGAAATATATATAGTAAATCTATTCTGTAAAGAGAAGATTAACATGAAGGACAGAATACTACACCTTGCTTTGTTTTTAGATATTCTTTTTAAATTATGAGCCACATTATACTGCAATTCTTAGAGCATCACAGTGAGCTGATGACTGGAGTCATCAGCAATACACAAGTGCCTTCCATGGTTTATTACTATGACTCACAGTTTTTCTATGTATTAGTATATAGAAACACACACACATACACACACACATTTATATAGGAAGCTTGTCAATAATATTAACTGTTTTATACCCTAACCTCAGAAAGTGACTTACACAGTGAAGATATGAAATAATATTTTTTTATGAATCATTATACTGTTTGTGGGTAAGAGGGTGACCAAGATTTTTAATATGAAAAAATGGAAATAACATATAAAGAATAAATCAGCTTCAACATACTCTAAAGTAATTTCTTTAGAAAAATCGCTTTTTGCTAAGAACTTGATTATTAAATCCTTATATCTGCAAGAATTCAGTTTTATCTGTAAACTCAGACTCTACCTGTTGCTGTCACTTCTGACTGGTCAATAGCATGATATTAATATAATACCACTCTGAAAACTATTAGATTGATTCCACCCATCCTACTGATAGAGGAAAAAACATAGTATCAAAAAATGCAAGACAGAAAGAGTTTAACTTCAAGGAAAGAAAAGTGAAAACAGAAGCCTCAAAAGAGGTTTTACAAGAGAAAAAAAATGTATTTGATGAGGTATGAATGGATCTATATGGAACTTTTACCAAACCTGTCTATGTACTTTCTGCTATGGAATGCTTAAAAATAGAAGCTTGCAGTGCCCAAAACACTGAAAGAAAGTATATGATAAGGTGACCTGGTTAAATCCTTTCTTTAATTTTTGAAAGAAAAGGTAGCATCTGATAAATACTATAAAGTTAAAATAATTATATCTCTACTTAAAAAGAAGTTGTGTGTTTAATATAGAAAAGACAAAAAATAAATGCTGAAAAGAATGCAGAGAAGGGAAACTCTTATACATTGTTGGTTATAATATAAATTAGCATAGCCATTATAGAAAAAACAGTAAGGATAGTCCTCAAAAAACTTAAAACAGAATTACCAAATGATCCAGCAATTCCATTACCATGTGTATACCTAAAGATGATGAAATCATTATACCAAGAAGATCTGTCCACTCTCATGTTTTCTGTAGTACTGTTCACAATAGTCAAAATATGAAATCAACCCAGATACCCTTCAGTGGATAAATGGATAAAGAAAATGTGGTACACAATGGCATACAATGGAATTGTATACCATGGAATACTATTCTACCATAAAAAGAATGAAATACTATTCCACCATAAAAAGAATGAAATCCTGCTATTTGTAGCAACATGGATGGAACTGGAGGTCATTATATTAAGTCATACAAGCCAGACACAGAAAAATACCATCAGTTTTTACTCATTTTAGGAAACTAATCAATCTTGAAATAGAACAAGTAGAAGAGGATTCAGTAGAGACTAGTTAGGGTAGTAAAGAGGCAGAATAGAAAGAAGTTAAATAAGGTGCATCAAAAATAGAGTGAAGGGGTTGGGTTGTGGCTCAGCGGCAGAGCATTTGCCTAGCACGCTTGAGGCGCTGGGTTTGATTCTCAGCACCACATATCAATAAATAAAAAAAAGGTCCATCAACAACTAAAAATAAGAATTAAAAAAAAATCTTAAAAAAATAGAGAGAAGGAATCACTTCTGTTTCTTCTTTAGCACAATAGGGTAGCAACTGGTTAAATTAATCTGTGACATATTTTAAAATAATGTAATAGTATAAAATGTGTTGAGACCTTAAGAAGTGGGACCTGGTGGGAGGTAATTAGATCATGGGGTACCAGTCTTGGTGGGGATTAATGCCTGTATTATAGAAGTGGGATAGTTTTCACAGGACCTGGTAAGTTATTTTAAGAAAAGGTGTCTATAATGTGTGGTCATTCCATGTGCTTGGTCTCTTCTAAATATATCCCTCACAGGTCTTGCATATACTTCAAATATGTGCTGCATTTGCCATGTTAGTATGGAGTATGAGGTCCCCCCCAGATGTAGCTGCTGAAGCTTGGAAATTTTAGTCCCAAAATCATGAGACAAAATGGCCATTATGACCAAAATGGGTTGACTTGGGTATTTGTTATAGCAATACAAAATGAACTAAGACAATATGAAATAAAAATTATATTCTCAAATCTGAGAGAGTAACTTAAGATGTATACCCAAAATCATTAACAACATTCTAAATCCATTGTCATGGCAGTTTTCTAACAGTCTTCTCACCAGAGAAATCCGATTTTTATGAATCTTTGACTAGGAGATGACACAATCTCATCCTTTTTAAATACTCGTCTCTCAGAAATAAACTTTTAATTTCTCAAAGACCAATGTTTTTGATAGCTGCATCATATATTTAAAATCATATATTCTTTTCTACACACAGTAAAAATCTAATTTATACAGCATCAATTCATCCATCTTTCTATCCATCAACTGATTCATTAATAAACATGTTCTGATTCATTATAATGTTCCAGGCCTTATGGTAGGCATAAAATCTATACAGAAGTTTCTTAGAGGGAAAGAATTGAGAAATTAAAAATCTGTGAGTGAGATATCAATGTTCATTGTGAATAACAAAGCAATAGGAGAGAAAGGAAAAAAAATTAATAAGCAAACTACCAAAGAATCAGTGAATTTAGATGAGAAACACCTAAAAAATGTTATACTCGAATGGGGTTAACTTTTTTTTTAAAAAAAGCACCAGTACACCTGAAGAATAAAATAATGAATACACACACACACACACACACACACACACACAAACACATACACACACACTTTGACTAATATGGCAACAAAGTTTAATGGCAAATTAACACACTTCAGTTCAACAAAGTAAAAAATAATAAATAGATAAATAAAGTGTATGCTATGTAGAAAGGCAGGTGGAGAAGAGTTGTAATAAAAACGTAAACTTCCATATTAAATCTATTGTTTAGCTTCTAAGCAAAAATGTAAAAATGGTCATAGGATAGTTTTTACCATATGAAACTTCTTTTTTTTTTTTGTAAAGGAACTTGGTGGGGTTGGGTGTAGGGTTTAAACAGCTCTTTGGCATTAATTCTAAGAAGACTTAAATCATGCAGATCTTTAAGTAAAGAAACTTCAATAACATCATAGTTAAGTATTCAACAGCAACTATCCAAAAGAAGCAATAGGAAAAGTTTTGAATTCAAAGAGGCTACAATGTCAAAGGCTTGCTCAGGAAAGTCCAGCTTCTACCTTTAATTCTGGCTTAAATATTAATAATGCCCTTCCACCGATAGAAGGATCCAAGTTTGAATAATAAATTAATTATGGAATCACCTTTATTTATGGGGAAATTGGTCTAAACAGGAAACTTTGTAGTAGCCTTGTTTGACAGAAGGAAGGACTTCATGAACATTTCTGTCAAATTTCAAGAACTGGATGGCAAAAACTCAGGACAAATTAAAAGAGAAAGTCTGAAATATATAGAAACAATACAATAATATCATGAAACTCACACTCAGAATTGACAGCAATTCTTCAATAGTGCATTCAGGTTTCAAACGGTCCTTGAACATTTTAACGGTTTGGTGCTTCAAATAGTAATAGGAGGCAATTCGGCCGTATGTGAGAGGCTCAATGCTCCGATTATCCTGTTCCAAAGGATAAAAATGACATTAGTAAAAAGTACAATGGAATTACATATCTTCATAAAACTAATAATTCATACTGCAGGTTGCTAATGCAAAAGTTTTGGTACAAATTTGGTAGTACTAGAACCAAAAGCCCTGTTTTTGAAAAGCTAGGTAATTAGAATATATATGTACATATATATATATATATATATATATATAACCAAGTCGTACCTCTCCAATTTCAATACAGTAGGAAAGTTCCAACTCAACCAGGGACTTTTCAATCAGATGGGACAGAAACTTGTTTACAGAATCATGGCTCACATCACCTAAATTGTAGTAGCTAGAAAACAAGCAAGGTTATTATTAGTATCAAGGTATTTTCTACCAAAAATATCACCTTAGTTTTATGATCTCTTCAGAATTTCAAAAACACAAATTACATTTACAGTAAATCAGAGAAATAAAGCAACTGTAATTATCATTCCTGATTTACAAATCAAAGGTCTCATGTGAAGCTTTGTTGACAATGATGAAAATGATAATACATTAAAAATATATAAGATGAGGATATAAAATCCTGCATCACATTTAAAGAGAAACTGTTTCCCATGTTATAACTAGTATTGTGTCATTTTAATCATGTACACCAAATTATGCCCTGAATTTAGAAAGCTGGAAATATGAAATATATGTAAATGTATTTATGTATGTAAATATATAAATAAATATATAAATCTTGTTCCCTTTTACTATATGAACTAATCCCAATAATTTTACAAAATAGAATAGTGATATGGGTGATAGTTCTTCTAGGTAATGTAGTCAGTTATTGTTCCTCTAGTGCATAAGGAACAACTGTCATCCTAACAACTAGAAGGGACATCATCAAGCTAAAAATAACATACAGAAAATACATATACACAGCTTTGTATATTTTCCAAATAAAAATCCTAAGGACATACAATTCATCTGAATACTCTTCCCTACAACTCAGAGAGAGAGGTTCTTGACAAATCACTAAGAATCTGGGCCTGGGAAATGATCCAAAAGGTGAAGGACCCATTGTCATGGCAGTTTTCTAATTCTTACTGGATGAACTCTGTACCCTAGTAGGCATGAAGAATTTATATACCCTACCTCCCCTGCCCTCATGTAAATAGAGGAGTAGAAGCAGAAAGTGGTCTTAGAACCTTAGATCAGGTTCTAATTAAAACCCATGATGGCAGTTTTACATCTGTATAGGACCAGAAAGTGAAAAAGGGTGCTAAGCAATCTCATATGGTAGAAGCCTAAAAGAAAACACACCTGAGGTATAGAAAATCTGAGCAGATGACTCTTTTGGGGATTTTGTTTTCCTTTCTCCAAAGCAAAAGACTTAAAGACAGTACAGGATGAAAATTACATTGAAGTAGGTCTGAAATCATGTCAGGATATATTTCCATTACAAAGAGAAGTTAGTTCAAATGCTAAGTATTCTAAATTCAAGAATCTTCACTGAATAAAGATAAATAATATAATAGAATTTACTTGGTAAAACAACTTTTCAGAAAAAAGGAGTAGTTACTTTTAGTCTGTGGAAAAATTATTGCTTTTCCTAAACAAATCCTCTTGTCATGAACTGAAATAAAGCAGTGTTTATCAATGAAGTACTAAACCCAGTGCTATCATTAATCTAAACAAAATGTTTAAATTATGCCCAACTAGGTATATATCAAAGTGAAACACAAACACCAGCATTAGAAAAAAGGTAGAAAATATTTCCTTTGCCCTGGAAAATCACTAAGCCGAAGTATTTAGTTTTCTGCTTCAGAGGTAAAAATAAAAATTGTGGATCTTTATAGCCTCATAAAAGAGACAGATTCTCAAAGTCATTCTAAATTATCAAAGATATTTTTTCTCTTTCTTTTTTTTTTCCCCAGGAAGTGAACTTTACAGTCAAACTTTCTGCAATATAAGTGTTGACTTCATACATCACATTCTTTTGGCTCACTGAGCCTATAAATTTTCCAATACTATTTGTAGCTGTCTAGACTAATACATAGTTGATAAAGGTATTCTAAATTGAAAACACTAGTAAAAATTTGCCCAAGATAATATATAAGTAGTACCACTTGTAGCATAAGAATCTAATTCTTCATGCAGTTAAAATTATAAAAAATAATATTATCAAAAAATAAAATTTCATTTTGTTTATAAATTTATTAAGTTATTTGAAAAAAACTCGTGGATGATGCTGATTATTGTAATCTACCACAGATATAACTGGAATGCCAACTTTGCCATTTTATGCATGAATAAATAAACTTGGTATGCTTACTAATAATAGTTAAACCAATTAATAATAAAAAGTTTCCTTAAAAATTACAGTTCTTTTTAATATTTATTTAATTCACTATGTTTTATTTAATGCTATTTTATTCATTGTACTTACAAAATGCATTTGGATGGGTTAATATTCTAAAGTTTGTTTAAGTCTATTAAGAGACTTTTTTTTTTTTTTTTTTTTAAATGAACAATAATAGCTTTCACCTAGATAATACAGTTAGTGTAAACATTTAAACATAATTTGGCAAAACAAAGAAAAGCCAACTAAAATTATGTCTCTCTATAACACACTATCTGATGATCTTATTAAAATATTACTAATAATCTAGCTTATTAAAATTTAATAGTTATTTGAATAGGAAAGCATAAAAATCATTGATATTCATTTTAAAATTTTATTCCCAAATTTGCTCACCAAAATCCTAGTGAATTTACAAGAAGCGGTACAAAATTCAATTCAGGTAACTGAACTTCACTGATCTTTTCCAAATATTCTTTGCTAGCACTTGAAATGAAGGCTAAGGTCACTTAAAATTTTTAAATCCTTTAAAATTAAAATGTTACATCTTAATTAGCTATATAATTTGCAATCATAGTAAAATAATAAAACTAAATTTAAATTAAATTACTTTTTAAGATACACAGATTTTTGAGAGTTCATATATTCGACACTTTAGAGTTCATATACTTGGACACTTTTGTGTGAGTAAAGAATGGAGTTTAGATTTATATGATCTGTATTTAAAGCACAATATGGCCTTTACTTCTGTTGAATGAACTTTTCAGCTATTATACAATTTCTAGCCTGAACAAGTATAAGCATTCATCTTAAAATATTACTTATCATTCATTTCAATAATCCCTTTACCAACTTGAAAAAGCATACAATAGCTAAGTAAAAAGGTCTGTTTTCATGTTGTATTCTCCACAGTATAAAATTTATAATTTACAGGTTGTTTAAACAGAAAATTTATGCAACTGTTTAATTACAGATAAAGGATACAATGTAGTTTCATGCCCAGTGCTTTGAATCATCAAGTCATTATTTTCCCTTTGCTATAAACAGACAGCCTACCTTTTTGTCAGCATGCTATTTCATTTATTTCACAGAGAAACCCAGTTTCACAATAATTGACTTGTCAGAAGCTCTAATTTATGAGACTGAGCTCTGTAAGATTTCTCTATATTGGACTCAACCTGCACACAAGCAGGGTTGAATATTTACAATGCTGTTAACAGGTGCTGAGTTGTTTAATGATTCTAATAGCCAGAAGCGTACTGAGAAAGCCAGCGGGATCACAATTACAGGCTGTTTGAACACAACAATTACTAGTCCCCTGAGAGGTGTGAAAGTCAAAGGCAGTTTGATACTGACAGCATCTAGCACATGGGCTAGACAGGCTAACTTCTATTAGCAGTCCATTGGGACAAAGTCATAACAAACCTCTCCCTGTCATAAAAATTTAAAAAGTTCATAAAATTTAAACAATTGAAAACTAGAACTTTTCAAAAATTATCTTTACAAGATATTATTAAAGAACAAACAAGAACACCAGACATGAAATCTCAAAGTTATCTTTTTTCAACATTAATACAGTTGAAATTTCATCAATTGGGAATGAAAGAGATTTTATAGTAATGTAAAATATAGCAAAAGTTACATCAAACAGTTTGCATTTAATGTGAATAGTGGCAGCCA
The DNA here is from genome assembly GCF_052094955.1 of Ictidomys tridecemlineatus. Lineage (NCBI taxonomy): Eukaryota > Metazoa > Chordata > Mammalia > Rodentia > Sciuridae > Ictidomys > Ictidomys tridecemlineatus. Next base: position 61,665,927 of record NC_135484.1, on the reverse strand, counting down.
TTTCCTGTTTGGTTTATGTAAACCTGGCCAGATATCTCGCTGGGAAATTTTTCATCAGTATTGAATGCTGCTGCTATAACTGTCAGTACTGAGAAGTCATTTGTTACAGCACCATGTTTTTTTATGTTCAGATTATGCAGCAGTAATAATGACACAAATAATGAAAGTGGTTGCAGGGACAGCTGAAACTATCACAAAATTTTGCCCTAGAAATATTTAAAAGCTTTCTCAGGGGAAAAACGAAGACTAAAACTGAAAATACAAATTGAATCCAGAACTCAACTTGGAATATATTATACTTTACGAAAGCAGCACATCTGTTTATATACATTTGAACAAGCAAATGTATATATGTATGTGTGTGCACACATATTTATACAAAATTTATATATCCTTATATATATATAGGTATGTATTTGCACACACTACACACACACATATATATAAAATACACACATGCATAGGAATATAAACAGAAATCGTGAGCAGCTGAGGAACAATGGGCAAAATCTTCACTAATAGAAGTTTTACTTTGGATGTGGTATGATGGGGGCTTTACAGTACAACTGACAGGGGCTGGAACATCAGGTCATCTTTATTTATTATGTGTGACCATATTTTGAAAACAGCATTCCTTTTCAATGGTTAAATAAACTTGTCTGTTACACATATGCAGGCAGATGAGCTTGCATATATTCTCTTCCCACCCAAGAAAGGTCAAATCTCAATTTATGTCACTGGATGATAGGGAGTATTAAGGAAAAATTAAAACTACACAGAATATAAGCCTTTCATTTGAGACACTGATGTTAGCCTTTGTAATACTTTAAGTAGATCTGAAAAATAAGTAAAATAAAATTTACCAGTTTTCTCAACTCCTGTGCCTTTGTTTGCTTGCAGCTTTGTGGCAAGAAGATTTTAACATACATAGTAATGAAAAAATATAATTAAGAGGCAGTCATGAGGATGTGAAGCGAACCTTTGTGCAATACTGGTAGGAATTTAAATTACTAAAGACATTTTGAAAAACAGTATGTAGGATCCTAACAAAACTAAACATAGATTTACTATATGATCCAACAATCCTACTACTGGTTATATACCCAAAGAAACTGAAACCAGTATATGGAACTCCCCATATTCACTGTAGCAGTGCTTATAATAGCAAAATTATGGAAACAATCTAAATGTTCATTGACAGATAAATGGATTAAAAAAATGTGGTATATATACAATGTAATATATTCAGCCATAAGAAAGAACAAAATACTTGCTTTTGCAACAACATGAAATGAATATAGAGGATGTTATGCTAATAGAAATAAGTCAGGGACTGAGACAAATATTGCATAACCTCATTTATATGCAGAAAACATTTTATAATGTATGCATGTAATGAAATATCTCACATTTATCCCATAAATATAGATATTATTTGTCAATTAAAATGGAGAAAAAGAAAACTTAGAATTCCACATACAAAAGTTTATAGCAATTTTTAAAAAAGTAAATTAGAAAGAAAGTAGCAAAATTTGATTACAGCTTATTAGGTAAAATATGTAAATTGTTAAACTTATTTTAGGCACAGTTTTCCATTTTTATCTCCATGTGAAGGTATACACATTAAAACTGACCATTTATGGTTTGGGAGATAGCATCAAATGAACATGATTGTCATATACTGAAAATTAGTATCATATGGTTTAAACCAAGAAACTTTTCAGCATAGCAGTGGAAGAGAAGTGGACAGGGAGTGAATGCTTGAGCTCTGGACCTGATAATAAGCCCAGTGACAACAAATGTGATGGAATGCCAGTATTGCTTCTGCTATTCATGAACTGTGTTATTGTAAGAAAGTTGCTTACTTTTCAGTTACTTCAGTTCCTTCATATATAGAAGGGAGATCATACAGTACTAAATGAGTTAAGCTCTTGATATAACATCTCAAATACAGTAGACACTCAATAATAATTGCTAGTGAGAATTATTGTTTCCTGATTTATTAATTTCATTTTATGTTTATAAATTCCTGTATTTATACTCTGCTATTGTTGTTCATATAGTTTCTTTTGAGATGAATGCTTAGTTATTTTATTTTTTAGGTCTTTAAAGGTCTAAATATTCCTTGGAACTGTGCTTTTGTTTGAATCCAGAAGCTTTGTTTGCTATGTAACACTTATTATTTTTTTTAATAGCTCTAGTCTTTTATTTGATTTTACCTTTCACTGGAATAAATATTTTAAAATATCAAACAGTTAGAATTTGTTTATCGTTCTTTTTATTGTCTATTTCTGGTTTTACAAATTGAACAATCCTAATCTGCAATGCTTCAAAATATAAAATATTTTGACCAATGATACAAAGTCACAAGAGGAAAATTCCACACCTCACCTTATGTGATAAGGTAACAGTCAAAATGCAGGCGTACTAAACATACTGAATAACCTTACCTTCAGCATATATATAAAGTTTATAAGACACATAAATGAATTTGTGTTTAGACTCGAATCACATTCCCAAGATATCTCATTTATGTATATGTAAATAGATATTCCGAAACCTCCAAAAATCTGAAATCCAAATATTACTGTTCCCAAGCATTTAGCATAGGGGATATTCAATTTTGTTACATTTTGTACTGAGAATGCATTGATCTCTAAACTTTGAAATAAGTTGAGATGCTTTGTGTGGTCTTTTTTTTATAGTAAATTTTTATAAATAAAATTTACATGAGTACTGCATATTCTTTTTTAGGGGTATCTCAAAATATGCATAGTCAGCTACTAAAGGGAACCAACATATATGATATGGATGATCAAGAGTAGATAAACTTTCACATCTTGGAAACCAATTAAAGCTGCATTTATCAATGTATGACTGGACTTTTAAGACTGCTAGGGCTAGATGGGTTAGATACTGTAGGCAGGAAGAAGAGTGATCACAAGAGCACCAGTGAGAGGAACCTCTTACTTAGAAGTATGTGAGTTAATGTCTCCCTCAATTGATTCTAGCCCTTTGGTGGCGGTGGTAGGACATCTGATCCTCCTATGGGCAGTAGGAGGACAGGAAAAGCAGCTGCCACATGTACTAAGTACTCTAAGCAAAGTCATTACTAAATGAAGATATAACATATTGTCAATACCAAATTTCCTTAGATGTCTATCAGATATCAAGTAGGGGAGGCAATGTGAACCAAGGAATATTTGTTTATTTACATGGACTACACTGATTACAAACATGAGTAAGCAGGAGACATACAAATGCCAAAACTCAAGAAATTCCCTGGAACAAAGGCTTAGTATAATTTCCTCTCAAAATTTCATCCTTTGTCTATTATGATAAGTCTCTTCCCTGAGCTTGTTGTTCTGCTCTTAATTACTACTGTTTATTACCCAAAGTTTTATTACATAGAAGACAGTTTCTAACTAGAGCAACAGGAGTGATGCCTACTCCAGTTCCTTCTCTGTGGGACCCCTATTCTGAATGGTGTTTCCAACTGTGCTCTTGACTCATTTCACTCTCATGGTTGAAAAAAATGTAAACACTGAGCAATTTCCTTCTTATTATCTAATTTTAAAGAAAACTAACCTCATCTGGCTTCCAACTCTTGTATAATTCATTTAATTTCTGATCAATACTATTTAATGGTTTACAAATGAGACTAGATTAGGGATAGACTAAAAGCAGGTTAAGCAGTTGGAGAGCTGCAAGGGAGAGTGAAAATTAAAATGCAAGTCTGGAGTGTGAAGTTAGGGCAAACAGATACAGTGATAATATTATCAAAAGTAATAAAGTTGGATTAGTGGAGGAGTTTGATGACTTTTATCATTAAGTCAGTTTTATACATGGTACATTTGAAATGACGGTGGGAAGTCCATATGGCAGTAGTCAAAAGGATGGTGAAAAAAATAAAACTGTAACTTCATCAAAACAAAGTGGAGCATCATATCTTAGGGTTTCTCTATTGAAGGCCTTGTAATGTTTTTTAAATTTTCTTTTACTTACTTCAGCACATCCCTCAAATTCCACCCTTACTTCACTGCCTCTGCATGTTAAAGTTATCATCTTATCATTAAATAACTTTCTAACTGGTATATTTTCTCCCCATTCCATTGGATTCCCTAATATAGTATCACAGTATTAAAATAAAAACTAAATTTGGTGACATCAATCCATGTTTAAGAACTTCCAATGGATCATTCCATTAAGATTCCAACAGGATCAGATATATACAGTCAATAGATCCTTTACCCTCTGGCCTTCGCACACTTTCTTGTCAAGACAATCTCCATATTCCTTAAGGTACATCAATCTTTTTCATATTTTCTAAACACTTAACTCAGTCCCTGAGACTTTTTGCTCTGACAGTATTTTTCTGTCTGAATCTTTTCTACCTATTACTACTCCTGTTCCATACATGTGTTTTTCATACTATACCATCAGTACTTGAAGATAGGGGATGTTGTACTTACCTTTACATCTAAGCGTTTAGCATGATATTAGATAATAGGAGGGGCTAAATGAAGATATAACATACTGTCAAGAATAAAAATTATCTACCACTCCCCAATTTAAATTTTTTAAAATATTTTTAGTTGTAGATGAACACCATACCTTTATTTTGTTTAGTTGTTTTATGTGGGTGCTGGGGATCGAACCCAATGCCTCACACATGCAAGGCAAGTGCTCTATCACTGAGCCACAACCCCAGCCCTAATTTTTTCACTATCATAGTTTCACACATTTCCAAAGGGCTTCAGATGTATTGACTCCCAACTAAACAGCAAACTCTTCAAAAATATCTTTAAGATAATTAAAATAAGTGAAATTATCAAAAACACATAACCAATTGATTTTTGATATAATGCAATGCGATTACATCAGAATTTTTGGACAAATCTGACTTTTTTGGACAAATCCATAGACCTACAAAGCCCAAAGTTCTAACTTTTTTGGTATGTATTCAATTTTAGAGTTTATTAATTTCAAATACATCTTGTTCCAGTGTAAAACAAAAAGATAATTTCTTTTCAAAAAAGCCCTGCACTTACCTGGGGTTCATGATAAGACGTCGGAAAAAGTAAGTCCAGGTGATATAGTCCATTGCATCTTGCTTAGATGTTATTGTACCACCAGCGATCTCTGCATTTAAGTGGTCAGATAGCACTCCTAATAAGCTGCATAGTGGATAAGGCATGGAAAATAAGTATGACCATTAAACAAAGTACACTTGATTTATCTCAAATAGTCTAGATTCAGATTTTACATTCTAAGATACAAATGTGTTTTGTGTAATTTATATATTTTGTGTATACTTTGTGAGTAATTCTTTCCAAATTATTTTGTGGGGATTTGAGGGACATTTACAATGTCCTTTCACCACAAAAATCACTTAGTATTATGAACCTTAAGAACTTGTATTATTGGGCTGGGGATGTAGCTCAAGCGGTAGCGCGCTCGCCTGGCATGCGTGCGGCCCGGGTTCGATCCTAAGCACCACATACCAACAAAGATGTTGTGTCTGCCGAGAACTAAAAAATAAATATTAAAAAAAATTCTCTCTCTCTCTCTCTCTTTAAAAAAAAAAGAACTTGTATTATTAACTAGTACATAAAAATTTATGCTTGTTTTCTTTTCAAAAAGTATGTTATTTTTTATTTGAATGTGAATAAGAAGTGGGCCAGAGACAGAGTCTCACAAAAATACTACAATTATATGATATTTTCCTAGAATAAAATAAGTAATAATAACTTGTTGAAAGCCATTACTAGTAGTCATATTGTAGGTATGCAATAGGAGGCACTTACTGCTACAAGTCATTCTAGGGAAATAAATTACTAGATGGAAAATAAACATAGGCTGACAGGAAGTAAACTAGTAACTTTCAGAAGAAGAGTCAAGAGAGAGGGTAAGACCAGACAATGGGAAAAGCATACTTATAAAGTACTCGAGAGGGTATGGAATAAATACTGGTACAGATTAAAGGAGCTTGGCAAGAAAGGGATGATAGGAGAGAGGCGTGAGCAAAGATTTTTTAAAAATTTATTTGGTGAACATTAAGTGCCTATATAGATAAGAAGACATTATTATATTAGGTATTGTGGAATATATGAAGATTTTCAGATGTGGTGAAACACTTGTTCATTTTATTTTGTATATACAACACACAAAAGGATAAGAATGGTGCTACACCCACATAATCTCAGTGACTCAGGAGACTGAGGTAGGAAGATCACAGTTTGAGACCAGCCTGGGCAACATAGCAAAACCTTGTCTGAAAATTAAAAAAAAAAAAAGGATGGGAATGTAAGTCAGTGGTATATCCCCCAGGTTCAATGCATTGTACCACACACACACACACACACCCAAAAAAACAAAAAACAAAAACCCACCACTACCAAACAACAACAACAAAAACCAAATAGAAGTAAGCAATGCCTAAGAAAATAAAACACTAAATAAATTATGATTCATGTGATAATAAAAATAACTTTGGCAACCAAATGAGAAAATAATCAGAAAAAAATGAATGGAAAAAATCACTAATTAATATACACTAATAAAAAAAGTGGCCATTATTCTCAATTCACCAGTAGTTGAATAGAGATGGGTACAGTTATTTTGGAGAGCAACTTGACAATATCTATTGGAATAATCACTATGATCCAGCCAATTCCACTTTTTCATGAAGACCCGATAAAGAAACATTAACCTGTGAGGTCAGAAAAGTAAAATGATTTACTCCAACATTACACACAAGATAAAAAAGTTGGAAACTTTCTAAATACACATTAATAGAAAAATGAATAAATAAACTATAGAATATTCTACAATGGATAAAATATTAATGGCCATATCAAGGTATGAAATTAAAAAATGTAGTTAGATTTATAGTGAAGTATACACAGAGAAACTACACAAATTATATGTCTTTAAATCAATTAATTCTCACAATGTGAACATGTATAACCAACACCAAGATCAAGCATTGGTAGTGCCCTAGAAAACCCTCCTGATATGTATGCTTTTACTACCTTGCTCAAAGGGATATTCTAACTTTTGTTTTTCTTATCCTATTATAGTGGCATGTGACTCTAACACAATGTTTACCAAAAAAGTGATATAAGCAACTTCCTTTTTTTGGGGGGATAGGGGCACCAAGGATTGAACTCAAGAGCATTCGACCACTGAGCCACATGCCCAGCCCTATTTTGTAATTTTTAATTCAGAGACAAGGTCTCACTGAGTTGCTTAGTGCCTTACTTTTTGCTGATACTGGCTTTGAACTCGCAATCCTCTCTCAGCCTCCAGAGCCAGTGGAATTACAGGCATGCGACCTGTACCTGGCTACAACACTGCTCTTTATCATTCCCTATTTCAAAGGGAAAACTCAAAAAACTGTTTTTATTAGTGCATTAAACATAATTGTTTGGTTCATTTTGACATAATCATACATGCATGGAATTTAACTTGTTTCACTTTTGCTCCAGTGCTTCCTCTTTTCCTCCCCTCTTCCTTTCCCTATTTTCCTTCCTCTACTATATTGGTCTTCCTTCTGTTTATTTATTGTTTTAATTTGTGCCTTATAGATAAACATAAAGGTGAAATTCACTGTGCTATATTCATATATGTACACAGCATAATTTGGTCAATTTCATCCTGCAGTTCCTTCCATTTCCTGTCCCTCATCCTACTGCTTAATCCCATTTTTCTATTTACACTGATCTGTCCTCTATTTTCATGGAGTTTCCACCCTTCCCCCTTTTCCCTTATTTTAGTCTAGTTTCTACATATGAGAGAAAACATTTGACTCTTGACTTTCTGAGTCTGGTTTATTTCACTTAGCCTGTTCTTCAATTCCATCCATTTACTAGCAAATGTCATAATTTCATTCTTCTTCATGACTGAGTAAAACCCTATTATGTACAAATACCACATTTTCTTTATCTATTCATCTGCTGATGGGCACCTGGGTTGGTTCTATAACTAGGTTATTGTGAATTGTGCTGCTATAAACATGGATGCGACTGTGTCAGTACAGTGTATTGATTTTAGTTCTTTTGGATAAATACTGAGGAGTGGGATAGCTGGGGCATATGGTGGTTCTATTTCTATTCTTTGGAGGAATCTCCATACTGTTTTCCAAAGTGGTTGATCTAATTTGCAAACCTACCATAATGTATGAGTGTACCCCACACACACATCCTAGAAAGCATTTATTATTATTTATATTTATTATTATTATTCATATTTTTATTCTTGATGACTGCCATTCTAACTGGAATCAGATGGAATTTCAATGTAGTTTTGATTTGCATTTCCCTAATTGTCAGGGATGTTGATCATTTTTTTCATATATTTGTTGGCCATTTGTATTTTTGCTTTTGAGAAAAGTCTGTTTAGTTTTTTTCCCAATTCATTAATTGGTTTACTTATTTATTTTTTGGTGTTAATATTTTTGAGTTATTTATATATTCTGGATATTAATTCTTCATCAGAGAAATAGCTGGCAAAGGTTTTCTCCCATTCTGTAGGCACCTTTCTTCATACTCTCAAACAATTTCCTTTGCTATACAAAAGCTTTTAAATTCGATGCTGTCCCACTTAATGATTCATTTTATTTCTTGAGCTTAAGGAGTCTTTGTTAAGGAAGTTGGTGCCTATGCCAATGTTGACATGTTGACCTATCGTTTTCTTCTAGCACTTGCAAAGTTTCTTGTCTAATTCCTAAGTCTTGGATTTATTTCGGGTTGACTTTTGTGCAGTGTAAGAGATAGGGATCTAATATCATTCTTCTACATAGGGATACACAGTTTTCTCAAAAGGGAAAACTTTTGATTTCTTCATTAATTATTATGCTTACAGTGGATTTTTTGTAGATACTACAAAAGATTAAGGAGATTCATTTATATGCCTGCTTGCAATGTTTTTTTTTTTAATTATGAATCGGTGTGGAATTTTGTCAAATGCTTTTTTTAAAAACATTGATGAGGTAATTATGAGGTTTTTCTCATTTTTTTCTGTTAATGTTAATTATATTCATCTATTTTCAGATAACAAATAATCTTCATATTTAAGAAACAAACCATATTTGGCTATAATGTATTTTTATATATTGCTGGTTTTGATTTACTTTTTTTTTTTGGAGATACAAAAGTGTATCATGACATTTTAAACATAATTTTGATGCATCTATATGTTTTAAAAATTTATTTATTTATTCTAATTCATTATATATGATGTCAGAATGCATTTCAATTCATAGAACACACATACAGCACAATTTTTCATGTTTCTGGTTGTACATGAAGTAGAGTCACACCATTCGTGTCTTCATACATCTTAGGGTGATTTACTAAAATTTTGTTTGGGATTTCTACATCTGTATTCATGAGAGATACAGTTTGTTACATTCCTATTTTATAAATTTCTTATTAGGTTTTGTCATTCAAGCTATTCTGGTCTGATAAAAAAAGCTGGCAAATATGCCTATGTTTTCTAGGAGGAAGAGTTTCATTTAAACCTGATGCTATTTCTTCCTTAAATGCTATGAACAATTTACTTAAGCATCTGGGTCAGAAGATTTCTTTGTAAAAAGATCTTAAATTTAAGACTCAATTGCTTTGATAGGTAATTTGAGATTTTATTATTGGGTCAGTTTTAATAAATGATTAAAGAGAAATTTTACCATTTGATCTAAAATTTAAAAATTATTTATATAAAGTGGTTTATATTATCTTATTACCTTTTAATATCTATAGTATCATTTTATTCCTAATATTGAGATTCAATTATCAGTCTTAGTCATCTTTTGCAAAGAACCAATTTCTGTCACTTTTTACTTTTCTCTGATCCATGTTTATTGTCAATCTATTACTTCTTGCTCTTATTTACTTATTTTATACTAGGGATTGAACCTAGAGGTCTAGAGGTGCTTAACAACTGAGTCATATTCCCCATCTCTTTAATTTTTTTTTTTTTTTTTTAATTTAGAGACAGGAGCTTGCTATGTTGCTGAGTCTGGCTTTAAACATGTGATTTTCTTTCCTCACTCTTGAGCCACTAGGATTATAGGCATGAGCCACCACACTGGGCTCTTGTCTTTATGTTGTCTTGCTTTGAGTTCAATTTGCTGATGTTCAAATTCTTGAGACAGAATCTTGATAACTAATTTTTCATTTTTTCTTTTTTAACATATAAATTTTTGGTCATAATTTTTCTCTTAGCATAGTTTTAGCTGTATTTCACAGCATTTAATGCTTATTTTTCAAATTAAAAAAACAAACATTATTTGCATTTAGGATTCAACAACAACATACAATATAAATGAAAAACATGTTTGTCCTCAATGCAGTCAGACTATACTAAAGTAAAGGAGAGTATATAGAAAAGCACTATGATAAAAGGTAGAATGTGAAAAGTGTTGTATATGAGAAAATATAAATCTGAGGAAGAAAGGGTTATTTTCAACCATGAAAATAAGGGAAGATTTTGCAGCAGTAGTAGTAGTTATTGGGTCCATAAAGAAGCATGGGATAATTCTGAAATAAATTAGCAACCTAAATTATTAATTACATATCCCTTATTTTAGATATTAACTCTATTATTATGGTTATAATTTCATTTACAGATAGGCAGCCCATGGCACTGAGAAATTAAATAACTTGCTCAATATTGAGCAAATAGGTGGCTGAGCTCAGATTTCAATACAGGTAATCTGACTCCAGAGCCAATTTGGCTGCACATGGTACTGTATTTGTTCTCTTAAAATGTTATTTATTTATTTTTAAGATTTCTTTTCTTTTTGGTGGTGCTGGGGATTGAACCTAGAGCCTTGTGAATGTTAGGCAAGCACTCTATCAACTGAGCCATTCCCCAGCTCCTTAAAATGTTATTTTTTAAAAATAAAAATTATCATTAAGTATTACTGGGATAATTACAATGTTTCACAGTGAGTAATTCTTTTATACTACAAGTTTTACTCATTTTTAAGTAATAAAATGTAACCAGAAAAACACTAAAACTTGCTACAAAACAAATCCCATTTAAATTAATTTAAAGCAAAATTTACCTTGACTCTACCGGGAAAGGTTCATACAGAAATTTTTTGTAAAAGTCTTTTTTAATATCATGAACCAGAATTACAGCTTTGCCTTGGTCATCAAACTGAGGGCGCCCAGCCCTTCCCATCATCTGGAGCACATCTGTAAAACAAGAGATATTCTACAAAGTGGCACATGGTAGAAGGTATGAATTAATGATGAGGGCATGCTTCTACAACAAAATAACAAAGGAAACAATATTTTAAGAGTACATATTCTATTTGTGATGGCTATTATTAAGTTTGCTAAGTTAATATAATTTACTCAGAAAAGTTAGGACAAATTAGAAAGTTACTATGTTGTAATATTGAGTTCCCCAAAAGGTGTTTGGCACTATTAAAAGATGATAGTCTCCTTTAGTTAAATGATTAATGACGTTGGGTAAGAAATGTTACTATTTTAATTAAACAGAAAATCATAAAACTTATATAGAAAAATCTCTTTAGTGAAGCCCTTTTATTATTTTCCACAATGAATAATGTATTTATTTAGGTCTTGTCTTTTTCCTGTACATGGGATAAAAATTCTTTTATACTGCAGGAATCTGACATAAACAATGGCTTAAAAATGATAAAGTTTTACATGTATTCATTGAGTAGAAATGTATATTGAATATATATCCCTCTTCAAAACCAACTGAAAATGACTTTATTAAAATTTAAAATATCTTCATAGACTGCTCATGCATTCATTATAGCAATAAGTGCTTTGGTTCTGGAAGTCCCATGGAAGTTATCATTTCTGGTGAAATGCATTTAAAATTAAACACTAAATGCTTAATCAAAAGATTTTTTATCACTAATAATTTCTCATAGTACTTTATGAATTTGGAAGCATCAGTTATATTTTTAGTGCTTATTAACAAATTGGGTAAGTTAAAGTAAATAAAACAGCTCAGTGTTTTGCATTCTATTATTATTACAAATTTGCTTACTGTATGTTTAAATGTGACCAATTCTCAATAAAATTAATTAATAATCCCAGCTATTTGAGAAGTTGAGGCAAGAGGGTCACAAGTTTGAGGCCAGGATGGGCAACTGAGTGATATCCTGTTGTAAAATAAAACAAAAAGGAATGGGGTATTTCTCAGTGATAAAGCACTTGTCTAGCATGCTTGAGTCCATTTAAATTGTGAAGGCTAAAACAGGAGGTACACATATTAACTCATGAAAATTTAAGTTGTTAAGGCTAAACAGGAAACTTAAGGTATCTCTGTAAATTAAAAAAAAATTACCTGTAATGGGAAAATCCACATAACGTCTTGTTTTTCCATCATAATATTCTGTTCCTTTAATAATTACTAAATGAGCTGGAAAGTTTACACCCCAGGCTAACGTGCTTGTAGCAATAAGAACCTAAAAATAAAAGATGATATTATATCTAAGTAACATATAACTTTTAGGTTACTTTTAAATATGTACTCATTGGAGAAAAAAAGTACCTGAACTTTACAGTTCACAAATAGTTCCTCTACTGTTTTTCGGTCCCTTTCATGGAGGCCAGCATGATGCATTCCTATTCCAAAAGCAAGTGTCAACTTCAGGTTGGAATCTCGTACTGTTCCAATGATGTTTTCCATCTACAAATGAAAATAAAATAACAAGATGTAGGTGTATTAACTTAAAATTTTTCATTTTAAGAATTGATTCTTTTATGACATTGTATGGGCATAAAATGAAGATTCTGTTTACAGCTTTGATTAAAGTTCATTAAAAAGAAGAGTTGGTAAGAATATATGTTCTAAATTAAATGCAGATAATGTTATCTTATTTTTATGAAACAAGGAAAAAATCTGTAGACAAATGGGATTATCCTCTTAATGATTAAAAACTATTACAAATGATATGATATTGCCTATAATATTTGTGTCTCCATTCATCTCTTGTTATATAAAAGTCCTAGTCCTCCTTTTGGCTTAGTGTCAGAAATTTAGAAAATATATATAAAAATGACAAAAGAATCAGTCATATCTCCCTAGATGTACATAAATTTTTCCAACTTTCATTTTCTTAGTAAACTCTGTGAGCTTGAACAAGTCACATGACCTGTCTGAGCCTTAGTATCTATCTGTATATTAGAAATAATAATAGCAGTCTTACATATGTATTTAATTTTCGTCAAGGCTGTGTAATAACAGATCCTCTTAGCTCAATATAAATATTCTGTAATAGGTATGAATATGAATATGTTTTAAGAACATTCATGGCTATTCAAAATTGATTTCATACAGAAGCATATAAACATATCAGTATCTCCATGTTACTTTACTCTTAAAACTTCTGAATATCAGTAGATATTAAACTGGGATATTTTTGCTTACTCTGTATTTGTTTGATCAATAATGTAGTTAAACACTTTCCACATTCACAGATTTTCTCTTTGGTAAATGACTTTTTCATATTAAGTGGATATAATAGCTTATTTCTTATTACTTGTGATAGTGTACGTGCATTCTGTCTCCATTATATAAATATCTTTATCAAGCTCTTTCCATACTTCATTTTACTTACATGTATTTTTAACTTTATGGACATGAAGTTTTAAATTATTCCCTTATATCTTATTGCTTAGAAAAGTTTCCTCAAAAACATACAATAATATTCATGTGTTAGTTGTTCAACTTGTTATAGTTTAATTTTTAAGTTTAAATAATTACTTGTAACTTCTTTTTATATAAAAATTATAGTGAAAAATCAGTTTATTTTTCTTAATAATTAATCAATTATACTAGAAACATTGGTTATATAATTCTTATCTATTATAAATAGTAACTTCACTATATTGAAATTTTTTTCATCTTCTACTTTTTTTATATTTTTAGACAGATTTTATTTCCAGTCTCAATTTAGCTCACTAAATTGTAATGTCTAAATGGTTTTTGAAACTCATATTCTATAAATACCTTTGAATATTCTATCACTTTTCATTCTACATGGAAAATACTCAATGCAAATACAAGTTGAATGACTGGCAACAAGACGCTAATCATCATCATCTTCTTTTGCTTCTTCTTATTATTTTATAAAACTTATTCCTTGTAAAGAACTAAGTAGATTTGTTTAATGACAGATCTCAACTTGTCCTTAAAGCAGAGAATGACCTAAGGTGCAACACAGGAAGTTCTTTCTGGGCAACTCCATGAGGGGAGTAATGCAGAGAACAAGTAATCTGAAAAAATATGAGAATTTAAAAGAAGGAGAAATTTCAGTTATTTCTACAGATTTATCATCAAATCGCAACAGTATTCAATAGTAGAGAAGAACGTGAAAATAAGTGCATGGATAGTTTTTATACACCTGAAATAGAAGTATGAAAAACTAACATTCAGATCTCATTTCTATTTTCTCTTCTATTGACCTCCTCCTCTCATTTAATTTTCTGGCTATGCATAAATCATTAAGTAGTTCAAAATCTTCAATTAGAAAAACTTCAATTGGCTATTTCATTTTGGTAAAAATGCATAAGATCAAATTGCCATATAGAAATTACAGTGAAAAATCAGGCATTTTATCCTAATGACTAATCAATTATACTAGAAACATTGGCTATATAGTTCTTTACTTCAACTGTTTTATCCTTATTTTATTTTCAATAATCAAAAAGAAACTTAAAAAGCATGTTTATGTATAAACAAACTGTTTTACACCAATAATCCATAAAATAGGAAGGTTAGCTTAATAATGAGTATATAAAAAGTACTGCACCAACTAAGTGATATTTTAATGACATCTACATCAGAAATGTTATGTTACTTATCAACTTTCACTGAGTTAAATGCAGTACCAGCAGTTTATTATTTCATAATACACTGTGGTCACCTGATATTTCCACATTATTTACTTTATGAACCTCTAAACAGGAATATGGAGATTATTAACATAAATAAACTTTACTTTAAAATTAGCATATGTAAGCTGTCTGCAAGTGTATACTATAAAGAAAGGTGTTTATTACCCATTTTCTTTTTGTTCAATAGGTCATTGCATAAAGTATCTTCAATTTACACTATCAGGAATTATTCACTGATGTTCTTGCTCTAAAAATTACTTCCATGGATTTTTTTTCAGCTTTATAACTCAAGTAGCTACATATAACTTGTGTATTTAATAGTGCCCTATGGCAATGCCAATCATACCTAAAAGATAATGTATCATTTTTCAATGAAAAGTGAAAGGATCCTATGGCAGGAGGTCTGGAGAGGCATTATAACATCCTGTCTTTGCATCAGGGAAGGTTAGCTATTTCTCATTCTTTCCACACCCACTCTCACATAAATCAATACAGTAAAAAGAAATATTTGTCTATTTGAATGGCAAAGACTTAAAATGCTCATGAGGACAATCACAAAAAAACACTTCATTTATTATTAGATGGTTTCTGTGGAAAAATTATAAATTATCGCAATAAAAATACAAAATTTATTGTTGTTACTCAATTATTAAGCATAAAATGAATAAGACAGCCTACATAAATGTGAAAATATAATTTCTTGGATCAAATCACACATTTTCCTGTACTTAAAACTATTTCTATAGTTCAAACTAAATTTCTTCTTGATCAAAACATCATAATACAACCAAAAATTTTTAGGAAAATTTTCAGACAATGAAAGCTTAAAATATGATAATAGATGTCATTTATGAGCACTTACAATGTGTCTGTCATTGTGTTTATCTCTTTACAAAGATTATCTCATTTAATCCTTTATATAAGGTAATACAGTTCTAACATAACATCTAATTTAATCCTTTATATAAGGCAATACAGTTCTAACATAACATCTAATTAATTTGTACAACTCTGTATGATTCACATTAAAAGTCTCAGTGATTTTTGAATATTAATAATAGCCTTTCTCAATCCTGATTGAATAACAAAATTAAGACCTATAGTGGGCTGGGGATGTGGCTCAAGCAGTACCACGCTCGCCTGGCATGCGTGGGGCGCTGAGTTTGATCCTTAGCACCACATAAAAATAAAAAAATAAAGATGTGTCCACCAAAAACTGAAAAACAAATATTAAAAAAAAAGGCCTATAAAAATGTTTGGGTTACCATCTCAACTTTTCCAAGAATAGCTAGTACCATACTAGATGGGTAGGAGACAAGTTTATTTATTACAAAAAATGGATGCCTGAGGGCATTAAGGGTTAATTCTTGTTAAGACGAGCTGTACAGAATTAATAAGGATCATAATAAAAAACTTCAATAGAGAACTTTTTATTCGTTAATTTCTGTTAAACAAATATATTTTATAATGTATAGATATTTTCATATTAAACAGCCTTTGCAATATGTCTATTCACCTAATAGTTAAATAAAAATTTACTCAAAATTATACATAAAAGAAAAACATCTATGTTGCTCAAAGTAGTGGTCTTTCTTTTTTTTAGGGCAACAGGGGAATAGGCACATATGTAAACTGTTGAATCACTTACTTTAATAGAATTTTTTTTATATTTTAAATTTATTATACTCAAAAAACTTTTATAGAAAGATAGGATTCCATTTAAGTAGACACATTACTCTGTGCCTGAAATACATTCCAGTCAGAATATAATTCAGTGAGCCGATGACAACGTTGGCTCCAAAAGAAAGGAGGAGACCAGATTGGACAAGAATGAGCTAACAGATTGTGGAGCCCAATTCTGTCCTTTTGAGTGTGATATATTGTTTCAAGATGCTAAAAACCCATACTTTCTCAAAGCATATCTGTTATGCTGGTTTTCCCATTTTCACAGAATCCTCATTATCAGAACTCTGTACTCTTTTCAAAGCATGTCAGACTCAGACCATATGCCACTGAAAAATGTTTATCAATTGTTTTAAATATGTCACATCTGGTACAGATGTTAAATTAAAACATTTCCTTGTAATTATTAATTTCTGATAATATACTTCTGCATGATAAACCCCATAGACAGAAGTGAGAAATAACAATGAAAGATACACAAGACCATTCTATTGATCTACTAATAGAAAAGAATTACAGAAATACAATAAATTAAAAATAAGTTTCCAAACATTACCAATACTCCAAAATTATTTTCCTTTTTTGCCCCTTCTCAAACTCAAAGACAGCCACATTTCAAAATAGTTTACTATACTGTTAGTATATGAGCATATTTACATGTAATTAAATATAATAAATTTGGCTGGAGATGTAGCACAGTGGACAGCACTTGTGAGGTACTGGGTTTGATCCTTATCATCACATAAAAATAACATAAATAAAATAAAGGTATTACATTTATCTACAATTTAAAAATATTAAAAATGTAGATAAAGGTGATTTGAAAAGGAATATTGCAGTTAATTTTCAAAGGAACATCATCATAAAATACTTTATTAACATAAATTTAATCTGTTAAAGATCACAAGCAAAATGATAAATGGAAGATCAATCTCATCAAATATTTTTCAGCCAAAGTAACCTGTTTATAAGGTATTATTATTATCTCTGTACCATCAGTAATATATTTTTTTTAATTTTTAATTTTTTTATTGGTTGTTCACAACATTACAAAGCTCTTGACATATCATATTTCATACATTAGATTGAAGTGGGTTATGAACTCCCAATTTTACCCCCCATCAGTAATATTATAAATATGCCTTATCTGAGTATCCCTTATCTGAAATGCTTAGGACCAGAAGTATTTCCATTTCAGGAGTTTTTGGAATTTGGATATTTCCATAGACTTTACCAGTTGAGCATTCCTAACTCAAACCTCTTAAAATCGAATACTTTTTTGAGTGCTGTTACAACCTGGAACAGTTAGCATATATTGAACACTTACTATGTTTCAGTATCTTAAATCTTTCAACACCATAATCCTCACCACATTCCTATGAGGATGGGGTTATTATTATTTATAGATGAAGATATAAGGCTCAGAGCTTAAGCAGCCTATCAATGTCACATTACTTATAATGGACAGTAAGTATTGAACCCAGGAAACCTAGCTCCAGTCTATGCTTTCAACTAGAATGTCACTCCCAAATCACTGCACAAATGAGAGAATCTTCAAATAGCTACTTAAAGAAATGATATTATTTACCAGGCTCCAGGCTATTTTAGACCATAAGCAGAAAACAGTAAGATTTGAGTTAATGAGGAATGCATTAGACACACACAGAAGTTGGGAATTCTATGTAGATAAATTTATTTATTTATTTTCAAATTTATTTATTTGCTGTTGTTAGAATATTTCCACCCCTAAAAATAAAGTTATGAAAATTGGCCTTTTTTCTCTAAGAAAAAAATATTACATCTTCTGATTTCTTTACAATTTTTTAAAATAACAGATTTTATTTTTTAGAACAGCTTTAGGTTTATGTAAAATTTTAGCAGAAATCACTGAATTCCCATCTACCCCTTCCCCAAGACAGTTTAATTAACAGTAATTATATTAAGTAGTGTAGTGCATTTGTTACTATTGCTAAGACAATACAAATACAGAATTAACTAAACTCCAAAGTTTATATTAGGATTCACTCTTTTTTTAAAAACTTGTTTCTTTAATTCTAAAGTTAATTAGGTCAACCCAACTCATTTGGTGCAATCATGTTATCACTTGTAATGCTGTTGGGTTCCTCTGACAGAGTTTACATTCTTTTTTTTCTTTTAATAGCTGAGAATAGTATTATCCATGACAGTAGAATCTATTTTGAGATATTCATACAAACATGGAGTATTCTTATTCTAATTGGTATCCTAGTCTGTGGATGTACATGATGTTGAGATTCACTGTGGTGTATTAATATACATACAAAGAAAAGTTATGTCAGATTAATTCCATTTTCCTTCCTATTCGTGTTCCCTCTCCCTTCCCTTCATTCCTCTCTGTCTAATTCACTGAACTGATAATTCTCCCTCCACCCCTGTTATAGGTGAGCATTCACATACCAGAGAGAACATCTGACATTTGTTTTTTGGGGGCTGTCTTATTTCACTTAGAACAAAATCTCCAGATCCACTCATTTACTAGTGAATGTCATGAAATCATTCTTTATGTCTGAGTAATACTCCATTATGTATATAAACCACATTTTCTTTGGCAGAGTTCTTGTTGGTTACTGTTGTTTGACATTTTAGCTATTGATTTTTTCCTTCTTTTCCCCTTCCTCCCTTTCTCTATCACTCCTTTCTCTTATTGCCCCCACCCCCACCTCCAATCTCCTTTCCCACCCCACCTTCTGAGATGGGGTCTTGCTAAATTGCTGAGGCTAGTCTCAAATTCAAAGTTTTCCTGTCCCAGACTCTTCAATAGCTGGGATTTATAGGTATGCTCCACCATTAACAGCTTGATTTTTCTTTATTGCACTTTAATACCCATCAATTTCTACGTACTGCACCTTGCCTTTCTATTTTCTCTAGTCTGGATGTTGCCAGTATCCCAGTTACTGCATGGCAAAATAAGGAACACAGGCTCTGAGTTAGCTATAATGGTTTTGAGTTCCCAAGTGCCATTTGCTTTGTGTTCTTCAGGAAAAACCATCCTATCTTTCTGTTTTAGTTTCTGTATCCGCAAAACTGGGATTACAAGAATGTATCCTCCCTTAACCAGTCTCCAAAAGTGCAAAAAATAAAATCAAGAATTAATAAAGGGGATGGATTCGAACTAAAAAGCTTCTTCTCAGCAAAGGAAACTATCAATAATATGAAGACAGAGCCCACAAAGTGGAAGAACATCTTTACTACATGCACATCAGAACACTAATTTCCAGGATATATAAAGAACTCAAAAAACTTCATATCAAAAAAAAAAAAAAAAAAACAAATAGCCCAATTAAGGAACTGAAAAGACACTTCTGAGAAGATATACAATCAATCAACAAATATATGAAAAAAAGTTCAGGTTCTCTAGTAATTACAGAAATGTAAATTAAAACTATTCTAAGATTTTATTTCACTTCAGTCAGAATGGCAATTATCAAGAATACAAGCAGTAGTAAGTGTTGTTGAGGATGTGGGGATACATCGCTGGTGGCACTGCAAATTGGTGCAACCACTCTGGAAAGCAGTATGGAGATTCCTTAGAAAAACTGGAATGGAATTGTCATTTGACCCAGCTATCCCACTCCTTGGTCTTTACCCAAAGGACTTAAATCAGCATACATCAATGTTTATAGCAGCTCAATTCACAATAGCTAAACTGTGGAAACAAGCTAGATGCCCTTCAATAGATAAAGAAACTGTGGCACATTTTTGCAATGGAATATTACTCGGCATTAAAAGAGAATAAATTTATGGGATTTGCAGGTAAATGGGTGGAGTTGGAGAGTATCTTGCTAAGAAAAATAAGCCAATCCCCCCAAATGAAAAGCTGATAAGTAGATGCTGATCCATAATGGTGAGGGGCATGGGAAAAATGCAGAAATTTTAATTGAGCAAAGTAGGGGAAAGAAAGGGGGATGGGGGCAGGAAAGATAGTGGAATGAGATAGACATAATTACCCTAGGTACATGTATGACTACAAATATGGTGTGATTCAGCATCATGTAAAACTAGAGAAATGAAAAGTTGTGTTCCATTTGGGTACAATAAAAACAAAATGCAATATGCTGGCATATATAACTAATTAGAAGAAAGAAAGAAAGAAAGAAAGAAAGAAAGAAAGAAAGAAAGAAAGAAAGAAAGAAAGAAAGAAAGAAAGAAAGAAAGAGAGAAAGAAAGAGAGACAGAGAGAGGAAGAGAAGGAGGGAGGGAGGGAGGAAGGAGGAAGGAGAGAGAGGAAGGAAGGAAGGAAGGAAGGAAGGAAGGAAGGAAGGATCTTCCCAAATTCATGATTAAATATGATAATACAAATCTTTAACAAATAGTATTCTATAAATATATCAATTATCACTAAATATAATAAGGGGTTTGCCTCTTTCTTCAAAAGGACATACATGAAAACAACCAAGGAAAAATAAAATAAAATAAAATAGCTATTCACCTTGGAGCTTAAGCATCTTAAATAGATGTTTTCAATTACACAAAAATTCCATAAGGCCAACTGAATTCAAATGTCCAACACTCAGCAATTCTATAGATAATGTCAGTTTGACACTTAATATTTTAGCCTAATAGTTTCTTAAAAACTCTCCTCAGCTATTATAGGTCCAAGGTCTGACAAAAGAGAAAAGCACTTATCAAAATTTTATTTTGATAAAAAACAGGTTGTTTGAGTTGAAAATGATGTGATGGGGGTTCCAACATGGCGGCCGGCGAGGAAGCAGCGAATCTAATGTCTCCACTTTAACCGGATAAGAAAGACCCATCGGAACAGCCGCAGCCTACCTACGGAGGAACTTCTAGCATAATTCCCTGAATAAGAGAGCGCCGTGAACTGGTAGGTTTATTGGAAGTGACAGTTTGTCCCAGAGAAGTGGATCTTGGACGGCCACGCGGGCACAGAAATCTAGTCCCACAGACACCAGCCGCTCCCGCAAGCGGCCCCACCGGGAGGTTTAGCTCTCGCTCTGGGAGGAGCCGCATCACCCGCCCGGTTCCTAACCACACAGCCACAGCTACCCGACTAGACAGGTGGCCCCGCGGCGGGTGCAGAAATCATCTTCTGTAAACAGCAGCCGTTTTTGCAAGCGGCGGACACCCAGAGCGACTTGGCCCGCCCCGCCCGAAGCGGAATTCGGCCTCCGCCATCTGGGCTCCCCCTGGAAGGCCTAGGGCTCGCTCTGGGAGCAGCCGCATCACGCACCCGGTCCCTAACCACGCGGCCACAGCTACCCAACTAGACAGGTGGCCCCCCGGCGGGTGCAGAAATCATCTTCTGTAAACAGCAGCCGTTTTTGCAAGCGGCGGTCACCCGAAGCGGCTTGGCCCGCCCCGCCCAAACCGGAATTCGGCCTCCGCCATCCGGGCTCCCCCTGGAAGGCCTAGGGCTCGCTCTGGGAGCAGCCGCATCACGCACCCAGTCCCTAACTACGTGGCCACAGCTACCCGGCTAGACAGTTGGCCCCCCGGCGGGTGCAGAAATCATCTTCTGTTAACAGCAGCCGTTTTTGCAAGCGGCGGTCACCCGAAGCGGCTTGGCCCGCCCCGCCCAAACCGGAATTCGGCCTCCGCCATCCGGGCTCCCCCTGGGAGGCCTAGGGCTCGCTCTGGGAGCAGCCGCACCACACACCCGGTCCCTAACCACACGGCCACAGCTACCCGGCTAGATAGGTGGCCCCGCGGCGGGTGCAGAAATCATCTTCTGTAAACAGCACGCGTTTTTGCAAGCGGCGGACACCCAGAGCGACTTGGCCCGCACCGCCCGAACCGGAATTCGGCCTCCGCCATCCGGGCTCCCCCTGGAAGGCCTAGGGCTCGCTCTGAGAGCAGCCGCATCACGCACCCGGTCCCTAACTACGCGGCCACAGCTACCCGGCTAGACAGGTGGCCCCACGGCGGGTGCAGAAATCATCTTCTGTTAACAGCAGCCGTTTTTTGCAAGCAGCGGACACCCGGAGCGGCCTGGCCCGCCCCGCCTGAACCGGAATTCAGCCTCCGCCATCCGGGCTCCCCCTGGGAGGCCTAGGGCTGGCTCTGGGAGCAGCCGCATCACCCACCCGGTCCCTAACTACGCGGCCACAGCTACCCGGCTAGACAGGTGGCCCCGCGGCGGATGCAGAAATCATCTTCTGTAAACAGCAGCCGTTTTTGCAAGTGGCGGTCATCCGGAGCGGCTTGGCCCGCCACGCCCGAACCGGAATTCGGCCTCCGCCATCTGGGCTCCCCCTGGGAGGCCTAGGGCTAGCTCTGGGAGCAGCCGCATCACCCACCCGGTCCCTAACTACGCGGTCACAGCCACACGGCTAGACAGGTGGCCCCGCGGCGGATGCAGAAATCATCTTCTGTAAACAGCAGCCGTTTTTGCAAGTGGCGGTCATCTGGAGCGGATTGGCCCGCCACGCCCGAACCAGAATTCGGCCTCCGCCATCTGGGCTCCCCCTGGGAGGCCTAGGGCTAGCTCTGGGAGCAGCCGCATCACCCACCCGGTCCCTAACTACGCGGTCACAGCCACACGGCTAGACAGGTGGCCCCGCGGCGGGTGCAGAAATCATCTTCTGTAAACACCAGCCGTTTTTGCAAGCGGCGGACACCCGGAGCGACTTGGCCCGCCCCACCCGAACCGGAATTCGGCCTCCGCCATCCGGGCTCCCCTGGGAGGCCTGGTGCTCGCTCTGGGAGCAGCCGCATCACCCACCCGGGCCCTACCACGCGGTCGCAGCTTCCCGGCTCTACAGGTGGCCCCTCCGGCGGGCGCAGAGGTCCAATCCCGCAAACACCAGCAGCTTCTGAAAGTGGCGGCGGCCTGGAGCGGAGTGGCAGCCCAAACCGGCAGACGCCTCCGCCATATCGGCTCTCCCGGGAGGCCCTGCTCTCGCTCGGCGAACAGCCAAACCACCCGCTGGGATCTTAACCACGCAGACACAGCTACCCCGCTCTTCACGTGGCTCCCGGTGGCCCGACTCAGCTAGAAGGGTCCCCGCATGGCCCCGTACATGGCCATGCCCTCCGGGCTCTGCTAATAGCCCCGCACACCTGGCGAACAACCGGGAAACTTCAAAATCTCTCTGTGGGCGTGACCGCAAGGACCAAAGGACTCTCGACACCCAACTCCCCTTACTGCCAGAGTCAGGCAGACCTGAGACCCACCAACGGAACAGGCCTAGAGGCCTGCCAGCATGGTAGATACGCCACTCCATTTGGAGTACGGGGGCAGAGCAGAGCAGCCGCCCGCATCCGGATCAGGCCCAACGACCCGAAGGGGTGATAGTCATATCGCCACAATTGGAGGGGGGGCAGAGCAGACCGCCACCCGCTCCCGCAGGGTGGGCAGACCTGCGAACAACCGGCAGAGCAGGCCTAGCGGAATGCCAGCGTGGTACTGAGATCACCCCAACTAGAGAAGGAGCACAGCCACTACCCGCCCTGCAAAGGAGATTTTTCAATTATACAAGAGCAATATAAATAATTAGGGGGAAAAACTCATAATCACAACAGTTTCACCAAGCAGAAAGAAACGTGAGCAGCATGAAAAGACAAGGAAAGAAAGGGCCACAAGCAATGCAGGTCAACTCAACTTTCGAAGAGGTAATAGCTGCAACAGATGGAATGTCAGATAAAGAGTTCAGGATATATATGCTTCAGATGATCTGGAGTCTCAAGGAAGACATGAGAGCAAAATCAGACAATGAAAGATCACATTGACAAACAAATCCAGGAAGTAAAAGATCAATTTCACAGGGAGATAGAGGTAATAAAAAACAAACAAATAGAAATCCTAGAAATGCAGGAAACAATAAACCAACTTAAAAACTCAATTGAGAATACTACCAGCAGAGTGGATCACTTAGAAGAGAGAACATCAGACAATGAAGACAAAGTATTTCAACTGGAAAAGAACATAGACAGCTCAACAAGTCTGCTAAGAAACCATGAGCAGAACATCCAAGAATTATGGGACAATATCAAAAGACCAAATTTAAGAGTCATTGGGATACAAGAAGGCAAAGAGCTCCATACCAAAGGAATAAACAGTCTATTCAGTGAAATAATACGAGAAAACTTCCCAGACTTGAAGAATGAGACAGAATCCCAAATCCTAGAAGCCTACAGGACGCCGAATGTGCAAAATCATCAGAGATCCACACCTAGACACATTATAATGAAGATGTCCAACATACAGAATAAGGAGAGAATCTTAAAAGCTGCAAGAGAAAGAAAGCAGATTACATTTAGGGGCAAACCAATCAGGATAACAGCTGATCTCTCAACACAGACTCTGAAAGCTAGAAGATCCTGGAAAAACATATTTCAAACACTGAAAGAAAATGGGTTCCAACCAAGAATCGTGTTTCCGGCGAAATTAAGCTTCAGGATAGAAGATGAAATTAAAACCTTCCACGATAAACAAAAGTTAAAAGAATTCGCAGCTAGAAAACCATCTCTTCAAAAAATCCTTTGCAAAACATTACAGGAAGAGGAAATGGAAAATAACATTGAAAACCAACAATGGGAGGTAGGACAGTAAAGGGGGGAAAGTAGTCAAAGAGAATAACAGGTTTAGTAACATCAATAAACAAATATGGCTAGAAGAACAAACCAGATCTCAATAATAACCCTAAATGTTAATGGCTTAAACTCACCAATTAAGAGACACAGGCTAGTAGAATGGATCACAAAAGAAGACCCAACAATATGCTGCCTACAGGAGACGCATCTGATAGAAAAAGATATTCATAGACTGAAGGTGAAAGGTTGGGAAAAATCATACCACTCATATGGACTGTGGAAACAAGCAGGAGTGTCCATACTCATATCTAATAAAATAGATTTCAAGCCAAAGTTAATTAAAAGGGATAAAGAAGGACACTTCATACTGCTCAAGGGAACCATACACCAACAAGACATAACAATCATAAATATATATGCCCCAAATAATGGTGCAGCTGTGTTCATCAAGCAAACTCTTCTAAAGTTCAAGAGTCTAATAGATCACCATACAATAATCATGGGAGACTTCAACACACCTCTCTCACCACTAGACAGATCTTACAAACAAAAGTTAAATAAAGAAACTATAGAACTCAATAACACAATTAACAACCTAGACTTAATTGACATATATAGACTATACCACCCAACATCAAGTAGTTATACCTTTTTCTCAGCAGCACATGGAACCTTCTCAAAAATAGACCATATATTATGTCACAGGGCAACTCTTAGACAATATAAAGGGATAGAGATAATACCATGCATCTTATCTGATCATAATGGAATAAAACTGAAAATCAATGATAAAAGAAGGAAGGAATCATCAAGCATCACTTGGAGAATGAACAATAGGATGCTGAATGATCAATGGGTTTTAGAAGACATCAAGGAGGAAATTAAAAACTTCCTAGAGGTAAATGAAAACACAGACACAACATATCGGAATCTATGGGACACATTGAAAGCAGTTCTAAGAGGAAAATTCATCGCTTGGAATTCATTCCTCAAAAAAAGAAAAAAACAACAAATAAATGATCTCTTACTTCATCTCAAAATCCTAGAAAAAGAAGAGCAAAACAACAGCAAAAGAAGTAGAAGGCAAGAAATAATTAAAATCAGAGCTGAAATTAATGAAATTGAAACAAAAGAAACAATTGAAAAAATTGACAAAACCAAAAGTTGGTTCTTTGAAAAAATAAATAAAATCGACAGGCCCTTAGCCAGGCTAACGAAGAGAAGAAGAGAGAGAACTCAAATTACTAACATACGGGATGAAGAAGGCAATATCACAACAGACACTTCAGAAATACAGAAGATAATCAGAAATTATTTTGAATCCTTATACTCCAATAAAATAGAAGATAGTGAAGGCATAGATAAATTCCTTAAGTCTTATGATCTGCCCAGATTGAGTCAGGAGGATATAGACAACCTAAACAGACCAATAACAATAGAGGAAATAGAAGAAACCATCAAAAGATTACCAACTAAGAAAAGCCCAGGACCGGATGGGTATATAGCAGAGTTTTACAAAACCTTTAAAGAGGAACTAACACCAATACTTTTCAAGCTATTTCAGGAAATAGAAAAAGAGGAAGAACTTCCAAATTCATTCTACGAGGCCAACATCACCCTGATTCCGAAACCAGACAAAGACACTTCAAAGAAAGAAAACTACAGACCAATATCTCTAATGAACCTTGACGCAAAAATCCTCAATAAAATTCTGGCGAATCGGATTCAAATACATATCAAAAAAATTATACATCATGATCAAGTAGGATTCATCCCTGGGATGCAAGGCTGGTTCAATATACGGAAATCAATAAATGTTATTCACCACATCAATAGACTTAAAAATAAGAACCATATGATCATCTCCATAGATGCAGAAAAAGCATTCGACAAAGTTCAGCATCCCTTTATGTTCAAAACTCTAGAAAAATTAGGGATAACCGGAACATACCTCAACATTGTAAAAGCAATCTATGATAAGCCACAGGCCAGCATCATTCTGAATGGAGAAAAATTGAAGGCATTCCCTCTAAGATCTGGTACAAGACAGGGATGCCCTCTCTCACCACTTCTGTTCAACATAGTCCTTGAAACACTGGCCAGAGCAATTAGACAGACGAAAGAAATTAAAGGCATAAAAATAGGAAAAGAAGAACTTAAATTATCACTATTTGCAGATGATATGATCCTATACCTAGCAGACCCAAAAGGGTCTACAAAGAAGCTACTAGAGCTAATAAATGAATTCAGCAAAGTGGCAGGATATAAGATCAACACGCATAAATCAAAGGCGTTCCTGTATATCAGCGACAAATCCTCTGAAACGGAAATGAGGACAACTACTCCATTCACAATATCCCTCCAAAAAATAAAATACTTGGGAATCAACCTAACAAGAGAGGTGAAAGATTTATATAATGAAAATTACAGAACCCTAAAGAAAGACATAGAAGAAGACCTTAGAAGATGGAGAAATATACCCTGCTCATGGATAGGCAGAATTAACATCATCAAAATGGCGATATTACCAAAAGTTCTCTATAAGTTCAATGCAATGCCAATCAAAATCCCAATGGCATTTCTTGTAGAAATAGATAAAAGAATCATGAAATTCATATGGAATAATAAAAGACCCAGAATAGCAAAAACAATGCTAAGCAGGAAGTGTGAATCAGGTGGTATAGCGATACCAGACTTCAAATTATACTACAGAGCAATAGTAACAAAAACAGCATGGTACTGGTATCAAAACAGGCGGGTGGACCAATGGTACAGAATAGAGGATACAGTAACCAATCCACAAAACTACAACTACCTTATATTTGATAAAGGGGCTAAAAGCATGCAATGGAGGAAGGATAGCATCTTTAACAAATGGTACTGGGAAAACTGGAAATCCATTTGCATCAAAATGAATCTGAATCCCTATCTCTCGCCATGCACAAAAGTTAACTCAAAATGGATCAAGGAGCTTGATATTAAATCAGAGACACGGCATCTGATAGAAGAAAAAGTTGGCTACGATCTACATACGGTGGGATCGGGCCCCAAATTCCTCAATAGGACACCCATAGCGCAAGAGTTAACAACTAGAATCAACAAATGGGACTTACTCAAACTAAAAAGTTTTTTCTCAGCAAAAGAAACAATAAGAGAGATAAATAGGGAGCCTACATCCTGGGAACAAATCTTTAATCCACACACTTCAGATAGAGCCCTAATAACCAGAATATACAAAGAACTCAAAAAATTAGACAATAAGATAACAAATAACCCAATCAATAAATGGGCCAAGGACCTGAATAGACACTTCTCAGAGGAGGACATATAATCAATCAATAAGTACATGAAGAAATGCTCACCATCGCTAGCAGTCAGAGAAATGCAAATCAAAACTACCCTAAGATACCATCTCACTCCAGTAAGATTGGCAGCCATTAGGAAGTCAAACAACAATAAGTGCTGGAGAGGATGCAGAGAAAAGGGCACTCTTGTTCATTGCTGGTGGGAATGCAAATTGGTGCAGCCAATTTGGAAAGCAGTATGGAGATTTCTTGGAAAGCTGGGAATGGAACCACCATTTGACCCAGCTATTCCCCTTCTCGGTCTATTCCCTAAAGACTTAAAAAGAGCATGCTACAGGGACACTGCTGCATCGATGTTCATAGCAGCACAATTCACGATAGCAAGATTGTGGAACCAACCTAGATGCCCTTCAATAGATGAATGGATAAAAAAAATGTGGCATTTATACACAATGGAGTATTACTCTGCATTAAGGAACGACAAAATCATAGAATTTGGAGGGAAATGGATGGCATTAGAGCAGATTATGCTAAGTGAAGCTAGTCAATCGTTAAAAAACAAATACCAAATGACCCCTTTGATATAAGGGGAGTAAACAAGGACAGGGTAAGGACGAAGAGCTTGAGAAGAAGATTTACATTAAACAGGGATGAGAGGTGGGAGGGAAAGGGAGTGAGAACGATATATAAGAGGAAAGGAGGGGTAAGACAAGATAATACAAATGGAAGAAATGATTTATGGTAGAAGGGGTAGAGAGAGAAAAGGGGAGGGGAGGGGAGGGGAGGGGGGATAGTAGAGAATAGGACTGACAGCAGAATACATCAGACACTAGAAAAGCAATATGTCAATCAATGGAAGGGTAACTGATGTGATATAGCAATTTGTATACAGGGTAAAGTTGGGAGTTCATAACCCACTTGAATCAAACTGTGAAAGATGATGTATTAAGAACTGTGTAATGTTTTGAACGACCAACAATAAAAAAAAAAATCTCATTAAAAAAAATAAATAAAAAAAAATAAAATAAAAATAAAAAAAAAGAAAATGATGTGATTACCATGAATTAAACTCAACTCCATTTCTGATTTTCAACAGCCTGATACTAAATTCTTACATATAAGAAGATGCCAATATTTGTATGCTAAATGAAAAGGCAAATAAATTAAGAAAAACTATAGCCTAATGTTATTAGTAGAAATCCTAACAAATTTGAACTTCTGATGACTTTGAGTAAAGGTAGACAACTTTAATCTATTAAGACTTTGTTTGTTATGAGGTTGGATAAACTATGTTTATCTTACAATAATAAACTTTTTAAACATTTAAAAACACCCATCCTTCAGTATTGAGCATGTGAAAATATTCTCAATTTTACTTTTCATGAAATTGTTCTTCCTATTCACCTGTAACCAATATAGTTTTTTATAAATATACTTCGAAGAAATATGTAAAATTATAACTGGCAAATTTCTTTAATTATGTCCTGTATAATTCAGATAGTTTCCTGTCTAAATTGGTAAGAATCAACTATATTGTTGCTCCAAAAAAACTCATGTCCTATAACTCCTGTTTTCATATTACCTCCATCTACATTCCTTACCCAGCTTACTCAAGTCAGAAAGCTATTTCCTGCTTCTGATGCCCACCCCTCTTTCTGCTGTAGACTTTGAAGTACCACCTTAATCTTTCATTCTAGGGTCTTTAGGACAACAAGGTGGTGCAAAACTCTAATTTATTTCCTCTTGTAAGATAAAATGAA
Source organism: Ictidomys tridecemlineatus (assembly GCF_052094955.1). Lineage (NCBI taxonomy): Eukaryota > Metazoa > Chordata > Mammalia > Rodentia > Sciuridae > Ictidomys > Ictidomys tridecemlineatus. Next base: position 61,635,756 of record NC_135484.1, on the reverse strand, counting down.
TAGCCACTTCTTGTTTTAGCTATCCAGACTTTTTTTAAACTATGGAGGCAGAAAGGGGCATCCCTGCTGCTAACTGAGAACATACAGAAGTTGAGGGGAAGAAGGTGAGCAAGACTCACGAAAAAGGTCTAACCTTCAGCTGGCATTCTGCTTTCTCTTTCCAGATATTTAGTCTCTTCTAAGGTATAAGAAATGAAATAAGAGCAATATTCTGAGATTTCAACCAGTAAACTCACTCAGAAGAAGGTCTTTGCTCTCTTAGTCCTGAATGGAACTTATCCAGAATCTAGCACAATCACCTGCATATGGAAAAAAACCGGGGAATACCATGTGAGAGCTGAAAGACCATACTAGCTGTTTATCTCAATTCATTCCAAGTTGGCGTCTGTTCACAACAACACGCACTGACTCTGCTAGCCAAGTACATGCAGGACCTCAAAGTATTAAATCCCAAGTATGTTTCTCAGCTCTCATCCCACGAAACTACCATTACAATTTGATGTGGCAAAGTAGTCCTTCATGGAACTCTTCTTCTGTGTTGTACCACACTGGAAACACGTTCCCAGATCCTACTGCCAGCTCTTCATTTTCTACCTCTGATTAAAATGAGAGAATCCCCTTGAGACCTCCAATTACTTCACACTCACTGCCAGAGTTTCTCATATGCCCACTTGGATTTAAAGATTGCCTCTATGCTGACGCTTCCAAATTCCCACGTTTATCTAACATCCTCTGTGTTTTTGACAGAATTCTTATGTCTAATTGCCTCGAAGTTTCCACTTGAAAGTCCTAGGTATACAAATTAACATGTTCAAAATACAATTTTTTATAAAGCTCAAATCTGTCTTCCTGCTCCCCCAACATTCATTCTCACCCTTCCCCTTTTCAAAAACTAGCATCATGATTTACCTAAATATTTGAGTTAATAACGAGGAATTATCCTTCTTTTTAAATTGGTTCTTTTTAGTTATATGACAGTAGAATTTGTTTTGATATAATCCTACAAGCAAGGAATATATCTTATTCTAACCAGAAACTGAGTCTTGTAGATATACATGATGGTGGAATTCATCATGGTATATTCAGATATGTACAGAAAAGTTATGTCAGGTTCATTCACTGTTTTTTTGTTTTCCTATTCCCTCCTTTCCCTTCATTCCCCCTTGTCTAATATACTTAATACCTACTCTATCCCTCTCCTCCTTTACTGTGGGTTAGCTTCCACATATTAGTGAAAATATCCAACACCTGGCTTTTACTTACTGGCAAATGTCATAAAGTCATTCTTCTTAATGGTTGAGTAATACCCCAATGTATATACATAACACATTTTCTTTATCCATTCATCTGTTGAAGGGCAACTAGGGTGGCTCCATAGCTTAGATATTGTGAATTGTGCTTCTATAAACATTGAAGTGGCTGTGTCACTGTAGCATACTGATTTTAAATCCTTATGCTATATACTGAGGACTGATCAAATGGTGGGTCCATTCCTAGTTTTTTAAGGAATCTCCATATTGCTTTTCAGAATGGTTGCACCAATTTGCAGTCCCACCAACAAAGTATAAGTGTACCCTTTTCCCCACACCCTTACCAACATTTATTGTACTTGTATTCTTGATAATGACCATTTTGACAAGAGTGCGATGAAGTATCAGTGTAATTTTAACTTGCATTTCTCCAACTGCTAGAGAGGTTCAATTTTTTTCATATATTTTTTTACCATTTGCAATTCTTCTGTGAAGAGCCCATTAAGTTTCTTTGCCCATTTATTGATTGGGTTAATTGGCTTTTTTTTTTTTTTTTTTGGTGTTAAGTTTTTTGAGTTCTTTGTATGTCTTGGACATTAATACTCGATCCAAGGTGCAGGTAGCAAAGATCTTCTCCATTCTGTAGGCTCTCTCTTTACATTTTTGATGGTTTCCTTTGCTGTGAAGAAGCTTTTTAGTTTGATACCATTGCATCTACTGATTCTTGATTTTACTTGTGCTTTAGGAGTCATTGAGGAAGTTGGTTCCTTAGCTGACACGATAGAGAGTTGGACCTCCTTTTTATGTAGTAAGTGTAGCATCTCTGGTCTAATGCCTAAGTCCTTGGTCCACTCTGTGCTTTGTGCAGGTTAAGATAGGGGTTAAATTTCATTCTATTACATATGGATTTATGCTTTTCCCAGCACCATTTGTTGAAGAGGTTCTCTTTTCTCCAAAGTGTGATTTTGGTGTCTTTCTTTGAAATAACTGTATTTTTGTGAGTTCGCTGTGTCTTTTATTATGTTCCATTAGTCTTCTTGCCTGTTTTGGTGCAAATATGATGCTGTTTTTGTTACTATAGGACTGCAGTATAATTTAAGATCTGGTATTGTGCTGCCTACTCCTTTGCTTTTCTTCCTAAGGATTGTTTTGGCTATTCTGGGCCTTTTATTTTTCCAGATGAATTTAGGGACTGCTTTTTCTATTTCTATGAAGATCATCATTTGAACTTTAATAGGAATTGCATTAAATCTGTAGAGTGCTTTTTTAGTATGGCCATTTTGACATAAACTCTTCCTAACCAAAAACATAGGAGATCTATCTTCTAAGATCTTCAATTTCTTTCTTTAGTATTCTGTAGTTTTCATTACAGAGGTCTTTCACCTCTTTTTATAGAGTTGATTCCCAAGAATTTTTAATGTTTTTGAGGCTAATATGAATAGGATAGTTTTTCTAATTTCACTTTCGGCTGATTTATTGTTGGAGTATAGAAACACAATTGATTTCTGGGTATTAATTTTGTATCTTGCTACTTTGAATTGACTTATGAGTTCTAGAAGTTTTCAGGTAGAGTTTTTGGGTCTCTTATATATAGAATCATGTCATCAGCAGAGATAGTTTGAGCTCTTCTTTTCCGATTTATCTCTCTTTTCTTTTGCCTAATTGCTCTGGCTAGAGCTTCCAGATCAATGTTAAACTGAAGTGGTCAAAGTAGCATCCCTGTCTTGTTCCAGTTTTTAGAGGGAATGCTTTTAGTTTTCTCTGTTTAGAATGATGTTGGCCTTGGGTTTTTCATATATAGTTTTTACAATGTTTAGGTATGTTCCTTTTATCTCTATTTTATTTTTCTAGTGTTTTAAACATGAATGGATGCTGTATTTTGTCAAATGCCTTATCTGCCTCTATTGAGAAAAATCATGTGATGAATATCATTTATTGATTTGTATATGTTGAGCCAACCTTGCATACTGGTGATGAGTCACACTTGATCATGGTGTTTTGTATGAAATATGCCAATCTTTTATTAAGAATTTTTCCATCTATGTTCATTAAGGATATTGGTCTGAAGTACACTCCCCTGACCCCTGAATGTGTTTTTGTCTGCTTTTGGTTTCAAGATTCTACTAGCTTCAGAGAGCCATTCTTGATTCCTTTCTCTTACTCAGCTTTCATTTCTCATTTATCAGAATATCCTATTTGCACTGCCACAAACCTAGGGGGACCCTAAGCCACCAAAATAATTAATTCTACATACAATTCTATTTCAATCCATTTTTCACTAAGTATCAAAAGTGATCTTAAAATGTAAATTAGGGTATGCAATTTGCCTAGTTTAAAATCTTTTACTGCCCTGGAATACTCCTCTCTCAGTTTGGTTTGCTTCTTTCAGTTTTCTATTCAGATCACCTCATCATAGAAGCCTAACTTCATTATTTTGTAACATTTCACTACTGATGGGCTCTCCCTACTCCCTTTACTTTGTTTAGTATTTTTTCCATAAGAATCATCACAGTTTCACATATTTGCTTATTATCTATCATTTCCACCAGAATGTTAATTCCATAAGGGAGGAACTTTACCAGGCACACAGAAGGAGCTCAATGAATGTCATTTGAAGAAATCAACAAATGACTGTTTTTCTATATTACTTGGAATAAAATTCAAACTGTTTAACTAAGGGTCTGTGGCCTTGTACAAAATGGACTTTTCCCACCTCAACTGTGCTACAATCCTCCTAATTTATTCTGCAATAGCCAAACAGATCTCTCAGATACTTTAACATAGTGTTTGCTTATCCTGAAAGCTATTATCTCCTTTCTTGGAATAGCTTGCTTAATCTCTTCCTTCAGTTCTGAGCTTTAATGACATCTCTTTAGAGAACCTTCCCTAACCATTCTATTTATGGTAACCAACCATTCTCTTATTCTATTTAATTTCTTATTGGTTTCTTTCATAGCAATTTTCACAAGTTGCTATTTTTTTATTTGAGTAACCACATACATATACATGAGTTGAAGATATTTAATAAATACATGTTAAGTTAATACAAATTCTGGTAAGGCTGGCTACTGATTTGAATTATAGAATTGTTATTTATTGTTCATTTTTTAGAGTACATATAAAACAACTCATTTTATTTTTCTTTTATTTAAGAAATTGATACACAAACATAAAAGTTCATATCCGTGGGGTTCCATGTAATGTTCAATACCTGTAAACATTGCATAATGTTTAAATCAGGTTAAATGTATTTTTCTCCTCAAATATTTATTATTTCTTTGTGGTAAAAACTTTCAAATCCATTCTTCTTGCTTTTTGAAACATACAACACATGATTGTTTTCCAAAGTTGCCATACTGTGGAACAAATACTATCCCAGAACTTTTGACCAACTTTTACCCAACTTTCCTGCACCAATGTTCCTGGACACAATTCTACTCTGAACTTCTCTGAGATCAACTTTTTCTGATTCCACATTAGTGAGGTCATGTGCTACTTGCCTTTCTGTGACTGACTTAATGATCTCTATTTCCATCCATGTTGTCACATAGAATAGCTTTTCATTATTTTTATAGCTGGGTAGTATTCTATTGTGTATATGTCATCTTTATCCATTCATCAGTTGATTGACACTTACATTGTTTCCATTTCCTGGCTACTGTGAATAGTGCTGCAATTAACATGGAAGTGTAGGTGGCTTTTCAAGATACTTACTTCATTTCCTCTATATCCATAGTAGGGTTGATGAATAATATGATAGTTCTATTTTTAATCCTTTGAGGAACCTTCATACTGTTTTCCATAAATGCTGTATAATTTACATTCCCTCTAAGACTGTGTAAGGGTCCTCTTTTCTCCATACCCTAAATGGTACTTGTTATCTTTAGTCTTTTTGATACTAGTCATTCTTACTGGAGATAGGTAATGTCTCATTGTGGATTTGATTTGTGTTTTCCTGTTGATTTGTGATGAACATTTTTTTTTTAATGTAACTGTTGGCCATCTGTAAGACTTCTTTAGAGAAATGCCTACCTTCTATTACTCATTTTTTAAACTTATTGCCCACCTCAACTGTGCTATTGCAATTTGGACTTCCTTACATATATCTGGATATCAACCCCTTGTCAGATACATACATTGCATATTTATAGCATTCTGCAGAATTGTATCTTACAGTGTTGAGTGTTTCTTTTGCTATGCAGAGCCTTTTAGTTTTATGTAACCCTATTTTCCATTTTTGTATTTGCTTTCCGTGCTTTGGGAATCTTGTTCAAAAAAAATCCTTTCCTATTCCAATGTCTTGAAGCATTTCCCCTATGTTTTCATCTAGCAGTCTCACAGTTTCAGGTCTTACACTGAAGTCAACATTTATGTTCAAGTTTACTTTTGAAGTTATCTTTGTAAGTAGTTAAAAAGAAGGGGGTCTCGCTTTCTTTGGCATGTGTATATCCAGTTTTCCCATCACCATTTATTGAAAAAACTGTCCCTTCCCCTTCTATTTTTATGTCAATACCACACTGCTTTGATTACTACAGTTCTGAAGTAACCTCAAGCTTTAAAGGCAAATAGCATAATGCCTTTTGCTTCTTTTTTTTTTTTTTGTTCAAAATGGCTTTGGCTAATTGGATATTTTTGTGATTACATATAATTTTTATGATTGTTTTTCCTTGTTCTGTGAAGAATAATATTAGTATTTTGATAGGGATTGCATTTAATCTGTAAATTGCTTCAGGGAATATGGACAGTTCAACAATGTTCTTCCAATTCATGAACACAAATGTTTTTCCATTTTTGTGTGCCTCTTTAATATTTTTAATTGATGTTTTAAAATACTTGTTGTAAAGATCTTTTACCTCTTGGTTGCTGTTTTACAATTTTCATTGTAGAGATTTTTCACCTTTTTGGTTAAATTTATTCATAAATATTTTATTTTAATTTTGTAGCTATTACAAGTGGAATTGCTTCTTTGATTTCTCCTACAGACATCCGCACATAGCAACTTCATGTTGATAATTAGCAACTACTAATTTTTTAACATTTGTTCATATACTCCTTTATTTGTTTAACTACTAATTTTTGTATGTTGATTTTAAATCCTATAACTTTGCTGAATTAATTTATTGGTAGAGTTTCTGGAGTTTTCTATAGGTAAGATCATGTTATCTGCAAACAGTGACAAAGTGACTTCTTTTTTCTATCTGGATAGTCTTTATTTCTTTCTTTTGCCTATGTGCTCTGACTAGGACAATATAGAAAAAAAAAAAAAGTGGTGATAGTTGGCATCTTTGCCCTGTTCTAGATCTTAGAGAAAAAGTTTGCAGCTTTTCTACTGATATGGTATATTACATTTATTGATTAGTGAATATTTAACTATTCTTTTTCCCTGAGATGAACTCAATTTTATCATGATGAATAATCTTTTTAATGTGCTGTTGGATTCAGTCTGCTCATATTTGATTCAGGATTTTTACATCTACCTTCATCAAAGATGTTGGTCTGCAGTTTTCTTTTCTTGTGGTACTCTTATCTGATTTCGATGTTGGGTAATGTTTGCCTTGTAGAATGTATTTTGAAGAAATCCTTCCTCTTCTATTTTTTGGGGGAATGACTAGAGTTGAGTTGGTATTTGCTTAGTAGAATTTGGCAGTGAAGCGACATATCTGATCCTGGGCTTTTCTTTGATGGAAGACTTCTTACAACTGTTCAATCTTATTACTTGTAAATGGTCTGTTCGGATTTTCTATTTCTTCATGGTATAGCTGATAAAGTATAAGTTGTAAGAATTTGTTAATTTCTTCTTTTATCAATTTTGTTGGTTCGGTTTTGCATAATAATCTCCAATGATCCTTTGCATTTTTGTTGTTTCAGTTGTAGTATTTGCCTTTTCACCTGTTTTTATTTATTTTATTTGAGAGGATGTATTTTTATGGATAATGTGGAAAAAGAAAAAGAAGACTGTATGCCTGAATGATTTCAGGAACTTTGCAAATGAAGCTACTGATTATAAACTAGATATTTCACTATTATTTTACTTCAAAGTAAAGATGATGCAAGTTGATGACTCATATTTTGCCCTGTAGTTACTGGATTACTCAGATGATAAGTAGTTTGAGAAGAGTACTATTGGAAGATAAGTATTAAGAAGACAGATTAAGAAGACAGAAGTTTCAATTGCGCATAATGCTGTTAATTTTCAAACAGACAAAATGGACCACCTGTGAGGATACCAAGCATCCTCTGCATGTCACAGTGTTTTATATAGTGGCTCATATACTTGGGGGCCTTGGTGAAAAAGATGACAATTATGCATGATCCAAATATAAACTTTCTTTTCCTTAGGTAGACCTAGTTATTGTTATTGATGAATATAAGCCCTGGGCCCATTAAAAAGTACCAATGGGACCAGATAGTTATTTGGTAGTAAGGAGATTATACTGGACCCCTCCTATCACTGAAGGGTCGTCTAATTATTTTTAGAAGAATATATACTTTGGATTTTATTTTTTTCCTACCTATCATAGTTCTGCCAACATCCTCAAAAGGTAGAACTACTTAATGCCTTATATATTATTATGATATCCTGTAAAATAATATTGTTTTCTTATTTATCAAGAAAAAGTAAGGCAATGGAGAGACACCATAAGATGCACTGATGTTGTTTGCCTTTATCACCTGAATAAGTTTAGTATGGCAGTTGGGAGACAGTACCTTGTAAAGTTGTGGTACCATTCTGAAGGATGAGGTATATGCTCTGCACTAGTAAACAATAATTCTTTTTATTTCCAAAGTACCAAGTTGGTCAAGGTATTTGGATGCAGTCTGAGAAAGGGTATAAGCTACTTAAAAATGTTTGCTTCCCTTGCTTATAACTCCAGTCTTACTAGTTTGGAAGAATAATATACAAGAGATTGACAATTTGAATAGAAATAACAATTTTCAGAAATAGCTACATGAGCATTTAAGGCTGCCATGCTGCCGAATGAACAAACAAAATGTAGTCTCAAAACAGTCTGGGAAATTGATTCTAATGAAATGTTGTTATACAATAAGTGGAGAGAAAATTTTAGATGGATCTCACACTGCTGTGAGAGATTACCTGAAAAATTAGTTAATTAAATAATTAAAAATTCAGATTGTTCAAACCTATATATTAAGCATAGGTAAAAACTTAACACCTCAACTTTTAGGAATGTGCATTTAATTAGTTAGCATAGTGACTAGCTGAAGAAAATGTGTACAAGTGATAGATGATAGAGAAAGTAAATAATAAATGTTTTTGAACCTGGTTAATTGTAGCAACAAATGCACTGGCTCTACCCTTGCATATTTGGTATCTGATGAAGGCACTAATACATTTTAATTAATTTAGTTGGGCTGAAGATGTAGTTGAGTGCAAGAATACTTGCCTGGAATGTATAAGGCCCTGAGTTTGATCCCCGGCACCATAAAACAAACAAAAATCATCTTAACTAATTTTGTTTTTTTTTCCCTTTCCTTATCCTCTGTGCATAATTTTGTAAGTTAGCCTATTAGCTAGAAAATACTAAAATGAGGTTGCAAAAGAACTTGAGGATGACAGAATATCTAGATGATAGAGAAAATAAATAATAAATGTTTTGAACCTGGTTAGTTGTAGAAAAAAATGAACATATATATGCAAGAAATACAGGCCTAAGTGATAAATGATATCAATGATAAAATTTTTGGATGTCTCCTTAAAGATAGATGAGTAGATTTAGGCTATGAAGGAGAATTAAATTGTTAGTAGGAAACCTTTTCTTATATTTTTACATTGTAGATACGGGGAAAATAGTGTATGGATAAATTTTGGCAGTGATAGGACTATAGGGACCCTTACTCTTTATAGACAGCCAGTATGTGAAATTGCCTTGTACAATAGAAGCCAAAGAGAGGAAAATATTGTCTTTTCCTGATGTATACTACAAACTAAAACTCAGGCATTCAGATTTTCTGTTCTCATTTAAAGCATAAGTGTTTGATGTAAAGACCGAATACTAGTTTGAGGTTAATGGTAGAAATAGCAGCTATCAATTAAGTTGAAAATCCAAGTGACATGAAAGGATGTGTGTGTGTGTGTGTGTGTGTGTGTGTGTGTGTGTGTGTGTGTGTATCTATCTATATATATATATATCCAGAAACTCTTAAAATTGTGGCAAGAAGGCCTCCTACTGGTAAACATAAAAGGGTATTACTTTGGAGTTTCTTGACGCAGTATGATTTTATACCAGTGATATAACTGAAAATATCCTTCTGCTTCCTAATGCTTTATTTTGAGATACTACCCAATTGAGAAGAGAGATGAATAATTCTTTTGCCTTTGTTAAGATATAAAATACAACACACATATTATCCTGAGACATATTCTCTGTCCATGCTCTTTGGACTTGCATTTTTCTCTTTTCCAATTCCCTTAATAATTCCTCACTTAAGGTTTTTGAATTGCAAAATGACTTGGATTCTTCCTTTGCCAGAGACAATGCTCCACAGGTGCCAGGATAACTAGTTCTGTGCTTACAGGGCCTACTTTGACTGCTAATGTTATCAGTACTAGAGTCCTGTCCAGTTACCCAAGTCCTGCCACAGAACCTCAATCTAACACTGGATAAGGGGCCAGCAATGGGAAAATCCACTAAGATTCCAATCCTAGAATATTGCAGAAAGTAACCTATACAAAAATTAAAAGGCAAAAGTCTATTTTAAGGTAATTATTTAGTGGTCCAAAAACTGAAACACCTGTCTTATAGCAGATTTATGTATAATCACATTGAAGTTACATAGTAATCCATTGCACACTTTCTAAAATTTTTATTTTAAGATTGATTTTAAAGGCAGTAATAAAACAAAGCCTGAGCTGCCTTATTCTTGAGGTGAACTTGGTGAAAAAAAAGGTCTGATAATGGGATAATTCTGGCTTAATTTAGTGATAAAAATCAGCAAATAAATTCTATGGTTTCCACTTAGCCTTAGTGATAATTTTTTTGCACTGATTAAAAATATATAAAACAAATAATGATTTTTTCACAGTTCCTTAGGTCACATATTATTACAATAAAATAAAAAAATAGAAGTGTATTATAGCAGGGAAGAACACATGAGGTTCACATTTGAAGTTAATGTGAGTCACATATGTACTAAATGCATAGTGCCTACGTACTTTGAGCAAACATCCTCAAACATGTTCAGTAGGTATGTACTTTGTACCCTGACTTCAAAGAATAGTTTCCATTTGGAACAATTTTAGGGATAAAACATAAGAGAATTAAAATTAAACTAAGATACATGCTGCACATAAACTAAGTCATCAATATCCCATATACCTATTTCTTGCTTTGTCTCTTAATTTGTACTGTTTTAGACAAAAATGGGGTGATTATTTGGGTATACCAGGTAACATAAGACAAAAAATCTTTTAAAAACTTATTTTGACCTTAAATTATTATTTTAAAAAATATTTAGTATAAGCATAAACATTAAGAAAACAATAATAAAAAATTAAAGATACAGTGGTAGTTTTCACTCTACTTCAAGTAGTCATTTGATACACTTTATATTAAGCTAATGTGTGGGGCTCGGTGCTAGTGAATAAGGTCATCTATGGAACAAAACAAGAACATTCCGAAATAGCAGTTCACTATTACATATTATTGTAATATACGCAGTGCTATCCAACAGACTTAGTAATCCTAAATGAATCATGAGAAGTGGAGAGGAAGAAATATGCAAACTATAAGACTGGATGTTTGGAATCTTGTTATTGATGATGAACGGCACTGTTTCTCAGTGCATGAGATCACAAAAGGTGTATGTGGAAGAAGGAAGAGCGAGAGATGACAATGCAACAATCATGTTACTGATTTCATCATAATTCAATGTAGCAAAATATTTTTTTAAATTGGAAAAATGTAAGGAAGGAAAATTACTATATATTAAATCTATGGAACAGAGGAGGTATATCTAAGAATCAGAGGGAAACATAAGATGAAAAATCTTCTATTTGAAAAATATACCATGATGACAAAAAGGTAAGCAATGAACTATCAAACTGAGTGTATAATTAATATGTATATGCACATTAGTATTTATATATGTATGAAAAGTAATATTTAAAGTTTATATATATATATATATATATATAATTTTTAAATTTGGCATGGCTCTCAAATAAATCTGTAAGTATACTGAAAGAGATAAAAGACCAAAGGAATGAAGAGACAGCAAAGAAAAATAAACTAAATAAATATATGAAAAATAAACTAAGTAAATATATGAAAGAAATGTTCAATAATTAAAATTAAGGCATACATTAAGACAATAAGAAAACATTTTATCATAATACATCAATATACAACAACAAATGAGAAAATCTGTTACTTTTCTATACTGCTGGTGATTCATACATTAATGGTGAAAACATTAATTAATATAGTCCTTTGGGAAAGTAATTAGCAGTGTGTACAAAAAGCTGTGGAAAAGTTCTCATTACTTGACCCACTAATTTTATTTTTACAACTCTATATTGAGGAAATAATTCTAAATAAACCATAGCTTATAATAAAAACGCATAATGACAAACAAAGAACATTATGAACTATCTACATAAAGGAATAAAACCATGTAGTTTTTATAGTAGTTTAAAATTTTTATATACCTTTTAGTATTTTCTAAATTTTAAACAATGATTATATTGTATATTTTTTAAAAAATTTAATTTTATAAAAGTGATCATAAGTTCTATAAGGGCAGGGAATGTTCAAAATTTATAAACACATAGTTGAATATAAAATATATACATCATGATGACATCAAAGGAAAAAGTCAAACATAAATACCTAAAGTAAATATTTAATGGAAAAATACTAACTAGAATATTAATCTTGTTGTTTTAAGGTGGCAGTGTAATACATTTCTTCTTTCCTCTATTATTTTTTTTCTAAATTTCTGTTATTTTAAACTTTTATTATAGAATAAAACTAAACATAAATCTATATTTCCATTATAATACAATACAAACAAATCTGATATGTATAAGAAGAAGAAAAAAATGTTGCTTACTTCTCTTTCATCCATGTTCAACCACTGCTTTGGATCTTCTTCAGTAGCCAGAAAGGCTATCAATTCCAAAGCAGTAAGTCTAGTCTGACGTCTTGATGAGACAAATATCAAAACAGGTTTGGCTGGAGAATGACTTCTAATTGCTGTTGTAAAGTTGTGGAAAATGAAATGTTAAGTTGCTTAATACTAGAAGATAAATTTCAGATAGATATCAAATAGGTGTACAAAACTGATGTTGCATATGATTTAGCTGAATTTTTAATTTGGTCATAATATTTAGCATTATTCCAGGTACTAAATGGATCTGACAGCACTCTACATAGATGACAGGAAAGGAGAGATTCCTGGCTCTATCTAAAGAGCATAATGCCTAGGAGAGGGAAAATGCAATTGTGTCAGCTCCAATTTCTATTCTGAATTGACCTGGAAGGAAAACCTTAAATGCTCACATGATTGAGTTTTCTATTTCTAAGTAGTGTTTCTGAAATATTTCTGCCTGTGTAAATTGTGATATTATAGTTAATTGGTCCTGGGATCTGATAAGATTCTGTAAGGATTCTGGATGTGAAAATGTATAAGACAACAAATTTCCTCTGGTGAGCAAACTCCCAGGGAATAATAGACATTTTGTTTTCCACGGTTGGAATATTCTGCAGTTTCTCCCAGGAACTAGTAAGATAACTACTACATATACAATGCCTTGCTGCTATGGTAATGCCCTCCATGAGGAGGCTCTGTGTTAGAGTCTTATCAGCCTAGACCTTGATCTCAAGATACCCAGCTTCTAGGAATAAAGAAACTTTCTTGTTAGACAACCACTGAGCCTAAACCTGTCCATATGACAGTAACTTTATACAATAAGCTTTCTTGAGAGTTACACAAAGTTCCTAACATTGCACATTGCAACTTAGTATGTAACTGAGGAATAAGCTGCACAATGTTGCTAACTCTCTAACCTCCCTAGTGATACAATGAACAATATGTACTAATGATGATAATGACCTAATGTAACCTATTTATATAAATAAAGCTAGAAGCTCAGGCCAGCAGCTTTGGCTTTGACTCTGCACCTTGCTTCTGTTTCCTTTTGCTTTCCTTGAAAAATTCAAGTCCTTCAGGGTGATGAAAGATGTTCAAAGACTACAGATAATTCCTTTTTATTTTTTCCCTGTTATGAGATGGAAAAATTAGAAGAGAATGTCCCAAGAAACAGACAAGAGATAAATCAAAAGAATCTTTTCCCTCAGATTTTCTAAAACCAGGACTTTTCAAGTGGGAAAATAAAATACAGAAGTTGGCTAAGAGGTTGCTCTGCCTGAATGTACATCTGAGAAATAGCACGGGAATGCTCAGCACACACAAGGTGAAATGAATATTGGGAAACCTGAGTAACAACACTGGAGGAATACTGTAAATCAAATCTATAAAAAAAAAAGTTACTTAAAGAACCACATAAATCATTTTGCTCTAACTGTAACTGAGGTTTCTTTACTCCAAAATGCTGATAAGATAGCCCAAGCAGAATTTATAAATGTCTATATAGCTTTCTTAACACAGAGATATTCACAAATTTTATGTGAAAAAGTTCAACTTTACTGTAATTTTTTGTTTGAAATGTAAAGAATTCCTTTTTATGGCCTGAGATGTAAGGTTTATAATGGAAATGCTGACATGACCTTGACTATATTTATACTCTAATGGTGAGAAATAAAGCTATCATAAAATCATATTTCTAAATTCAAAGAAATACAGTAATCACTACCAGTGTAATAAATAGTTTATAAGGACAGCAGTTGTGCTGATACTGTATCTTAAGAAGTGCAGGAATTTCAGCTATTTACTATTGATTTACAAAATACAAAATGCTTTATTTCCATTAATGGTGTGCAATCAGCCATTTCTTAAATAGATACACACATTTTCAACTATACACATTATGAAAACTATACTCATTTGCCTTATTTCCCACTTTTTAAAACCATTTATCAGAATAGTATATAAAGGATAAACTGACTGTAAATCATTACAAAAGCAATGTTTAAACTCACATATTATTACAATATTGGTATCATTTGTACACATAATCATGAATGAATTTGTCTCTTTTTTAAACCACAACATTTAATGTATTTTTGCTGCTACAAGAACAGGTGTAGCTGAACAGTTCCCAGCAGATTTATTGTTCATTAGTGATTTTGTACAATGCTTCTGTGGAGGTGTAAATAATCTGAATGGCTGAGATTGGTCTCTAGCTTACAATCAATACTTTGCTTCTGTCATAAGGCTAATTACAGAAGCTAAAAAGTCACCTCACAATCAACAGCAGTTCACATTAGAGAATTTATTTTATAGGTTATTTTTAATTGATACAATAAATATTCCTAATGTAGTCTAAATTAAACATGTTTCAATAAAATAGGAGTGTTATTCTTAAATCTTTCTTGTTTGAAGAATTTTTTAGAAATGGAAAAATGAAGAAACAAAACAAAAACTAAATTACTGTAAAAAAGTACTGAAAGTTTTATGGTTTCTAGTAAAAATAAAGATTATGTGAATTTTTACTTCTTTCTATTGATCATTGTTTAAACTAGTAATTGTCCTAAAGAAAATGTTTATAGAATTATTTGATTGCTTTCAAAATTACATATTTTTATCCTACTACAAAGACACTTTTGTGAGATATGTCTAATTTCAATGTAGTTTAACATATATATTCCTTAACAGTTGAAGTAATCAGCTTTAGATATTTGCGTAAGTTGGACCACTATTACCCTTTAAAATAAACCCAAACCATTTAGAATACAATTGATACCTATAATACAGAATGGTTACTATTTCAATCTGAAATAGTAGAAACTGAAGCTCACCCTGAAATGCAGGCTTGTTCATACTTGCCATGCGGGGACAGTAATGTTGACCTGGGAAGCCTTGAATGTGAACTTCCAGTGGAACAGGGCGTACTGATGGTCGGAAGTTGAACAAGCCCATCTATAGTTAAGACGAGAGAAACCATTTCAATTTATATATTATACAAACATATATATGTTCATAATGTTATGATGTCTCCTTAATGTGGCAACCTATGTCATGTTACTGCCTGACTTATCCATCTTTGACATACCTGCTTAATATTTAGCCAGTCAGCAAGGTCTCTGGCATTAGCTAATGCTGTAGACAGTCCAACTATCCTAACAGGCTTTTCTGTGTGTGAGGAGATAAAATTTGTTCGAGATACAATGACTTCTAGAACAGGACCTCTTTCTTCCCCTAGGAAATAAGAATAATAATGCATTAATCATTTGACAAATTCAAAGTGGCTGCTGCAGGCAGGCATGAAGTCAAATTTATAGGTTCCTCAAAAACCTAAAGATAACACTACAATATGATACAGTAATCCCATTTCTGGGTATATATCCAAAGGAAATGAAATCAATATGCTTAAGAGATATATGTGCTTTCAAGTTCAATGTAGCATTGTTCATAACAGCTAAGAAATGGAATCCACCTAAGTGACCATTACCAAATGAACAGATAAAGAAAATGTGCTGTGTATATATAAGTGTGTGTTCATGTGTGTATTTGCATATATGTATATGTTTATACTTTTAAGCAATAAAAAAGAACGAAATTCTGTCATTTGTAACACTATGGATGAAGTTGGAGGGCATTATGTAAAAAGAATAAAGGCAGGAAAAAAACTGAATGATCTAACCTATATGTGGAACAAAAAAAAAAAAGTCAAAATTGATATAAAGAGTAGACCGGTAGTTGCCAGATGCTGGGGGTTGAAAAGGAATAGGGAGATATTGACCAAAGGATATGAAGTTTCATTTAGACAGGAGTGTGTGAGTATAAACAGTACACCAGGCCAACTATAGTCAATAATAATGTATGTTATAGTTGTGATATGTGGTTTCCCCAAAAGCTCATGTGTGAGACAATGCAAGAACACTCAGAGGTGAAATGATAATAAGTGTTGTAATCTATAGTGGGTTAACCCAGTGATATGGATTAACTGGGTGGTAATTCTAGGCAGGCAGAATATAGCTGGAGGATACAGGTCACTAGGTATTTGCCTTTGGGGTTTATATTTTGTCTCTGGTGAGCAGAGTTCTTTCTGCTTCATGATTGCCATAAACTGAGCTGCCATGATGTTCTGCTGTACCTCAGGCCCACAGCAATGAAATTGAACATTTATAGACTGAGACCTCTTAAAACATGAGAACCTAACGAACTTTACTTCTCTAAAATAGTTCTGGTCAGGTCTTTCAGTCAGAAAGAAATGAAAAAGCTAAATGTATATTTAAAAATTGCTAAAAGAGTAAATTTCTAATGTCTCACCATAAAAATTACAATTGATGTAACATGTTAATTTGCTTGATTTAATTATTCCACACTCTGTGTGCGCGTATGTGTGTGCGTATGTGTGCACATCTTAAAATATTACATTGTACCCCAACATTATATACAATTATCTGTCAATTAAAAATAATATCAATAAAAAGACTCAAAGTTTGTATAATTACTTAGAAAGAGTGGTACCAACCAAGCAGATGAATTTCATCTATGATGAGAATAGTAACTTGCTGAACATAGTTCCTATTTTGCCAGCTTCTGCTGACTCCATCCCACTTTTCTGGTGTAGTGACAATAAGGTCAGCCTGGGCAATGGATTTCATATCAGGAGTCACATCCCCTGTTAGTTCAATAACTCTGGAGGGAAATAAAAATGACTCTCAAGTAACATATAATCTTGTAAAGGCAACAATATATCATTCTAATAAAATTTTATGATGCTTAAAACTACTTTTTTCCTCTTTGATTTCTGAAATTTTCGGAAATGAGTCAAAAATATAAATCCAATTCTATGACACATCTTTTATACAGATGTATATATTTATAGAATCTTTAAGTAAATTTATAAATCTGAACTTCTATCTCCTTCTCTACAGAGTGGAACTAAAATCTTTTTTTTGGGGGGGGAAAAACATTTTTGGAAATAAACATCATTATTATTTTTTAATGAGGGAAAGTATTAACTTGATAAAAGGGGACACTCAATAATAATAGATTGTGTATAACTTTCATTTCTTAGGTTTAAATTTTCTCAAGTTAACAAATGAATTAAAACATACCAGGATACTGAATATATAATATATTCACATTATTCAAAGAATATGTTGTGAATCATCTCTGGAACATCCCACCTAATTCTCATCCAAAAGCATTCATAATTTGTATTTTATTGTTTTTTTAAAAAAGGGATAGGATAGTTTACTTAAAAGTCTTATTTTTTCCAATTATTCCTGGAGTTCATTTATTCGGTGTATAAAAAAGCTCATTGATCTATATAGTTATACAATATTTTCATTGGGTAGAGGTATATAATTAGTGATGCTCTATTGGACATATAATTATTCACAATCATTTGCTATATACTGTAATGAATGGTTTTGTAATATTCAAAAATAGTAAGTAAAAACACAATATATTCATCATAGAAGTTTTATATGTCATAAATACTCTCCATACACAATGCCTTTTAAGTGGTTTCTAGAATTTACTTTGAACAACATGAAAAAAAAATAAAGAGAAATAACATGTTTCTTTTACAATGAGAACATATTGAAGGGATTGGGAGTATAGCTCAGTGAGAGAATGCTTGTCTATTACATGTGAGGCACTGGGTTCAGCATCACATAAAAATAAATAAATAAAATTAAGGTATTGTGTCCATCTACAACTAAAAAAATGAAAAATTATACATATGTACTATAATATATATAGAAAAAATTAGCTCCCACCAAAAAGTATTCATATTAAGAAATTAAAAGAAGTTCATTTTTCAATCTTAAAACATGGGAATATTGACACCATTTTAATAGTAGCTATGAACTCTTAAAAGATTAAAAAAACACTGTAAACGTATTCATAGGTATTATGCAACTCTTTCATTTATTGGTCTTTTCAGACTATTGAAAGTGTATCTCTTGAACAAAAAAAGGAACTTACTTTTTACCAAGTTTTTCTTCTATTCTAACCTTCCAGTCATCCATTCTTTCACGAACTAGGGCTTTTAGGGGTGCAATATAAACCGCCTAAAGAGGGGGCAATGAGCAATAGGACTTTAATGAGAACAGTAAGGTCATTTTTCAAATAAAATAAACAAAATTTGTCAAAACAGGACAGTGTGGTTTTAAAATTTCACAGAATACTTAAATTTTTAAATTATTGAGAAAAAGTCATTAAGTTAAACTACACGTATCCAAAATAAAGCAGAAAATTAATGCATCATAAACATTCTATCATAAAAATACTAACAGGTGAATTTAAAATAAAAAAAACACTAAAGGTATTTTCCTTAGGCATTTTATAATGAAATTATGTTCTAACAATGTTAATACATTTATAAAACTATGAGAACATATATTACACAAAAAATTAGGATTTTGACAAAAATAAATATATGACTTCCTATTATGCTCAAGTTTTAACTAAGCTGTAACTCCTGAAATAATGTATATTGAAGGTTTTTAAATTATTACTTTTAGCACTTTTATTAGTACATTGTAGTCATACATAATATTGGGGTTCATTTTGACATAATCACATACGCATGGAATAATATTTGATGATCCATTTTAGCTCACAGTGCTGCTGCTTTCCATTCCCTCTTCCCTGTTTTCTACTCTACTGGTCCTCCTTCTTATTTATTTATTTTTAATTGGTGCTTTATAGTTATATATAAATGTAGAATTCACATAGCATACTTCGGTCTATTTTATTCTACAGTTCCTCTCTTTCCCTGTCCCACCTCCTTCCCTCTCTGTTCCCTTTCTCTACTCCACTGATCTCCCTTCTATTTTCAAATAATTCCCCTTCCCTCTTTTCCCCCTCATTTTGCTCTAGCTTCCACATGTGAAAAAAAAAAAAAAGAATTCAATCCTTTCTGACATATGGCTTATTTCTCTTAGCACAATGTTCTTCAGTTCCATCTATTTACTGGAAAATGCCATAATTATAGTTGAGTAAAATTCCATGTATATATGCAGTTTCCATGTATATATATACCAGTTTCTTTACCCAGTCATTTGTTGATGGGCCCTTGGGCTGGTTCCATAACTTGAGTATTATGACTTGCATTTCTATAAAGATTGATGTACCCGTATGCTGATTTAAACCTTTTGGATAAATACCAAGGAGTGGGATAGCTGGATCATATGGTGGTTCAATTTCTGGTCTATGGGGAAATCCCCATATCGCTTTCCAAAGTAGTTATACTAATTTGAAGTCTCATCAATAATGTATAAGAAATAAACTAGCTGTTTAAATTTTAATGCAGATCTTAACAAATTCCAGTCATATTTTTAGCTGTTTCAATTTTATAAAATAAATTATTCACTAAAACAGCATTTGTTTAAAAAATGTCTCAATCTAGAGTATTAACTCTTCTTTTTGATTTCTTTAAATATGACAGCAGAATGCATTACAGTTCTTATTACATATATAGAGCACAATTTTTCATATCTCTGGTTGTATACACAATATATTCACACCAATTCATGTCTTCATACATATACTTTGTATAATAATAATCATCACATTCCACCATCATTAATAAGACCTTATTAATGTGAGAGAACGCTCCCTTTCCCTCCAAACCCTCTGCCCTATCTAGAGTTTGTCTATTCCTCCCATGCTCCCACTCCCCACCCCACTACAAATCAGCCTCCTTATATCCGAGAAAACATTCTGCATTTGTTTTTTTGGGATTGGTTAACTTCACTTAGCATTATCTTCTTCAACGCCATCCATTTACCTACAAATGCAATGATTTTACTTTTTTAATTGCTGAGTAATATCCATTGTGTATATATGCCACATTTTAAAAATCCGTTCATCTATTGAAGGGCATCTAGGTTGGCTCCACAGTTTAGCTATTGTGAATTGTGCTGCTATAAACATCCATGTGGCTGTGTCCCTGTAGTATGCTGTTTTTAAGTCCTTTGGGTATGGTCTGAGGAGAGGAATAGCTGGGTCATTTGTGGTTCCATTCCTAATTTTCCAAGAAATCTCCATACTGCTTTCCATATTGGCTGCACCAATTTGCAGTCCCACCAGCAGTGTGTGAGTGTAACTTTTCCCCCACATCCTCACCAACACTTATTGTTGTTTGTATTCTTAATAGCTGCCTGGAGTGAGATGAAATCTGAGTGGTTTTGATTTGCATTTCTCTAATTACTAGTGATGGTGAACATTTTTTCAAGTATTTGTTGACTGATTGTACATCATCTTCTGAGAAGTGTCTGTTCAGGTCCTTGGCCCATTTATTGATTGGGTTATTTGTTCTTTTGGTGTTTAGCTTTTTGAGTTCTTTATATACCGTAGAGATTAAGATTAGTGCTCTATCTGATGTGTGAGAGGTAAAAATTTGGTCCCAAGATGGAGGCTCTCTATTCATCTCACTTATTGTTTCTTTTGCTGAGAAGAAACTTTTTAGTTTGAGTCCATCCCATTTATTGATTCTTGATTTTAATTCTTGCGCCACAGGAGGCTTATTAAGGAAATTGGGGCCTAATCCCACATGATGGAGATTAGGGCTTACTTTTTCTTCTATTAGACGCAGGGTAAACAATCCTTAGCAGGAAGATCGAAGCAGGTGGCATCACTATACCAGACCATAATTTATACTACAGAGCAATAGTAACAAAAACGGCCTGGTATTGGCACCAAAACAGATTGGTAGACCAATGGTACAGAATTGAGGACATAGAGACTAACCCACAAAACTACAATTATTTTATATTAGACAAAGGTGCCAAGAACATGCACTGGAGAAAAGATAACCTCTTCAACAAATGGTGCTGGGAAAACTGAAAATCCATATGCAACAAAATGAAATTAAACCTCTATCTCTCACCATGCACAAAACTTAACTCTTCTTTTTTACTAAAATATCTTTGTGAATCAATAATTATATAACAGATTAAAAATACTGGGTTCAATTCTCAGCACCACATATAAATAAATGAATAAAATAAGGTCCATACATCTACAAAAATATATTTTAAAAAATAGAGAAACAAAGTAAGAAAGAAAAAACACTAACTGAAAATCATGGAAAAAGGAAGTCTGAATATTTCTGAAATCACAAATGATGAAGAAACAGCACATAATTGCAACATTTCTAAGATACCTCTATTTCAAATGTAATATACTCATACAATTTAAAAACAAGAAAACCTTAAATGCTACATTAAAAAAAACCTGCTAGAATTAATAAGCACAGTCAAGAAAGGCAAAAGACATAAAAACCAATAAATAAAAATCAGTAGCATTTCTTAAAACTAACAATGAGTTATCTGAAAAGAAATAAAGAAAACAATTCCATTCACAACAACATCAAAAGATACTTAGAATTTAATCAAGAAGACAAAAATCTTTCCATGGAAAATATACAATATCAATCAAAGAACCTGTCTCTCACCCTGCACAAAACTCAACTCAAGGACTTAGGTATTAGACTAGAGACTTTGTACATGCTAGAAGAAAAATTAGGACCAACTCTCCACCGTGTTGGCTTAGGATACTTCCTCAATAAGATTCCTAAAGCACAAGAAATAAAATAAAGAATCAATAAAAAAAAAAATCAATAAAAAGTTTCTTCACAGCAAAGGAAACAATCAAGAATGTGAACAGAGAGCCAACAATATGGAAGAAAATCTTCGCCACCAATATCTCAGACAGAACATTAATCTCCAGGATATATACAGAAATCAACAAACTTAACCAAATAAATAAGTAAATAACAACAACAACAAAAACAAATAACCCAATTGACAAATGGGTTAAGGAACTAAACAGGCACTTCTCAGAAGAAAAAATATGAATGGTCAAAAAATATATGAAAAAATGTTCAACATCTCTAGCAATTAGAGAAACACAAATCAAAGCTACACTGAAAATCTATCTCACCCCAGTCAGAATGACAGAGGTTCATTTATACATTGTTGGTGGGACTGCAAATTGGTGCAAACACTCAGAAAGCAGTCTGGAGATTCCTTAGAAAACTTGGAATGGTTGTACATTCTGTGTCGAAGGAACTGCTGAGCTTGAGTCAACACTATAAATACAGAGATTTGATAAATTGTGGTATAAAGGTGTATTAAGAATTGTAATGCAAAAAATTATGAATGTATTGCACTCCACTATGTCATGTATGTAAGAAATAATAATAATAATAAAAAAGAATACTTGGAATGGAACTACCATTTGATCTTGTTATTCCACTCCTTTCTTTACATCCAAAGGACTTAAAATCAGCATACTACAGTGACATAGCTACTTCAATGTTTATAGCAGCTCAATTCAAAATAGCTATGATACCAACCTAGGTGCCCTTGAAGACATGAATGGATGAAAAAATTGTGGTATATATACACAATAGAATATTACTTAGTCATAAAGAAGAATGAAATTATGGCATTTGCTTGTAAGTAAATGGAACTAAAGAATATCACGCTAAGTTAAATAAGTCAGTCACAAAGATCCAAAGGCAGAATGTTCTTTCTGATATGTGGATGATAAGTTACAACAAAGGAGGGGAAGATTCGAAATTCACTGGACTACACAAAGGGAAATGAAGGAAAGGGAGGGGGTGACTGCAATAGGAAAGACAGTAGAATGAATATGGAATATCATTCCTATCCTCATATATAAATAAATGACCAGTGTAACACTATATCATGTACAACCACAATAATAGTATCCTAATTGTAACAAGTTATACTTATTCTATGTATGTATAATATTTCAAAATATACTCTACTGTCATGTAAAAAATAATAATGATAAAAAAGAAAAAAACCTTTCTTTTTCATAAGGTTATAGCTGAAATCAAAGAACTCTAGAATTTCAGAAATGATGGGGACTTTAGAAATGATTTAATACAATTTTTTAGGAAAAAGTTCCAGAGAAGTTGTGACGTCCCTTCTGTCATACAATAAATTGGTAGTGGGGGTAGAACAAAAACCTGATTTTCTTTCTTTGAAAAACTGTGGAAAAATTTGGAAGCCTCTGATTGATTTCATGAATGAAATCATTCTGTTTCCTTTGGAGTTTTATTTAGTTAAATTAAGTTTGCCCTGTTTCTACATTTATTCAAGGAGTACTGATAACAACAGAGAAAATTCCTCAACATGAGAACCAGAATAAACGTGTGCAATCACAGTTCATCTATTTCATCAAGGAATAAAGGTCCAGTGAAGTTTTGAAACTTGCCATGATAAAGTATGAAAAAGTGTCTACCCATTCTGGATCATAGTCTCCTTTTCCAGCTTCCACTTTCCAGACTTTATTGCAATCTGAGACACATTATGCTGTTTTATAAGCATATAAAATAAAATTAAACGTTTAACTGAAAAAAAAGTAAGAAACAAACTACCCAGAACAATCTACAGATTCAATGTAATCCCTAACAAATGCCAATAGCATTTTTCTTAGAGATAGAAAAAATCTAAATTATTAAGGAACCATGAAGAACCAAAAAACCAAAGAAATCTTGAGAAAGAATAAAGTTAGAGGCATTCTACTTCTTGACTACAAATTATAGTACAAAGCTTCAATAATTAAGATAGTATGGCGCTGGCACAAACATATACACATAGACTAACAGAACAGAATAGAGTCTAGAAATAAACACACATCTTGTCACTAATCTGACAAGAATACCAAGAAGGAAAAGGATAGGCTTCAATAAATGGTGTTGAGAAAATTGAACATCTACATTTAACAGAATAAAACTGGAACCTTGTCTTAAACCATATGCAAAAATTATCTTGAAATTTACTAAAAACTTAGATGTAAGATCTGAAACCATAAAACTCCTAGAAGAAAACAGGGAAAAAGATCTTGATGCTGGTCTTAGCAATGAGTTTTTGAATATGTTCCCAGGAACACAGGAAAAAAAAGGTGCAAATAAACAAACAGGGGTGCACCAAAGCTACAAACCTTCTGCACAAAAAAGGAAGCAATCAATGAATTAAAAAAATAACATATGTAATAGGAGAAAATACTTGCAGATGTTAATAAGGTGTTAATATCCGAAACATATAAGGAACTCATATAACCCAAGAACAAAAAGCCTAAAAATTCTATTATAGAAAAAAAAAGGTGGAGGGACAAATGAGGCAAATAGATATCATTCTGTTGAAAAACAGAATGGCTAACAGACATGAAAAGGTGCTTACTTTCACTAATCATTGGGGAAATGCAAATCAAAATCACAATGAGGGCTGGGTTTGTGGCTCAGTGGTAGAGCACACGTCTAGCACATGAGAGGCCCTGGGTTCGATCCTCAACATCACATAAAAATAAATAAATAAAATAAAGGTATTGTATCCAACAACAACTAAAAAATAAATATTTTTTAGAAATCACAATGAGTCAACACCTCACATCTGTTAGAACGAATATTATTAAAACAACGAAAATATTGGCAAGGATGTGGAGAAAAGGAAACTGCTACACACTGCTGGTAGAAATGTAGTTGGGGAACCCATTATGGAAAATACACATGGAGAGCCTTAAGAAATTATATATAGAAAACATCATCATCATCATAGAAATTTTACTTTTGAATACATATCCAAAAGAAATGAGATCAATATCTCAAAGACATGTACACTTCTATGTTTATTACATCATTGATTAGAAAAGCCAAGATAAAGAAACAGTCTAAGTGACCCAAGATGGATGAAAAAAGAAACTGAAACACAATGGGAGATCTTTTAGCTTTACAAAAGAAGAAAATCTTGCCATTTGCAATAATATACATTGTGTTAAGAGAAATAAGCTGAAAACAACAAAACATAATTTCACTGACAGGTGCAATTTAAAAAAGCCAAATTCATAGAAGCAGAGTAAAATAATGGTTAAGAGGGGTGAAAATGGGGGATATGAGGAGATATTGCTTAAAGGATACAAAGTTTCATTTATGTAGAACAAGTTCTAGAGATCTAAAGTACAGAAGGGTGACTGTATTTGATAATATCGTATTAATAGACTTGAAATTTGCTGACTAGATATTAAATGTTCCCACTGCAAAAATATGTAATTATCTGAAGTGATGGATATCTGAGCTATCTTGATTCTAGCAATTATTTTATAATGTATATGTATATTTAAGTATCACATTGAACACCTCAAATATAAATCATTTTTATTAGAAATAAAATAGCATTGGGAAAAATTTACTAAATATTATGTTTTAAAAAAATTAAAAATCAATACTTATTTGATTCTGGTGTTATTTGACATTAATTGATAATATCAATATTTGGAGGAATGTAGTATAAGTTATGTCTATATTTCCTGTGTATAATCAAAGTGTTTTAAAGTATTAGCATTTCATTCATATCCAAAGAATGATTGTAAATTATTATATACCTAACAAGTACAGCTAAGAATTAATTACCTCATAAAAGAAGTACCCATGAATTATAGATATGAGGATGTGTGAGCACTATATACATGAGAAATTCATCTAGAAGACTCCAAAGCTGATAAATTTTTTTTCAACAAATTATTCTAATACTGATCTGGCCCCCTGGAAAATTCACTGAGGGTATAACAAAGCTATTCACCAGGGTATGCCAGGATATTTGGACCTGGCTAGTTTAGAGACATTAACTATCTTTTCTAATTGAATATAATAAGCATACAATATGTTCAACATACCTTTGAGGAGGGATACTTGTTGAAGACTCTGAAAATAGCTAATTCAGCTGCAACAGTCTTTCCTGATCCAGTGGGTGCTCCAAGTAGGACATTACAGTCTGTGTGATACAGTGTATGAAATATCTGTGTCTGCACAGGGTTAAAGTGGCTGAAGTTGTACAGGGCTTCATATGCTTTACATCCCAAAGCCGTAATTGGCAAAGGCTGAAGATCCAGTAATTCTGAAAAGATCCAACAGGTACTTCTATACAATAACTGAAAAAACATGCACAATACTGAATACTGTATTTTAAAGAATAACATTTCCTAATTATCTCAAGAGAAGAACATATTTAATATAAGTTCTTATATACCAGTGACACATCTTATTCAGTCACTACATTTAACATAACTGATAAACAGAACACTTTTATTGTAGAGTTCCCTATAAACCAACTATATATTTCTCTTCCACAAAGGGAAATGACTTGAATAAAAGTACATGAAAGTATGTATGTTATGGTACAAAAATAAATCTGCTGTAATTTGTAAAACAATGAAAACCATTTGTAAACAGTAGTATTGGAAGATTACTTTTGATCTGCTAGATACTGACCAATCCCGAGTAGCTGAGTGAGCTTTTGGTACAGCCAATGGAAACAAAAATGAATTTAGCCTTATTCAGGAAGGAACAAGGATAGTAGTTTCAGAACACAGCATAACTGAGTAAAACAAAACGAAACAAAACAAAAAACTCTCCTTAAAGGGTACAGGTCTTCTTACTTTCACTAATCATTGCTGAAATTTATGTCTGTAAAGTAAATTTATGTATTGAAAGACACTAGATTTGGTTGCTTCTCATTATACCGACTGGGTGCCGAAGAAATTAGATAATTATTACAAAAGTTTAAAAAAGAAGACATAAAAAAATCAGTTAAAATGACACATTGATCTGACCTTTATAGTATGGTTGCAAAATGAAAAATATGATAAATTTTCTTCTAAAAAATGTACTTAAAAACAAAAACTAACTTAGTTGGGCATGGTGGCACAGGCCTGTAATTCCAGCAGCTCAGAGGCTGAGACAGAAAGATCCCAAGTTGAACGACAGCCTCAGCAACTTAGTGATATCCTATCTCTCAAAATAATAATAATAATAATAATAATAATAATAATAATAATAATAATAATAATAAAAAGACTGTGGATGTGCATCAGTGGTTAAGTGCCCTTTGGGTTCAATCCTGGGTACCTTGTCCCTAAAGGAAAAAAAAAAAAACCCAAAATAAAAAGATGACTTTAAAAAGTTATCTTTGCCCCACCCATTGCTCTATTCTATTACAAGGATAGCTGAGAGCTAACTTCATACTCTTTCTGTCATACTCTCTATGTCTGATTATAATTGTTTAAATTTTCCATAGCACTGGAAATCCAGGAAGGAGGGAGACATTCCAAGATAAGGCATGCAATGCTAATCAAACATATTTTTTAAAATAAAAGACTAAAAATTAAACATTGTACAATGTCAAATGCACAGTTATTGACAATGTTAAATTAAGATGATCTATTACAGTGATTTTACCTAGATGGTATGTTTATACTATATCAGCTAATTATATAAATAGGTTGATATGTATTTGGTTGCTTAACAAAGAAATTATTAAACTGGCATTAACAGATAATGCTAATATATGTAGAATTAAGTACTTTAATGAAAGAAAGAAACCTAGCAATGATATTGGAAGCATATATTTTAAGTTAAAACATCACTTCCACATATTTTGAACTTATGAGATTCTAGATATCACAAAAGCACATTTGATGAAATAAGACCAGAAAGACCCTCTGCAATAGTAGATTACTAGATAATACAGTCTCAATATCATTGTATTTTGATAAAATTTTTTGGTTTTGCTATGCCAAGATATCAAAGAGAAATTGAGATGTAGTATAAAGAATCTCTCAATGAATAATATGAATAAGGTGTACATTTGACAAAATGAAAGATTATAAAGTCATATTTAGGTCTCCTTTCACTTCTGAAAAGACTGTCAAATAGCATGCTATTTAAAGTAGTCAGAAAACATTTTTATTCTGAAAAGTCACACAGTTTGTCTGAAATATATGGGAAAGAAAATTTGACTCCTAATTTATGTCTGTAAAGTAAATTAAGGATCTCTGAAAATCAATACTCATCAATTATGAATTCTCAAGAAATGAAATTAGTACACTAATTAGTTTCAAGATGTTTTTGAAATAGATTTAAGGAGTACTTGAAAGTATCACTGCAAAGTCATGAAATTTTGCTTTTTTAAAAAAATCAAAATAGAAAGGCATTTGTTCATGTTATGAAAACCTAGAGTTTATACATTACAACAATAAAAAATGCTGCTGAATGCTCTTACTTTATATCCCTTTTAATAATTTGTTTTATATATATATATATGAACATTCCAAAATCTGAAAAAAAAATATGAAATTTGAAACACTTTGGGTTTTAAACATTTTGGATAAAAGATAACCTGTACTAGAAATAAGTTTATGTAAATTGGAATAAATGTAAGAAAAAAGAGATATCTCAAAAGTTTCACAGAGAATACAGATTAAATGATAAATGACAATTTCAATGAAAAAGGAAGGCTATATGGAGAAATAATGATTATATGTACAGATGAAAGTCCAGTAACACAGAAATAGTAACTCTCATCATTACTATAATTATCAGAATTGACTAAGCCTACTTTAATGCTTTTGGAGCTTAAATAAACAAAAATTAAAGGTCCACAATTTGACTATCGACATATACATATTTGATTTTGAAAATTTTGAATACACAGTTTAGAAACAATATTGTCAAGTAAGTTGGACTTTGATTCAGAATAAAACAACTTTATACTTGTCAACATTAATTAAAATAACAATTTTGGGAAGTCAATAATTCACATCAACACATTAATGTTCAAATTGTTACCTGTATGGGGCGGATGCCTCTCTGGTAGAATCAGATGTTGGAAGTTGATAATACAAACAGCCTCCGCTCCTAACCATCTATCAGAAACTGCTCGGATATAGTATTGGGAAGGCAAAGGTTCAAAAATAGGGATTGTAAATACCAGTAGTTGAGCTTCTTTACTAATGACCTAATGTGAAATAAAGTCTAAAATAAATAAAGTTCTTAGTAGTCAATTCTTAATAGTATCTATACAAGACATAATAAAAATAAACTATGTTAGATTTCTAAATAGCTCAGATATTCAGGTACTACAGTAATTTGTAGGCGATTTCCTTCTGAGGATTATTTGACATAACAGAAGTTAAGAATTTACACTAACTTTATATTATTTATATGTATGTTATCATTATGACATGTTACCACTTTGATTCATTATCAGAATTTCCCAAACATGATTCATTGAATTACTTCATGATTTCTATAATTTCAAGTACCATATCATTATTTACTTAATCTTTTTCTTTAAATCTGATCAGTATCTTAAGTGGAATATCTTAAATCTCTTAAAAATAAATAGGTTACATGGTTAACAAGAAGATAAATGCATGAAAACAAAATATTGCTATAAAATACTATTGCTATCCAGTCAAGACTTTCAATCAGAAGCTTGCTTTCTCTTTGATAAAAAGAGAAATTATAAATAAAACATGAGTTAAAGATGAAGCAACTATTGAGTCTTTACAGAGAATTTTACAAGGAATGGATCTTTTCACTAAGTGATTTATTATTTTCAGAAAATTATTTTTACCCCCCTTATTTTATATATTCCATGCCTCTAGAAGCCATGCCTTAAACCATGGTAAAGATTATAAATGAATTTCTTGAACTAGGATCAGACTGAATAATCAATATTGTCACACTGAATCTCTGTGTTCCTTTGAAACCAAACAGAAAAACAGAACATAACAAAACTTTGATGGAACTCTGAAATCAGAGAGATAGTAAAAACAAAAATTGTTTATATTTTTTTTATGATAGTTAAATAATAAGGTTATATTCACCTGTTTTTTAAGAGCTAGAAAATACTCTGAATGATAAATATGATCATTTGTAGGATCTTCCACCCAAATCCACCAGGGTTCTCCTACTGTCCCATGGACCTAGAAGAAAAATTATCCTAGTACTATGAAAGTCATAACTCAAGTTACAGTACTGTTTACATATCAGCACCTATTAGTCTAACAACTTTTTTGATATATAATTTATAAAACAAAGTTCACTCATTTAAAGTATACAGAGTTCAATGGTTTTAACATATTTACAAAGTTGTACAACTATGAACATAATCTAATTTTAGAACATTTTTAATCACCTCCAAGAGAGTACTTATATTCATTAGAAGTATAGATTTGGCTATTCTAAACACTTTGTTAAATGGAATGATATAACATATGGTCTTCTGTGACTGGCTTTTTAAACTTACCATAATATTTTTATAGTTCACCCATGTTTTAAACTGCATCAGTACTTTGATTCGTTTTATTGTCAAATAATATTCCACTGGACACATATAAAATATTTTGTTTATATAAGCCAATCTCTTTTTTCCTTATATACTCCAATAATGTTCAGTATTCACTTATCCCTCAGGGACTCATGAAAAGAATATCACATCCCAATCATTTCTCCTCTAAATCTTCTTGTACTGTCTCACATGAGCTTTTGGGGGATACCACATTTAAGCCATAACACCTGGGATAATTTTGATTCACATACAGCCAATCAGCTCATGGCCTTCTCCTGACAATATCTATAGTAAAGGAGAAGTCCATAACAAACACTTGGCCTAATTAGACTGGGGGGAGGGGTGTGTGTATGTGTGGCAAAGAGGGCTTACAGTTTATATTGTGGGCTGAGGAAGTGGGTATGTGTTCCCCTTACTTCATTAAAAGTGAGAAAGAAGCAGAAAAACATTTGAGAAGTATCCAACAGTGTGAGTAGAGCAAAGAAGTGAAAAGATCTTGGGCCTTGAACAATACTGTTAACCTCAAGACTGAACCATCCTTAGGGCCTATCTGATCTGTGGACCTTTTATTGTACAAAAGGATATATTACCTTACGTAAATCAGATTGAGGCAAGTTAGGTTTTACATTCTTGAAGCTAATAGCATTATAAGAGAGTTAATTATAAAAACAATTAAGTACTTTCTCCTATTAATTAATAAAACTAAATTATGATTTATTATGAATAGCAATAGTAGAAAACCATGTGAAAAAATAATGAAACTTCCATTCCTTTAAAAACAATCAAAAATTTCAAATGAGCTTATACTTAAATATAATTTTATATTTTATATAAAATTTCATATTTATAAAAATATTAACTGTAATTTGGTGTTATCAACTAGTGCTCATATACTGTGAGAAAAATAGGAATTAGGAATGCTTTAGGAATTAAAGGTCTGAATGCTTTAGTGACAATGTAGAATTAAATTATAACATGAATGGGTGATTTTTAGAACACACTGCTGAACAAAATTCATTTACATTAAAGATGTACAAATGTTAACTAATATAGGAAGTATCCAAATACATTTAACTAGAATTTTATAAGACTACTCCATGTAAGCATTGTTATATACAGTTTCTGATTTACTTGCCTTCCCCAGTTAGTTTTTTGAAACTGAAGACTGAGTCCTATTTGCCTTTTGTATATACAATTTCTAACACAGTAACTAGTCAAAGGATATATATTAAAAGCTATTGATAGAATAAGAAGAGAATACAAAGTAGGTTTTTACATGTATGTTTACCATTATGTTGGTAAACACATATAAGATATTGAAGAACATCTAAGTATTAAAGCAGGAAAAGGAGGAATAAAAGTAGAAATAGAAACATGATAAGAATCAAGAAAGGACATTCTAGGGAAGAGCTATGTATAAAATGCTATCTAATCAGAGAAGGAAAATAACTGAAAAATCTGCTTATTATGGCAATTCGTCAATCAGATATTAGAGATCCTTGAGGAAGTAGTCTTAGCAGAAAAGAAACTGGTGACAAGAAAGAAAATGTAGAATACCTTTTCTATAAGTCTAATGTTTAAGAGAAGGAGAGAACAGTATTTTGAGAGACATCATGATTTAAAAATGGATTTTTGGTAAGCAAAAATGAGAGTCAATAGAGAGGGCAAAAATAAATAGCAAAGTTCTCATGGATTTGAAATCACTAAAATATTGTCCAGTGTTGCAATGTTAAGTTCCCTAGGCTCTCTGAGGACAGATGTAGGGAGGTGTAGTAAAATCTGAGGTACAGACATTTTAGTTTAATATAGACATAGATATTTTCCACTTCTACCTGATCATTCCATGTAAAATCAGGGTAGATGCTGAGTGTCACTCGGAGGACAGTCCGTGTGATAGGCTGAATGGATGCTTCCATCATAACAGAAGGAATCTGATGAACACATTGTTTGACCTTCAGTCCAATATTCACATGATGCAAAATGTGACCTGAAAGAAAAATATCACATAGAAAAAATGTGTTCAGACAGAAAAAAAGCAATATAATCTGACTTGTAAATGGGATTTCAGAGTAGGTGATTTTATTGCTTGTTTTATGATTTGCTATGTAGAATAG
The DNA here is from genome assembly GCF_052094955.1 of Ictidomys tridecemlineatus. Classification (NCBI taxonomy): domain Eukaryota; kingdom Metazoa; phylum Chordata; class Mammalia; order Rodentia; family Sciuridae; genus Ictidomys; species Ictidomys tridecemlineatus. Next base: position 61,603,125 of record NC_135484.1, on the reverse strand, counting down.
CTGACATTCTTGACCTGGCATGTTTGAATATTTTGTAATAGTTAACTCGAATTAGCAATTCATAGCTCTGGAAATCAGTATCAAGGATCCTTTAAGTATTAATAGGGTTCTGAGCCTTGATATTGTGCTTAAACTACTATAAATGGAACTACTTTTTGAGTTAGTTTAGAACACATACAGAAATATTTAACATTTTATGTACATAGCCACTGGTTTATTCAGAGTCTACTTTAGAACTCTAATATCACGAGAAATGCTTCAGGAATTAAATACAACTCATCCACCCAGGCCCACTTCTAGAAAACATAAAATAATCAGGTTCTGGAATAAAGACATGTATGGGAATACCAAGGGTACAGGCTGTTAAAAAACAAATGTGACTAACTGATTTGAGCAATTAAGTGAAAACAGATTATATTTTAAAGCATCAAGTGTGCAATATGTGCACAGTCAACTTACTTTGTTAATAATCCCTCTTTCTTTCTGCCCTTTTTTCTACTCTATTACAAATGTAATAACTATCTCAGCCTCTCTAAACATCTTTGGAATTCTTTTTTTTTTTTGGTACCAGGGCTTGAACTCAGGGGCACTTGACCATTGACCCACATACCCAACACTATTTTGTAATTTTATTTAGATACAGGGTCTCACTAAGTTGCTTAGTGCCTTGCTTTTGCTGAGGCTGGCTTTGAACTCGCAGTCCTCCTGTCTCAGCCTCCCCAGCCGTTGGGATTACTAGGGTGCGCCACTGAGCTCAGTTTCATCTTTAGAATTCTTGCCAGCAGTAATCCTCCTTCTTATTTGTCTTCAGAATGATTCTTTTCATGTGTAATGTTTATCCTTTGCAGAAGTAAATACTGTCTAATCAATGCATTATACATTTATTCAATAAATGTTAGGATTTGTGGAAATGTATGTTTAGGAATAACTTTTCAATATTACACAAAATGCTGGACACTGAATACTATGTATGCACCGATAACAACTGGGTCTAAAGGCATATTTGTGTAATTAAGCTTGTTTAGAAACTCTGGAGAATGTAGAGCTTATTGTTCAATTAAATTTTTACTGTAATAGTGCTGATATATATATAACAAAATCTTTGAAATTAGTTCAATATTAAGAAACAAAATGAGAATAAATATCACTGAATGATTCTTATCATTAATGGGTAGGATCTACATTTAAAATACTTAAAACTTTGCTAATATAAACTATTTTAATTGCTAATTCTTTTGGAAGGGGTAGTGGGGGTTGAACCCAGGACCGGCAGCTAAGCCACTAAGCAATATCCCTAGCCCATTTAAATTTCTTTTTTTTTTTTAAATTTTGAGACAGAGTCTTGCTAAGTTGCTGAAGCTGACCTGAAACTTGTGATCCTCCTATCTCAGCCTCCAGAACTGCTGGGATTATAAGCATGTATGACCACATCCAGCCTTAATTGCTAATTCTGCTAAATAACTTCATAAAATTTGGAGTGACTTTTGCTCTTTTGCATAAATAAAGAGATTTTATATGTAGGTTCAAAATTTATATTGAGTTTATGCATTCATGAATGTCAAAATTAACAATGTAAACTATAATGTACAAAAAAACAGAAATAAAAAAGAATGAATAATATGAAAATTCACAATACTTTTATATCTAGTAAAATATTTTATTTTCACAGAAAAATTCATTTAAGCAATTTTTCCCCCTTCTTACCTATTTCATCTTTCCTCATATCTTTCAGCTTATCTACAGTAAGATTTTTTTCTTCTAATCTTGTTAGAATGTGTGGTGGTAACACTGAAAATTGTCTCAAAGGGCTAGCCCAACCCCAAAGCCTCTTGTCAATGACTTTACTAAGATTCAGGAGCCTGTAGGTCATGGTAGGCCAACGTTTCCTCAGAGCAATTTCAAAAAGGGCACGAACGATTCTAGCTGCATTCTGAAGAATAAAATGGGGAGATTGGGTTGTTAGGTCCAATGTGTTTTCAAATTTGTCAGTAAATTTATTATTCAAATTCAGCCTTCTAGAATGAATTAATAAAATCAGCAAAGCAGCAGGATATAAAATCAATACCCATAAATCAAATGCATTTCTCTACATCAGTGATGAATCCTCTGAAAGAGAAATCAGGAAAACTACCCCATTCACAATAGCCTAAAAAAAAAAACAAAAAACAAAAAACAAAAAAAAACCCTTGGGAAATGAACTTAACAAAAAAGGTGAAAGACCTCTACAATGGAAATTACAGAATACTAAAGAAAGAAATTGGTGGAGACCTTAGAAGATGAAAAGATCTCCCATGTTCTTGGATAGGCAAAATAAATATTGTCAAAATGGCCCCACTACCCAAAGCACTACACAGATTCAATGCGATTCCAATTAAAACCCCAATGTCATTCCTTATAGAAATAGAAAAAGCAATTATGAAATTCATTTGGAAAAATAAAGAGACCCAGAATAGCAAACGCAATCCTTAGCAAGAAGAGTGAAGCAAGAGGCATCACAATACCAGACCTTAAACTATACTACAAAGCTATAGTAACAAAAACGGCTTGTATTGGCACCAACAGACATGTAGATCAATGGTACAGAATAGAAGACAGAGAGATAAATCCACATAAATATAGTTATCTCATACTAGAAAAAGGAGCCAAAAACATACACTGGAGAAAAGATAGCCTCTTCAACCAATGGTGCTAGGAGAACTGTAAATCCATATGCAGCAAAATGAAATTAAGACCCTATCTCTCACCATGCACAAAACTCAACTCAAAATGGATCAAAGATGTAGAAATTAGATCAGATACCCTGAGCCTGACAGAGGAAAAAGAAAAAGTAGGCCCAAATCTTCATCACATCAGATTAGGCTCCAACTTCCTTAAAAGACTCCTAAAGCACAAGAAATAAAATCAAGAATTAATAACCAGGATGGATTCAAACTAAAAAGCTTCTTCTCAGCAAAAGAAACAATTAATGAGGTGAAGAGAGAGCCTACATTTTGGGAGCAAATTTTTGCCATACACATGTTGGAAGAGAATTAATTTCCAGAATATATAAAGAACTCAAAAAACACTTAAAAAATCCCAATCAATAAATGGGCTAAGGAGCTGAATAGACACTTACCAGAAGAAGATATACAATCGATCAATGAATATATGAAAAAATGTTCAACATCTTTAATAATTAGAGAAATGCAAATCAAAACTACTCTAAGATTTCATCTCACTCCAGTCAGAAGGGCAGTTATCAAGAATACAAACAACAAGAAGTGTTGGTGTGGATGAGGAGAAAAAGGCACACTCATACATTGCTGGTGGGACTGCATAACTGTGCAACCAGTCTAGAAAGCAGTGCGGAGATTTGGAATGAAACCATCATTTGACCAGCTATCCCACTCTTGGGTCTTTAACCAAAAGACTTAAAATCCACATAATATAGTAATGCAGCCACATCAATGTTTATAGCAGCTCAATTCACAATAACTAAACTGTGGAAGCAACCTAGATGCCCTTCAGTAGATGAATGGATAAAGAAACTGTGGTATATATACACAATGGAATATTACTCAGCAGTAAGAGAATAACATTATGGCATTTGCAGAAAAATGGATGGAGTTCGAGAATATCATGCTAAGCAAAGTAAGCCAATCCCCCAAAAACAAAGACCGAATGTTTTCTTTGATAAGTGGATGCTGATCCATAATGGGGGAGGTCATGGGAAAAATGGAGATATTCTGATTGGGCAAAGAGGAGGGAGGGAAGGAGAGGGGATATGGAGGCAGAAGGAAAGATGGTGGGATGTGATGGACATTATTACCCTAGGTACATAAATGACTGCACATATGATGTGACATTGCATCGTGTACAATCAAAGAGAAATGAAAAGTTATGCTGCAATTGTGTACAGTGAATCAAAATGCATTCTTCTGTCCTGTATACCTAATTAAAATAAATAAATAAAATTTTAAAACCCAACAACACTATTCATTACATTTAAATAAAAATAAGAATTTTAAAACAAAAAAATTAAGAACATACTTTTTCTATATTAAATCTTTGAATAAAATTACAAATATAATAGAATAATTACATGAGATAACGTAATTATATAAGATTAAAGTTTTAATTCTCAACTTAATAAAGGTATTTCTAAATAAAAATAATAAAAATGTATACTTTAAAGGTTAGGAATTTTTGTTTTAAATATATGCTTGGAATCAGGTATGGTGGCACACACCTACAACCCCAGCAACTCCAGAGGTTGAGGAGGAGAATCATAAATTCAAGGTCAGTTTCAGCAACGTAGCAAGACCTTGTCTTAAAGGAAAAAATAAAGCCAAGTGTCCTTGTGTGGGAGGCTGAGAAAGGAGGATTGCATGTTCAAAGCCATTCTCAGCAATTTAGCTAGGCCCTGAGCAATTTAGTAAGACCCTGTTTCAAAATAAAAAATTAGAAAGGGTTAGAGATGTGGTTCAGTGATTTAGGGCCCCTGGTTTCATTCCCTAGTACTAAAATAAATAATTAAAAGAAAAAAGTAAGAAAGGACTGAGGATATATTTCAGTGGTAGAGAGCCTCTCAGTTCAATCTGTAGTATTACCAAAAACAAAACAAAACAAAACAAAAAAAGAAAAGAAAATGAAAGACAAAGAAGACAAAAAATAACTTATTTTATTTCACACGATGGTTTAAATATATGAAGAATTTTTTTACAATAGCAGTTTTTAAAAGTTATAAATTAAATGAGCTGTAGGTTTAGGGAACAATTTTCTTTCAGTATTCAATATTTAAAATCAGAGACCTATCATACTGGAATATATATATTAGGCCTTATATAAGATAGATATGTTACTAAGCCAAACCAACCACTAACTTTCACCCCCAGTCCTGATTTACAAGCACAGGTTACATAAAAGATGTACAAATCAATATCTTTAATTCTAAGGAGAAACAGTAGTTCATAGAATTTCTCAAAGTAATGTATTCACAGGATAACAGAATTAATTCCTTGGTCTCTAGAGATAAACAAAGAAGAGAAAATGGGGAGTAAGATTCTTACCTGTGCAACATATGCAGAATCTGATATAAGGGAGAAACTATCCATCTCTCCTCGGCTGATGTAAGTTTGAAGTAAGATGTTTATTTTCCCATAACTATTTTCTACACCTCCAGGAGCTGAGAGTTCACAAAAATTGTTTAATAGAGCATCTAACTCCTCTATTTCTTCTTCTCTGACCTAGAAGAGTCAATTTTTTTATAGTAATATTTGGTCTAATTTATTGAAAAACCACATTGCATGTTTTTAAGGTTGCCTTTTAGTATAATGTAATATTTTACTCTTGTACAGCTAAAACCCAGTAATTTTCCCATAGGTAAATTATAAAATATAATATGAAATTATGTTGAGGCAGGTATAATTATATTTTATTGTTTATCACCAATATTAAAGTTGTCATTGACACATAAAAAATTAAGTCATCTGACCTCACCATCCTTCAAGTGATGAGGTTTCATTTTTTATTTTACCAGAGTAAAACCTCTGCCCAAACTGATTAGGGCAAACTTGATTATCTTCAAATGCATTCATTACAGTCATATATTTTTATATGGTATAATGCATTCATAGCTTAAAGTTGTGAAGTACTGTTTCAAAGTATTAAAGTTTTCACTGTTAATAACATTAAATTATAATATGGGTACAGAAATATTCATTTCTGTATTAATTTGAATCATGCATTTACTTAACATTTTCTTCAGTGAACTATATTGCAAATAAACCAAAACATATACAATATATTTTTTGATAAATTCATTCATATAAAACCTATTTAAATTTCTTGATTTGGGATACAAAGCAAAGCATGATGTTAGGTATGCTATGATATTATTATCTAGAACACTGAGTTTTCTTGTAGAAAACACTGCTGATACTCCAAATATGCCATATGCCTTTTTTATATTGTATCAGGAATAACAATTAATTTCAAACTTTCATAAATGAATAAATGTGTCTATGTTGTACATATCTGACTGAAACTTCAAGTGATCTTACCTTGATCTGATCAAATTCTTCGGCTTTGGAGACTATCGCAAATATGTCACCTTCTGTTTTGTGAGCATCGAAGAGTTCATTAAAGGTCTACCAAAGTAAGTGTCACATTTAATTAAAATAGAAGATCCAAAGATATTATCAAATTTATGAAAGATTAAAAAACACTCCTAAACGTAGTTAGAAAGCCATTAGAACCAAAAAAAGATCAGTAAAATCATCTAATGAAATCTATACTAAATGTCTAAAAATATTCAACATAACATTCTGGTCTTGACCTCAGTATAGGCATATGGAAATCTGTGCCATTTACTAATTATAAGCTCACATATATCATATAGAACTCAGAGGGAAATAACTAGACAACATGTAATTCACAGAGTCTCAAAATATGAATAGCGAGAATACACAGAAAAATCAGTTAAAGGCCATACGGAAAAGACAAAGGTACTACAAGGCTAGAGTTGCTGAAAAAGAACTGCAAAAAACAAAGTGTTAAGGTGTAATTTGGCAGCAGTCTACTAGCAAGAGGACAAATGAGAAAGGCTGTCTCATAGAGACAATGAGAGATGAGAGTAGGTGATATAAGGAGTGAAGGACTAGGTCTGGGATTGAGGAACCACCAAATCACAGCTCCAAGATAATATATGAAGAGGTCTTGCAGAAATCTAGTGTCATACACTTATAGGTTATTCTAAAAAAATGAGGAAAACCCAGTAAGCACATAAAGGTGTTTCTCTGAAACCTGTTTTATATATAAGCAAATATTAAATCTACAAACCCGAGATTTCATATAAACTGAGTTTTTCTTTTTGATGATTTCTATTCTCCTATTTTAAAAACAACTTTATGTACAAAAGGCAAAAATGAGTTTAAGAAAAAACTCCAAACACACTGACTATCTATTGAAAAAAGTATAAAAATTCAACTTAACTTAACCTATCTCAATCTCTTCAAATTTAAGTATTCTCCCAACGGGTTATCATTGTATTGACATGTACTGATATATGTACATGAAAACACATGTATATGCTTTTTAAAAGTAAAAATATTAAAGTATCAGATCATCTTAAACAGGAAGTTGTTAAAAAGCAACAAATTCTCTTATAATTGTATGGTCAAAATTGGCCTTAAAAGTTCCTTAATAATCATCTAGTACAAACAGGCTGACTTGGCAATTTTAGTAGTTTCTTAAACTCTTCTTTAGTGTTTCTTACTAACATACAATTAAATTTTCAACTTTTTATTCAAAGAAATCATTAAGCTATCACCTCCAGCTTAAAATCATTCTGGCATTCACTCCATAAGACTCACCCATAGGCTTCAACTATTTCAGGTGTATGTAGTGTTTAGGATATGTTCATGAAACAGGATGGCAGGAGAGCACCATTGCTATCTAAAGTCATTTTTTTTTCCTTGTCATTACTGAAAGTATATTGCTGAATTCATATAAACTAAGTGTATTTGCTCATAAGTTGCTTTTGTTATTTGGCATTATTAATATATTTTGAAGTCTAGAAAGTATTTGTCTGTAAAAATAAACATTTTTGCAGTTGTTCCTCTCAGAATATTACCTCAATGGTATTGTATTTAATATAATAGTGGCTGGCAGTTCTACCCAAATCCGTTGAGGAAAAATAACCAGTTCTCTCTTCAAAACGAATCATCTGAGCTTTGTCTAGTTTTCGTCCAACTTCAATGACTAACTGTTCTCGATGCTTTCTTAATGTTGGGTCAATCTATAAGAAAGAAATATAAACACTTGAATTCTAAAAAAAACTCTCACCTGCAAACAAATACCCATTTATGGAAGTTAAATTTTTTTCTTCATGTTTTAGTTAGACTTTTAAAAACTAAATTTTGAACTGGTACTTTGAAGCATAAAATTATATGTATCAATGGTATAAAGTGATGTTTCAATACAAAAATATATTTGTGCAATATTTAAAACAGATTAAATACAACTGTCTTTCCAACATTTATCATTTATTTATGGTAAAAACTTAGTACTCATTGATCAGTCTCTCCCCATCCCTCTCTCCAGCCTCTGGTAACCACCATTCTACTTTCAACCTCTGTAAGATCAACTTTTTGAGATCCTACACATGAATTCGATCAGGTGGTACCTGTTCTTTTGTACTTAGCTTATTTCACTTAACGATATCCAGTTCCATCCCTGTTACTGCAAAGACAATATATTAGTCTTTTTTTATAGCTGAATAATGCATCATTTGTGTATAGGTATTAGATTTTTCTTTATCCATTCATAAGCTGATGAATGCTTAGGCTGCTTCCATTTCTTTGTAAATACGGATAGTGCTGCAATGAACACAGGAGTACAGATGTTCTTCAACATTCTGATTTCATTTCCTTTGGGTATATACCCAGTATTGAAGCTGCTGATCAGAGATTTTTCAATTATAATTTCTGAAGTACATTCTATACATTTAAGAAACAACTAGAAAAGATTTTATTTGATTAAATAAAGAAAGTTTAAAATTCGTTAAAATTATCAATCCACATAGTCTTTTGGATAATAAAATTATCAATCTGTACAGTCTCTTTAGATACCAATACTATTCTTCCTTGGTCTTATAATCTTTAAGGTTATAGACACAGGGAATCAGATATAAGGAGAAAAAAAAAACACCATCTTCTCCTTCCCACACTTAAACAGGCACTTTAAATTACCAAACCATACTTCTATTTTATCAGTCATTTGGAGATATGATGGCAAGAATGCTTTCCCCTGTCAAAGATAAAATACATAAAAATAAATGCATGGTTATCCCCTTAAAAATACAATACTATTATTTTAGTAATTTTCACAACTGTTGGTGGAAAAATCCATTTTGTCTATAATAATAATAGAAACAAAGAATAAAATGAAGTTGACAGTGAACTTTTATATAGTTTTAAAACTATTATAATTTTTTTCTAAGTATAAATTGATATTTAATACAAAATACTAACAAATATTCTTGTTGCTATGTATATACATGCACAATCATACTGTACAAGTGCACAACCATACACATCTAAGTCTTGAAGATTAATCTCTTGTTATGAGCAATTATGTAAAATATGACCTTTAATGGGGTTGTTGGAGAAGTAGTAAAACTCCTTAGAAATCTAATGAGTTAATACTTCTGCCATTTGTTTTAACTTAGATCTTTATGGCAGCTTAAAGAGTTTTAAAAATCAGAAAAATGAGGCAAAAGGAAACTAACTGCAGATAAGTAACATAGCATCAAGAGTATTATCAGCAAATATCTGCTAATAAGTGATACTATATATATCAGGTCCAAACTACTTGATTTGTGTTTGTCTATAAGAATTCTATGGATACAAATTTACAGAGCAACAAAATCAAAACATATAAGTTAAAGAAAAAATTAAGACGTAGAACTGTAAAGGCAGTAAAACTATGAATCCTGGAATGAAATAAAATTCCCTTTTTTAAATACCAGAAAACTGTTTTAAAGTTTTCATTATACTGCAAAAAACTTTTGATATTAAAAATCAATTGATGTGTTTATCTTATTCCAAGGGATATTTAGCCCATGAAAATACATATACTTGTTTATTTTTAGTCCTTCAGAAAATTTTCATTGTACCTTTGACTATTCTCACAATGATCATATTTGTGATGAGAACATTTAGAGATACATTATTTAAAAAGTGCAAGGTCTTTTGGGATTGCTGGGTCACAGCAGCACAATTCACAATAGAATATTCACAATAATATTCACAATATTACACAATATGTAACCAGTTCAGGTATCCATCTACATATGAACAAATGGGGAAAATATGGTATATGTACAAAATGGAGTTTTATTCAGACATAAAGAAGAATGAAATTATGGCATTTGCTGGCAAATGGATGGAACTGGAGAACATCATGCTAAGTGAAATAAGCCAGACTCAAAAAGTCATGGCCTTATGTTTTATCTCATATGTGGAAGCAATAGATAACTAAGGAACTAAAAAAATAGGGAAAGGGGGAGGGCAATGTCCCATGAAAATAGAAAGGAGATCAGTGGAGTAGATAAAAGGTACAAAGGGAAGGGAAAAGGGATGGAAAAGGGAGGAACTGAGTGAAGAAACTGACCAAATTATGCTATGCACATGTATGAATAACCCACAGTGAATCCCACCTTCATGTGTGTCTATAGAGTACCAGTTAAAAATTAATAAATATAAAAATGTATAAAATCAGATTATAATGCAGTTATATTTTATAACAGAACAAATCGCTTATAAAATAAGACATCCATTTGAAGATCAGCACATATTTTAACTGAGAAGCAGAAAAGTAGTGGAATTCTATGTAAAGAAGATCCAAGTATAAAAACCTAAGATTTTCAGATTACCAGCTTCAGAACTAGTTGCTACTACTATTCTTAATTTTTTCCCCCTAAGTCTTAAGTTTCAACTCTTCCATGGCAAAATCTACTGCACAAGAAAAGGAAAAATGAAAGAAAAACCCCAAAAGTTTGGCAATTGCTTTGATAACAAATGCACAAATATTTATATATATGCATTTACCAATACACACACACAATGCATATGTATGTGTATTTATCAATACAATATTTGTGTGTATGTGTATTGGTAAATAGAGAAAAACTGTAATTTTGAGTTAGACTCAACCTCTTTAATAATTTTGACTTAACAGAAGTAAACATCATATGAAGATGGTGAAATAATGTTTTTTTGACATTACAACTGAATTTTATCTGTAATTAGGAAGCACTTACAGTATATAAAGCAGAGTTCTAAAGAAAAGACAAGATCTGTAAGCCACATGGACCACACAACTATAAAGCTCATAGGAAGACCTGCTATCACATGTATCTAAATTTCTGTCTATGCATACACATTGAATCATGAAACTGACTTCAAACTTTAAACTGTTAAGACAATAATGCATTAATGCTATCTTTTAATCTTACTATAGGGCATAGAAGGGACATGACAGGAGGAGTAGATTGTATATAACAAGCCTATTTTTAAAAATGGTCTATATGTTTCCTTATATCTGGTTATTTCTAAAACTAAATGTATCAGAGTAAAAAATCATGGTGAAATATTAACATCTAACAGAAATATACCTGAAAAATAGAATGATACAAAATATCAACATTATTAATGGGAAAAGAGATTTAAATAAAGCAAAATAATTACAAGGAACCAATTTAATTTTCTTTAGTGTATTTTAAAAAACGATTAAGGCTCTTTATTTTTCTTCTAGGTCCATAACTCTTTTCAGATGAGGCAACACTAGCAAATATTTATCCTCACATCATGAAAGGATTACAGAACCAAAAAGAAGGTTTGAGGTTTTTTTTTTTTTTTTAAAATAAATGAGTTTGAGTTTTATACCTGATAAGCTTTGTGACTGATGCCATACACTAATGGATTTGCTCTCATCCGTACATAAAGGTAAGTGTAACTTATCCACTTTACTGCTTCTTCCACGTTTGTGACTGTTCCCAGAGCAATCTGCAAATCAAAAATACAACAGAAATTAAAGTAATGCATTAAAGTCAAACAAACATTATAGCAAAGGTCATTCTGCCAGAAATTAAGTTTTCAAAATAGATCATTGTGCTACATTTAAAGAAGGTAAGCACAATCACTGAAATGACTTCTCAGTTAACGAAAACAGCAGTCCTCTTTATTTCATTGAGAATAATACATTGGAAATGCTATCTTCCCAAACTGAACTTACTCAATGATGACATTTGGTTATTTTTCCCTGTATGGATTTTAATTCTACATAGTATTAAGGACATTTTTGACATTTGTTAATTCTTTTTCATATTCTGTATCCATTTTATTTTAGTTTCATTTTATATAATAAAACTACTGAATATGTTTAAATGTAAGTGTACCAGAATAAAAATAACAAAATATGGGGCTGGGGTTGTAGGTAGAGCACTTGTCTAAGCACATGTGAGGCACTGGGCTTAACCCTCAGCACCACATAAAAAAATAAATAAAATGAATAAAGATTCAAAAATAAAACTCAACATTATTAAAAAAAATAACAAAATATTAATTCTGTTGATCTTTATCCTGATTCTGTGCACTGTCATCAATAAAACCATAGAAGGTACAATGGTAGTTTTTACCTTTAGAGATACTCATTCAGAGGACTGCCAGTATAAACATACAATATGCATATAATGGAAAATGCAATTATTTCTGCACAAAACAAAGCAAATTTATTGGTATTTAGACATATTAATATTTATGCTTTCAAAATCATACAAGAATAGGGTGTTTTTTTTAAATTGGTAAACTTAAACAAGCAATGGGAAAATATGATATTTAAACATTTGAACCAAAGTAATTATTGGATGATTGTTTAGATTATATTCAGAAAGGAAATATAATGTTTAATTTAGCATTTGAAGTGATTTGTGATATTTATTAAATAAAACCAAAGGTTAATAATTTAGAACACAACAATAAATATAAGATCTGTGTAATAAAGAGAAAGAAATGATTAGATAAGGATATTAATGCAGAATTTTAATGAGATGTATTCTTAAAATAGTTCCTTAAGCAAGGGATTTATAGGAAGTAATTCTGCTTTTACTTAAAGTACCCTTTTTATTTTAACAATTAACTAAAGTTGTGAAACTTGACAGCTATAAATTTGTTCCTGAGCCTTTTTTTTTATTCACAGGAGGGGGGAAAAAAGGAAAACAAATGCTGCCACTTTTTGTACTAATATTGAAGAAAATAAAAATCTTCATGTTTGATTTAATCCCTATATTATAATTTTTAATTCTATATAACTTTTTTGTGAAATAAAAATGTAGATGGACTGGGAGTGGTACAGTACATGATTAGCATGCAGAAGGTCCTAGGTTCAATCCTGAGCACCAAACGAAACAAAATACAACAACAACACAAAAGTGTACATTTAAGTAAATTGAAGATGAGATACAGCAGCATATAATTTTCACTGTAATATTACATCATAGTATTTGTTATTTAAAAAGTGGGACAACCAAAAGTAAAAATATGTAAGAAGATTCTGCCTATTTACTTCTAAATTTCCACTAGTTTACTTAAAAATGACCAAGCCATCCATACTATAGGTAAATAAGTACATTTCCTAAATCTAAACTGTAAGGCTTTTCAGAAAATGAAAAGCAGTAAGAATTAAAATTAAGGCAATAAGAGAGTTGTGTAGGATGTTTAAACAGTTTTTCCAGTCTGCTTAGATAAATAAAACTAGTTTGATGATACGGATAAATAGCTGACAGTCTCACCTATTTCTGATTTCATTATTTGCAAGTCAAACTGTATTGTCATATAACCCATATATTCCCTTATTACTTTATGTTATTACTTTAAAATAACAACCTATATTCATTCCCTTTTGACCTTATGATGCTCTTTTAAAATACTATACAAATCTCAAGAGACAAAAATTTTATAAAGGACAATTTAAAAATCAGACTTATCAAATAAACATTAATAATTACCTATTACTATTAGTTATAAGATTAGAAGAGAAAGTAGGTATCAAAAATTAGATCATGTAATGGAAATCTTCTAATAATTCATTAAAAGGGAAGAGATTATCCAGAAAAATAAATGTAAAGTTACACCTTATTTTGAGACTAATCCTTGAATGCCACCTAGTGACAAAAATAAAAATTTTCTTGAAAATATTTGCTGTCCCCTAGTGGCTATCTGATACAGGAGCCTTTCATAAAACAAGTATTTTTTCCATACTCCCTCTTTTTGAAATTTATTCATTTATCTCCATAATCATAACAAGTCACTAAAAAGCCTGTATATTATTTAAGGTACAATGGATATGGTAACAAATAGTATGGTCCCTGACCTCACTTCTCTAGTCATGGAGGTGAGACATGTATAAGTAATTAAGATGACAAATAGAAGCCCAACATCCACAGAGGCTAGCACATACCAGATACTCAAAAATATAACATGTAAAAGTGGCATTAGTGTATAGTGTAATAAACTTTATTTTTCTTTAACAAAAATAAAATCCACTCCAAATTTGGTAATTCAGAAATCAGACTCAAGTGTCACTTCATATTTATCTATTTAAACTTTAGTCTTTAAGGTTATCTTATTTATTTTTACTATATGTGTTTTAAAAAACTAGTTAAAACCATTCATATGGTTTCTATCAACTTTATATAGTTTTTAGAAACTAAATAAGCAAATATAATCATGAGCATGTATGTATATATAGATACATATATATATTTATACCTATATATGAACTGCTTAAGTAGGGCTACATATGAAGGGATTATCAGAAAATAGTGATACTATATTGCCTACCAACTTGGAAGAGGCATTTATTGAATTTTCACAATGAGAGCATCTATATTTCATTAAAAAAGAAAATTGGGCCTTTCTAAGTGAAGTGAGTAGAGTAATAGCTTCCTAGGGCAGAAGGCCTATGTTGAGGAGTAATGGAAGAGGGAAAAGTAGACAGTGGAAGTTTTAACTCAAGAGCCAGTATATGTACAACATCCTGAAGAGACAAGAACTCTTTGTACACAAAGAATGTATGTTAGGATATAGAATAATTAACAAAGTTATAAAGTATAGAATATAGGGATTAGAACAGAATATACACTGAGCAACATGAATACATTTTAATTAGCCTGAAACACATATATCAGTGTTTCTCCCAGTGCAAAGTTAAGTGGCTCTTTATAGGAAAGGGATTTATTACTTCTCAACTTTAGCATTATGGAGTTAGCCCCATTAGGCATCAATCAGCAAAGATGTCTCATAAAATGTTTGCATTAAATTATTCTTCATAAAATATTTTCTCCAGTTTCTCTAAATTCATGGTCAAAATTGATATTCATGAAATCAAATATATTAATAAGGGCAACATTACTATCCTAACATAACCTTTATGTTGATTAGTGATATTTTAGAGTCTTTCAAAGATTTTTTGCAGTCTAAGGACTTAAAAATCCATTATCTTAAGAATGCAGCACAGATTTATGTTATAAACCAATTTCACACTTGATGTGTACAGATGACTAAGTTTAATTTCACATTCAACTATAATTTAAAGGAGTTTGTTTCATTAACAGGAAAAATTACTGTAACAGGGAGCTCTTCCAGTAAACCACGATATAAGCAAGCTTAGCAATTGCTATACTTCATTATAGTAACTAAAAATTTCAATCTATGTGTTTCATTATTTAAATGCCCTTTATATCACTAAATGGAATTGTGCTCAGAGTGTGTTGACATTTATGAAAATGACATTTCTAGCAAGTACGTTAATTAATATGAGATGAACTTAAGGACTATTTTTATACGGAGGGCTAGATCAAACAGTTTCACTGGTGCTACTTTTTTGTCCCCAGGGAAGAGTTCCCTGAGGACAAGAGCATTGTTTTACTTACTTTGTGTCTTCTGCATAAACACATCAACACATTGTGACTACCACTTACAAAAACTATCAAGAACTAATTCTAGGTTTGCTAAGATTTAGTATTCCTTGACATGCTCTTTAAGCAAAATTTTAGAAAAACAGGATTATTTTTTCTTTTTTATTGTAAATGTAAGAGAAATTATGGCTACCATTTTGGAAAATGTTTAGTTCAGGTTTTAGAAGAAAAGAAGGGAGAATCCTAATGTAGGGTAATGTATTTTTTTTAACTTATTACATTTTTAATAAGATTACAGAAGTCTTAAGCAACAATAAAAAGATCTCCTTTAGAGCTAAATAGACCTCAGTTTGAATATTATTTCTAAAAATTATACCTTAGTGACCTTGGGCAGTTACACATCTCTCTGAGGATAATATCTACTTAGCAGGTCTGACAGAATAAGAGAATGTACATGAAGCACCCAGCAGTCTCTAGCCTATGCTACTATTACCATCACTTTACAGTAATAGATTTTATCCCATTATAAACACTCTTGGCCCAGACCTAATTACTTACCCAATGCAATCAGGGTAGGCAATGAGGACCAAAATTAAGCTATGATAATATTTTCTTTGGAGTCAAATTTTATTTTCTAATCTCTTTTTGTTTCCTGTAATTTTATTAAGGTAAACCAGTGCTCTTCATGCTTTTTTTCTTACTTTCAAACTTATCTTCCAAAACTTATCTATCCTCTGAACTCAGACTAAGTTTACTATCATCATGAAAAAAGCTTTTTTTTGATAATCCCAGGTCAAACATATTTTCTCCTTCTACCAAGTACTTCTATGGAAGTTGTCATTTTCTTTCCATGTCTTTTTTTCTCCTTTTGGACTATATGCTTCTTAACAGAAGAACTACATAATGTAGAGTGTGTCTTTCATTCTCTTTATAAACAGTCTTGTAAATAACCCGAATAGAATTTCTATAAGCTATTTAAGAAGTACTCCATATAGACTTGCACACAATAAGTAATATTTGATTGTGAATATGATTGTGAATATTTCATTCATTTATTCAATATTTACATCTTACCTAAGTTATCTAAATTATTTGAGTTAACTTTAAAAAAAAGGATACTGAGGTAGAAAAGTGTTGAATACTTGTGCAGTCATTAAAAATGTCATGAAAACATTGCACTGAATTTTGAACATTCATTTGAAAGTTTGATATATATACTCTAAATTGTAAAAATGTTTATTTTTTTTTACCAGTTGAGATGTTACCTATGCTTTCCAGGTCCATTATTTAAATCCTATTATTAAAGTCTCCCCCCACACACTCCCACATGCCTGCACACACACATTTGAAATAAAAGATTATACTCTCGCTCAATTTAGGCAATCACATTTTACATAACAAAGTTAATCAAATGACCTAATAAAGACAAGAAAGCTTCATAAAACTTAGAAAAACTTCATACAAATATTAATCATCAATTCAGCACTAAAAATATCAGTTATTTCTATTTATGTTTCCCTTATTTGTAAACTTTGGATTGGATTTCTGATCTATAGTAAAACCTCATAGATTGAAAGTGTGGTCATTTAACAATGAGTTCCTGTCAGTATTGTTGTCTACATTTATACTGCTGTGAGTTAATCAACAATATTGGCCCCCCCCAGCCTCTTTTGTCTTATGACTATATGGCATAATCTGTATTCCTAAATACTACAAAGTAAAAACCAACACAACCTTTATCGTTATTCTTAAAGCTGACGATTCTATCCCAACTTTTGACTGATCAGATCTTACCTCTGCATTTAGGTTATCTGCAAGACTTTCCAGAAACTGACTCTCAATTGGGTTTTGTTGAGTGAGGAGAGTGAGGTAATGGCTGAGTTTATCATGTGTTGTTATAATGACTCCTTCCCCAAATTTGTCAAATTGTGGTCGTCCAGCTCGGCCAAATATCTGCATGACATCTAAAATTCCAAGGTCAACAAAGGAGCCTCTTTTTGCAGCATATATTTGTGTTCCCTAGATAAGAAAAAGTTAATAAAAATTAACATAAGTACACATAAATATAATCCTGAAGAGCTGAATACTGAAATTGGGCAAATACAGTAAGATCTCGAAGTGTACTTTAACTAATCCCTTCATCATCTGTGATAGTTAAATTTTTACAATATAAACTGAATTTTATTGGAGAAAATATTTTTCCCTTATATAAATTAACATTCAATGTCAAAGAAACAGCTGAATCACAATATTTTTCTAAATAAATCAATTCATACATTTGTTTTAACACACACACAAATCTGTATCAAAAGAAGGTAAGCTCCTACCTTAATAATAACAGCGTGAGCAGGGAGATTGACACCCCAGGCTAACGTAGCTGTACAGACTAGGACTTTGATATGACCATTGGAAAACAAGTTTTCAACTAAATTTCTGTCCTGCCGAAGCATTCCTGCATGATGAATACTAAAACCATCTGGGAATAACTCTCGTACTTGCTTATTTCTTGACTTTTGCACCTAGAATAGATATCAACAAAACATAAAAACATTATTTAGCATTTAAAAGCAGTTTCTATTTAACATAGCTGCTAAAAGAGTTTATCACCAAAAGCATAAAATTAAGTATCCAAGGACGTGACTGAATCTTAGTATATAAGATCATGATACAAAATTCAAAAGAACATGATACAAAATTCAAAAGGAATGAAGTAAAAAGCAAGTGCCTCCTTTATCTAGCTGTCCTTTCTTGCAATTAATCAGTATTACCTGTTTATTATTCTTCCAAAAATACTATTTTAAAAATAAGCAAAAACCTGTGTCCCAACTCCCTATAAGGCTGGAGTCCTTACAATACAAGGGCCTAAAAACTTAATTCCCATAATTTAACCCCACCTACCTACACTACCCACCACAGCCTTGAAATCTCTTTTTTGACAAATCAAACCTACTTTCTATTCCAGATCCACTACCTAGAAGACTTGCTCCTCTTACTCAGATGCTTCCATGGTCTTGATCATTGTGATGAGTCAATAAACCCAACACTGTTCACCTACAGCTTTGTTTATGGTGAGCTTTGATGGGATAGAACTGACCACCTGTCCTGGATCCTCAACTTTACAATTAGCTGCGTGTACTGATTTCACTTATGGTGTCTGTTCTTTGGTCTGGTCTGAGCTCAGATATGGGATTTAGTACACTTACCTGCAATACGTATAAGTGCTACAGCAGAAGATCCAAAAAATTTTCAATAAAGACTTACTGTATACTAGAGAACACATTTTTGGAAAATTAAAAATTCCAGATAAACATTTAAAAAAGGTTTATACAGACAAAGCTTCTTTTGGGTATCATGCTATGTGTTAGTTATTATTCTGAAAAAAATCTCATTATCAACAATTGAAGAGCTTTAAGAACATTTCCCCCCATACTTTTATGTAAGAAACACTGTATCAGCAGGGAGTGAGATTTCTGTAAGACTAGGATTCTAGTCCAGATTACGCTACACTGATTATCTAACTCTCAGGTTACTTACAATTTTAAACTTCTAAGATAATTATACTAATTAACGAAAGATCTAAGAAAATCGCTCCCACTCCATGAAATTGGTTTCAATTCTAAAGCTGAGGGAATGGTAAAACTTTTAGCAAACCACACCATCTAGTGGCTAGCTAAATAAATAACAACTTGCACATTTTAAGCCTTAAATTCAAAACAAAATACACACATATGTAACAAAGACTATCCAGACTATCTCCTTTCAAATTCAAAAGAAGCATATTCTTGTTTTATTTTGGTGCAATGTAGTCAGCCCGTAGAAATCATTTTATCACATACTTTACAACCAACTACACTAACTGAATCAGCCTTTATCTTTTCAGACAAGCAATATTCTTATGGTCAATATTCCTATAATCACTTCTTACGAATAAGGAAAGACGTTGGGATGAAGTCTGCTGTGGAGTGTTTGCTAATAAATAACAGCTCCTTTACATGCCAAAGGAAGGGATAGAAGACACTTCACCTATTTAATTTCTAATATTTAAGAATAGAGCTCAAAGAGAAAGAATATGTTTGGAGATGTTCTGTACAAACCATATTGGTGAACTGCTGTTTGTTTCAGGTAAAGTCTAAATATCCTGTATTGAAATATACTAATAATATATGTGCTATATTATATCTAGATTCCTTGAATAAACCCCAGTTAACACAGGACTTGGTGAAGACTGCTGGGGTACCAAGGCACAGGAAAAAAATTAAACATTGGAAGTATGTAACTGCAGTAAGAATTTTCTCAGAAGGTGAATGTGTTCACACAGTACCTTCTACTCCAACCACGAAGGTTGTACACTTAACCCAATGGGTACACACCTCTGGTCTCTGTGAGGACCTAGGAGACACTTAACATACACTTCTGTTATCTCTATTCTTATAAATTCTGGACATTCTTTTTTATTAGTTCAACAGAGACCTGATGTGACAAAAGTCTTAAAAACAGGTGTAGGTTTTTTACTATTAATGTTTGAATCTGAATTTTTCATATGTGGTCTGCCATAGCTCACAGTATAAATGAATTGTAATCTTTGAGGAATAAGTCTAAGGATATATACTTTTAAAAATCTTATTTTTAAAATTATCATCTGGCAAAGCTATTTTTGACATACAGTTCTATGAATTATAACATATGTATCAATATGTATAATTACTACCATTATCAAGATATAAAACTCCTTTGTACCATTTATTTATAGAAGCCCTCCCTACCTACAATCTGTGGTAGCCACTGATCTGTTCTTCATCCCTAAAGTTCTGTCACTTCAAGAATGTTATAGTGTTATATATTGAATTAAACAGTATATATGCTTTTTGGACAGGTTTCTTTCACTCAGCTTCATGCCTTTTAAGAGTCATCCAAGTTGTTGCACACTAATTAATAATCCATTCCTTTTTAATGCCAAATCATATTCAATAGTATCAATAGGCATATCAGTTTCATAATATAATCTCTCACTGAATGACACTGAGTAAGTTTATAGTTTACAGTTTGGGTAATTATAAATAGAACATCTATGAACATTGAGATGTGTGTGTGTGTGTCTCTGTGTGTGTGTGTCTATGTTTTCATGTTTAAATGTAATCACCAGTAATGGAGCAGATGGGTCATATGGTAAACGCTATGTTTAACTATATACAAACTGGCAAACCATTTCCAGAGTGGCTAATTTATTATATCAGCAAAAAACAAGAGTTACAGTTACTTCGAATGTTTGTCTGCACTTGACAACGTCATTATTTTTCATTTTAGCCATACTAATGAGTATGGTAGTATCAGACCACAGTTTTAATATTACACATCTTTCCATGTCCTTGAATGTACATATATATAACCTCCTCAAATTATTATTATTATCATTATTTTGGGTGGGTACTGGGAATTGAACTCTGGAGCCAAATTCCCAGCCATATTTTGTATTTTATTTAGAGACAGGAACTTTTGCTGAGACTGGCTTTGACCTTGTGATCCTCCTGTCTCAGCCTCCCAAGGTGCTGGGATTGCAGGCATGTGCCACTGCACCCAACTCAAATTATTTTAATGCAGAAAAATGTTTATATATATATATATATATATATATATATATATATATATATTTGTTGATAGACTTTTATTTTATCTATTTATATGCTTTTATTTTATCTATTTATATGCAGTGCTGAGAATTTAACCCAGTGCTTCACATATGTCAGGCAAGTATGCTACTGAGGACCCCAGCCCCAGCACCAAGGATCAGTTTTTATAGGAAGATTTCTGTGGTAATATTTTGATCCATCTCTGCACAATACCACCATATAATTTGATTGACCTTATAAGAGATTATTTCAGCTAAGCAGTCTCATATTCATTACTGCATTAAATTATTTACATTCTTAAGAAAAAGTACTTCATAACAAACACAAAAGTGACTAAGGAAAAAATGCACTTTAAAGAATCAAAGGAGACCTTGCCTGCACACTCCTGGAGCCATCCTATCTCCTCGAATCTAGTGAGACAGCGCACTGCCAGAGCAGACATGGGCAGAGCTATAGTGGCCAGTCTGGAGCTGGGGCTGCTGCTTCTGGCACTGCTCCTACCCACCAAGATTTACTCAAACCAAACAGCTGTTGTGACACTTTCAAGTAACTCCTCACAGAGTACCTCTCCTGCTCCCAGTTCAACTAATGCTACACCCAACACAGGTGGCAGTGCCCTGCAGTCAACAGCCAGTCTTCTTGTGATCTTGCTCTCTCTTCTACATCTCTACTGTTAGAGACTCAGGCAGGCCAAGAAACATCTCTACTTCCCCATCTTCTAAACCCAATCTGAAATAGCAACTAGATGTCCAGTGTGTCAAGGAAGAAGCAGGTCCTCATCAAATCTACCAATTCCACACCTGATTTTATTGACATAGAAAATGTTGAGAATTCCAAATTGATTGGTTTGAAGGACATGTGAAGGGTTTCATATGTGATGAATGCCAATATTAAATCTGCTGGAGTTTCACATATAAGATAAAAAGAGATAACACCCAAAATTGAGACACGATTTCCTGAATGAGGCATAAGAAATACGGACACTTAAGACTCTACATTGAAAACAAGAATAGATTTTATCTAGACATAAGGGATGGAATGTGGAATGGAGACTTCAGTTTTCATTTGGTTCATGAAATCTATAAGGCCATAAAACAGGTAATATAAAAAGCTTCCATGATTCTATTTATATGTACAATAGAGGGAACTTCCAGGTGTTACTGTAAATCCTCAATGTATCATTTCAGCAGTGCTAATTTAATGCTTATATATTCTAGATAAAGTTTCAAACTGTTAAACTATTTCTGTTCCTTTGGGAACTGAACTCTTTCCTCTGCAGTTTTTGGTTTTGACATTATGTTTGGACTTTTATGTAGTAATTGACATGTGCCAGGGCAATGATAGTTTGGAATTCACCTCAAATCCAGGCCTCATGAGTAAGTCTTGCTTATCCTCACAAAGTCAAATTGTAGGTATCTCCCATCTCCTGTTTTCATTCAACAAGAGTGCCAGATTCCTTTAGCTAAACTGATTCCAAAGAGTAGAACTGCATTCACCTCAACTAATTTCAAAATGCTGCTTTTTTTTTCTGCATTTGTTGAATACCTTTCACAATTAAAAATAGTCAGCTTTGAAGGTAGAATGGCAAATCTTGAAATTAGAAAGGCAACTATGTGAAGAAGCCAAATTTATAAATCAGCATTTGAGAAGTACATATTAAATTCACAAAAACTTTTATATTTTTTCTGTAAATACCTTTTTTTTAAAAAAAAAAACTATGGATCAGAATAGCCACGTTTAGAACACTTTCTGTTATCAGTCAATATTTTTAAGTAGTTAGAACCTGATCTTACGCTTAAAAGCAGTCTTTTTTTTTTTAAAGAGTGAGAGAGGAGAGAGAGAGAGAGAGAGAGAGAGAGAGAGAATTTTTAATATTTATTTTTTAGTTCTCGGCGGACACAACATCTTTGTTGGTATGTGGTGCTGAGGATCGAACCCGGGCCGCACGCATGCCAGGAGAGCGCTCTACTGCTTGAGCCACATCCCCAGCCCCTTAAAAGCAGTCTTGATCCTCTAATCTTTTACAACTGCCTTGATACACAGAAACCTTTTGAAAAATTCACACTCCCTGAAATCTTTTGTTTGCGTGGTCACATATTGATGCTTAAATGTTCCAGTATCTAATATGGCCACTGTAATCTTGATAACCCAAATCACCTTTTCTCATCATTCAAAACCTACACAGGAACAACCAGATCAAACAGATCTAAAGCTACTGTGTGTGTGAATGAACATGCCCCTTTGCTTCAGACCTGAATGCTGTACATCTATTTGGATTATATATTGTGTCTGTGTATTTATGCTTTGATTCATAGTAACTTCTCATGTTATGGAACTGATTTGCATTGAACATAAACTGTAAATAAAAATAAATAAATGGCTAAAAGAGCCAAAAAAAAAAAAAAGAAAGAATCAAAGGAAAGGTCACTTAAATAGAAACACACATTTATCATATACTAGATCCTAGGAATACAAAGAAATTTAAGACAAAGTGTGAGCATTGAATAATTTGTAGACTGGTTAAAAAAAAGACTAATAAACAAATAATTTTAAAATATGTTGTGTTTGCAATAAAAGCACATGCAAAAAGTTAAAACCACAGACTTAACAAAATTTACAATACTGTCACTTATGACAATGATGTACTTGTATTTGTATTGCTAGTACCTGACTGAAAGGAAGAAATAGTAAGATAAAAGACATAGAAATTGACTCAGTTAAATGAGTATTTTCCATATTAAATTTTAAAATCAAAAGGAAAAAACAGGAATATTTTGAAAGAGATGATGGGCCCATTACAATCTGAAGTAAGTTCCAGATAGATCAAGAACTCAACAGTAAAAAAAAAAAAAAAATACATAATTTAAAAAGTATTCTAAGAAATCATGGATGAAGTAAGTATAGGCTTTGTATGTAAAACACAAAACCCAGAGAATATAAATAGATATACAGAATTTCTACATGGTTACAAATAATCATAAAAGGTCAACTAGAGAAAAAATTTCTGTAATATATATAGTCGCCTTTAATTTAATATACAATGAACCAAGGATATGAATAAACAATTTGCAGAAAAAATTAAAAATGATCAATACAGAAAATGCCTACCTACATTCAGAATTAAAGAAATGCAAGTCAAAATCATGATAAAATACAAATTTTCTCTACTAAGCTGTCATAAACTTAAAAACCTCTTATTGTTCAATGTTGATAAAGTTATATGAGTACAAGTAGATGTTTGAGGAAATATACCCTGAAATAATCTCTCTGGTGGGCAATTAGGAATCATTCACCAAAAATTTTAAATGTATGAATTGCATGATGGATAAATTCCACTTCTAGGAATTTTCCCAGTGTATACAGCTGTAAAGACCAAGAGTATGAGGAAGAATGTTTACTGCAGTACTATTAACAAAGACAATTAGAAACTTCAAAAGTATTAATCAGTGTAGGATGTGGTAAATGAATTATTTTAATACCCACATCATGTTATTCTATGCAGTTGCTAAAAGACTGAAACAATCTTTTATGTGGATTTGTTAAGATCTCTGTGATATATTATTAAATAGGACAAAATATGTATCTAACATGATCCAATTTATTTACTTTAACACACACAAGCACACATGCAAATGAACACAACAGTCATTTTATAAAAGCTTTCCTCATGAGAAATATAGGAAGACTGTAACCATAAGTGGCATTTGGAGAAATGAATGGCAAAGAGATGATTAAGATGATGAGCTATGGAGCTAAACCTGTTGTTACAAAATGAAGCCTGTTCTGTGGAGTTTCACAACAATCACTGCTTCTTCCACCTGGATCTCCAGAGCCAGCGCTATGTGGAGCCCAGGCTTTTTCCTCTGAATAGCTGCAGAGACATAATTTATCTTGTTCATATTGTCTGAACAGACATTGGATTCTCCCAGGAAGCCATTTGAGATCCAATACTACACTTACTAGATAAAAGTGTTTCTACACATGGAAATTCAGCACAAAAGAATTGTCTAAGCTTGGTTTCCCCTGACTTTATCTTTCCACTTTTCACAAGTGAATTCCCACATAGGGTTTTATAAGCCAGTAAAATTAGAATGGAATGGGCAACTGCTAAGATAATGCATTAGCACACAAAGGACACTATATTCTTTTCCCTCAGTGAAAGCATGTGGAACTTCCTTCAGTGAATTTATATATCTTTTTCCTACTGGTGAGATAAAAAGTCAGTGCCAGTGCCTTTAAAAATAAGGTTAAAATGTAACCACTTCCCAAAGTTGACTTCCAAACTAGCACAAATACAGTAAGCAACATGATTTTTAAAAATGAATAACAGCAAGTAATTGGGGATATTAAAGGAAATCAAACATAAAAAAATAATCCATAAGACCAAAAAGTACACAGAATCAACACAAAAGCCTTAGTTCAAATACAAACCCCTAATGAAACAGCATGCTAAAATGGAATCAATAATTTACAATACTTTTGTAAGCTTTCTGAGGTCATTTATTTCAATAAGGTATGCTTTAATATGAATTATTTCAAGTCTATTAAACTAAAAGGAAGGAATAAATTAACTGTAGTGATTAAAAACTAAAAATCTAGGCAGAAAGAGGTAAATATTGTCTCTCAAAAGATACCATTCTTTTTCCATAATCATTAGTCATTATACCATATCAATGTTAGGAAAAGAATTACAACATCATCTTTTTAAAGTGATCTTACCATGTAATGCTTATAAAGTTAATCAGCTTGAGACAGTGGACTTGAGTTATTACTAAGGAACCTGCTAGTATTATTAGTATAAAATAATATCTAGCTTCTATGTTGACAAAGGAGTTTAAAGATGTAGGGAATATAATATGCTATCGCTCTTTCTGCCTTTCTTATTCTACTTTAAACCTTGTTCACTGAGACAACTCAAAAGAACCAAAATCTTCAATGCTCTATTACTCCTGAGGCTATGAGAAGGAAACCCATTATGCCTCCTATCCCTGTAGGATAAGGTCCATTAGTCATCTGTTCACTAGGTCAGTAAAACCAGTTGTTCTAAATCAGGTTATGATCCTGATTTTGGACAATCATGTTAAACATTTTAGGGATCTAATTTCAGAGAATCTTATTCTCATATGCAGTATGAAAATGGGATCAAAGATCTGTTATGCCACTGCCCCCACAGTACTTAGTAT
This sequence comes from Ictidomys tridecemlineatus, assembly GCF_052094955.1. Lineage (NCBI taxonomy): Eukaryota > Metazoa > Chordata > Mammalia > Rodentia > Sciuridae > Ictidomys > Ictidomys tridecemlineatus. Next base: position 61,576,858 of record NC_135484.1, on the reverse strand, counting down.
TTATTTTCTCCTGACTCAATTTCATGTTCTATTATTCTTCCATTCTAGTATATGAAACTTCGCTATACCTACCACTCATTTATTGGAAACCATATCCCCCATCTATATTACAACCTGTATCAACCCTTTCTCCCCCCTTGCTTTAACTAAAAGCTGGATCTTTTCTATGGATTCTCATGCAGCCTTCTCAAGTGGTAGGAGATGAGGTTTCTCTTCCCCATCACCATTTCCAGGCCATTATGTACTCTCATTTTGTTAAAATCTTTGCCCTATAAGATTCATTCCATCAAGCTATGTCACCTGTCACCCGAAGTTATCCAGCAGAGACTTGGCACCTATAGTTCCTTGTCTTTCTTTCTACCCCAATTCCTGTTCTCATCTAACTTACAGCATTTTCCATGGGGACATTAAAAATTTCTTCTCCTTATGGCCTTGAGACCCTCATTTACAGTGGTATCTCCCCTGCTCCAACAATAACAATACTCGAGGTAGTGCCATCAATCCCCATCTATACTACCAGAATCAACAGCACAAACATCCCTATTTCTGGTTAAAGCCTCCTATATTTCAAGTTTGCCAAACTAATTTTTCTAAGCCCACTTTTGTCCTTAATGATACCTAAAGATCACAATTTTTCTATTTTCTTTCTATTTATCAGCTGTATTACAGTAATACCCTTCTCCTACCCAACTTGGCCTTTATTCTTACTCTTTCTCTAGCTTAGATAGCAGAGCCTAGTATTTCAATCACATTCTTGCCAATTTCTTAATTCATCTGCCCTTCTGTCATAACTGACTGGCAAAATGCCAAACTTGGAGGATCCAGGACAATTAGCACTTAGGAAAAATTGTATACAATGGCAACTTTAGACTATTCTAGACTATAATCTCACAAGCCCTTAACACTAAAGAGCAGTCCTGTAATTTCTTTATAGTAATTTTTTTTTCATATGACTCACAATATTTATAGTAGAAAATTTCTACTTTCTGAAAATTTCTGACCACCTTATTTATCCTTAACTCTCACAGAATAACCTTACCACCTACTCATAAAGAAAATACAAGATACCAGAAGACTCTTTCTTCCCACATTTACCTATAAACTTACTTCCATCAGAACCTACCCTTTTAGGTACCCTTTTCCCTTGGAAGGAAAATCTCTCCTTTGGTTCTTTGGAATTGACTTCTCTGAACCTATATATAATCCATGGTTTCTTCTCTTTCTCTTATGTATAAAGAATTAAGTCTTTCAATTCATTCTCACTCTATCTTGGATAGTTCCCACAAATATTAACAGATCACCTCCACTTCGAAAAGACAACATGTCTATGGTCCTAGACTCTATCCATTTTTCTTTTCTATATAAGCAAACTTAGCAATATTGATAGTTACACTCAGTTTTTTAATTTCAACACTTATTAGCCAACTTTATATAGGTTTTATTCCCCACCATGTGAATGACAAAGCTTCTAAATTAGGGCATCAATCTTTCATGTTGCCAAATACAGTGAATATACTTGGCCACTCACAGCAACTCTCCATAGAGATGGTCTCTTTCTTCTCCTTGAAACACTTTTCCTTTGCCTCTGTGACATTAAACTCCTTTGGAAAGTCCCTTTCTGGCTCATCTTCCTGTATTTAATCTTAAGAGTTCTTAAGAATTGGTCCTGGGATCTTTTGTCACTGATCCTCTCTCTAAACCAGAATGTTCTTCTGATATACAAGACTCATATCCACCCAGATAATTATTTAACATTTCTAAGTACACAGGCATCTCAAACTCTGTAAGTCCAATGACCAAGTCCTATCAATATTTCCAAAATACTTCTCCATGAATTCACCTAATTGTTCTTCCCATCTCCTCTTGTCCTGACTATGTACAATGATACTTTCATATTTTAAAAAATTTATTAATTTACTTTTGGGGATACTAGAGACTGAACCCGGGCTATATGAATTTGGGCAAGTGCTCTTCCACTGAGCTACAACTCCAGACACTGTAGTGATCTTTTTTTATAAGCACAATACTGTTCAAGCCAAGCCCTTCTTCCAACTGCTCTAAACATTACCTAAAATACTGAATCTGGAACATGATTTACAAAGCCCTCATGATCTAGTTCTTGCTTACTACATTAGGTTCATCTTATGACAGTTGTCATCCTTCATAAGGTCCATTAGTCATCTGTTCACTAGATCAGTTAATTCTTATTATTGAATTATTGATATAATTCAATATGAGAATTCTTACTTTTCTTAGCACTTCATTCCTCTTTATTATTATAAGTGTAATTAAAATAAATTGTTTAATTAGTAATTTAAACTCTGTCTTTCTAGAATCCTAAGTCTTTAAGGATAAAGGGACAACTACGTTTCTTCCTCAAAATATTTCCTAAGCATTATTTCTAAAGCAAAGAATGTTAAACAGCCCATAAAATGTACTCTCACATTCCTCAGTGAATCTTCCTGTATTGTACGAACAGGAAGGAAAAGTAGGCCCAAATTTTCACAGTCATATCAATATTTATAGCAGCTCAATTCACAATAGCTAAACTATGGAACCAACCTAGATGCCCTTCAGTAGATGAATGGATAAAGAAAATGGAATATTATTCAGCCTTAAAGAAGAATGAAATTATGGCATCTGCAAGTAAATGGATGAAGCTGGTGAATATCATGCTAAGCAACATAAGCCAAACCCAGAAAACCAGAGGCAGAATATTTTGATTGATATGCGGATGATATTTCACAATAATGCAGGGAGGGCTAGAGAAGAATAGAGTTACTTTAGATTAGGTAGAGGTCAGTGAAGGGAGGAAAGGGATATAGGGATAAGGACAGTAGAATAAATCAGACATTTTTAACCTATGTACATATAAGACCGGTAGGATTCTACATCATGTAAAACCAGAATGAAAAATTATAATCCATCTATATATGATGTATCAAAGTGCATTTTACTGTCACATGTAACTAATTAGAACAAATAAAAAAATTTTTAAAGTATCCATACAGGAGTTGGACTATAGAAGTGAAAAGATAATCAACACCCTACTATGTCATTTTCTGGCAAGCAAGATCTTAGAGATATGAGATTTGAAAGTTATAATGGAATACCATTATGTTGTGTGTTTATGAATGTTAGAAGTTGTATGTAGTCACAGCTGTGGCTTTTTAACTGCTGATCATTATCATGGTGACTAATTCTTAAATTCAAAAGTTCTAGTAGTAGTCTTGAATTTCTGGCAAGTACCTAATTTCTTATACAAAATTCTTTTGTATTTAAACTTTATGAAGAGCAACTTATTTTACTGAATTTTGAATGACAGATTGCATGTCTTCCTCAATCCACTATAAGTAGGTTGTCAGCAGAGTCTATTCATCTTGACACTTATTGATCTGGTGTCTACTTTATACTCAGTAAACATTTGCTGAGTGACCACCAGCAAAAACAGTTTGAGGTTTATGTGTATAAAGTCATTCATAATGACACAGATAGCCTAATCCCCATAACCAATTACCATATATCAATCTTGCTGTGCTAATTATTCACTTTTATTTAGGAGAAAGGAAGTACTATAGGTTCTGTTCCATGATATATCCCTTGAAAGATGGTCTTGGTTCCCACATGGTCTGTCCTGATTATTACTACAGTACAATAATATAGTAACAAGTTAGCATTCCAGAGAGCATCTTGGTTAGCAAAAAAAAAATCTCATCTACAATTTTCATACTCTTTATTCATCTGGTTATCTTAAATAAATATAAAAATAATAATTGAAAAAACAAACTGAAATGTGATTTTAAACTTAAAATTTTCTCATTACAAATTTCTGTATCCCCAGGGATTTATAACACTATTTATTTAATTTGTATGTGTTTATAGTGCTTCCCCTACTCAGGTATTTTCAAATATTGCAATGAACATGCTCCCCCTGCCAAAAAAACAGCATGGTTCCTTCACAAGATGTATAATTTTTTCAAAACAAATCAATTCTATGTTTCTAAAATACATTTTAAAGTACAGGAACAAAAGTTGTTGTAACAAAAATTTACTTAAAAGTAATAGAATAAGGAGAAAATCGCACTGTTACTCCCTTCTTTAATAGTGTCTCATTTAATCAAAGTAAGCCATGTGAAATGAACACCTGGGTTTGGTGAATTTCTCCTCTCTGAAAGAGAAAATGAATTCCATTTTTTAGCACTTGAATTCACATCACAAAACTTGGTTCTTCAATAGTCTTCAACAGCATCATAACTAAGCATACAAGTTAAGTCCTCCATGCTCTGAACAAAATCTACATGCCTAGCCCTCTGTGCATCTTATAGTCCAATGACTAGATATTATTCTCTGAATATATCTAGTATTTTCCTTTAATGGTCTTCTTCTTTTCTCCTTGGAATGTCTATTGAAATCTGAGACCACTAGCTTAAACTTACTTGCTTCCCTTTTGTGTTCCCACTGAACTGTTTTTCCTTTTCTTAAGCAGTAACACTTCTTGATTTACATAGTACATATGTATGTACATATTCATTTCTAAATCCTGTTGAGTTGCCTGTATCTCAGAGGTAGAGGCCTTGCCTTGTTTAATCACTTAATATTTAGAGTGTCATTCAAGACATGATCAATTAAATTAGTATTGACAAGTTAATTTAAAACTGAATGTCTTATTATACAGTCTAAAATAATGTCTTAATTTACAATATTTAATTGAATTGCTGACCATACTTTGAAATCCCCTACTGTTATATATGTTTGATGTCTATGTTTTTTTAATTATAAATAGTGTATTGAAATAAAAATCTTGGTGTAGATTTAATTTTCATTCAATTTTTTTTTCATTTAAAAAAATTTCCAATTTTAGGACACCAAGATTAAAGGTGCCAGAAAATGTTTTGTAACAGGATTGAACTAATCAAATACAACAGAAAATCTGAGTGTGCTAAATCCTCAAATCATTTTCAGAATTGAACATTAAAATGTTTAGTTTTTGACAATTTATTTGGGTTAAGAATATATAATCTTTTTAACGTATTTCATCTAATGATATTTTCATCCAAATTTTGTTTACTCATTTTATTTCTTCTTTTTCATTCATTAGCTTACTTTTCATTTATTGGCAGCTGTATTTCTTAGTTATTAAATTTAATAAATGCACATATTAAGATGTTAATATTAACTAATCTATTGTAGTTGTAAACAGTATTTCTACCAACCTGTTTGCTGCCTTTTACAACTCATTATTATTTTTGTTGCTCCAAAACTTTAAATTTATTTATTTATTTGTTTTTTATGTGGTGCCGAGGATCGAACCCAGGGCCTCACATTTGCTAGGAGAGCACTCTACCGCTGAGCCACAACCCCAACCCCAAAAAGCTTTAAATTTAAATGTGGTGACAGCAACAGTCTTTAAAGCTGTTATCTTTTTATATTCTGACCTCTTCAAAGGTCATAGATAACATTATAGAATGTGTTCTGTTTTTTAAGTGAGGTACATTTTACCCTATTTTTTATAAAAATCTCATTATATAGGTATCTACTCACTTTTTAGGGAAGAAACTGTGGATTAAGTGAGTTAAAAAGCTACATTAGAGTTTTTAAGTCAAAATTAAAACAAGTTTCCTTAGAGCTAAGGTTTTATTCCACTGAAAACAGAAATCATATTTCCAAAAAGCCAATTAAGCAGTCAGTGATATTTATTACTAATTTTTTGACTTTATTTAAAAAATATTAACAAACTTTGATAACCTTTCTATGTGGCTGAAACAGCAGAATTACTATATTAGCTTCCAAGATGAAATAAGGTAGGATAGGTAGATGAAATTGGTAGGATACATGGCTAAGGAAAAAAATAACTCTGAGAAGATAATATTTTGGATGTAAAATTAAAAAATATAGTGAACTACCACATACCCTTGCTGCTGTCTTTAGTGAACAGAAATCATCTACTCCAGGAAGAGAAAATTCTAATTATATTTAGTCTTAGTGATACTCTTAAGTTGTTGAAGCAGAAAAAGAAAAAGCTATTAGTATTAAGCAAAGTTCCACCAATTTAGTTGCCTTCAACTTAGGTAAAAGCTATACTGAATCTATGAAATTACGAAGATTATTGTAGATTTAGATAATAAAAAGTCATAAAATCATATTTCAACGTAACTTGAGGGTATTTATTGTTTTAACTTTTAGATACTCCCAGTAACTACATTCATTAGGCTTATTGCATGACAGACCATATTTAACTAAAACTAAAACTCTCAATATCACTAATATATATACTCAGTACCCATGAATCAAAGTGCCCATGATATGACTGGACCATGAGTCAAAAGAATTCAGTACAGAGATGGATGGGAATACTAGATACAATATCAGAATTCTTAAAGACTTATGAACAATTTTGTCCCTGAAGAGGGAAACAATATGGATTTGTCTGATATCTTGAATGAAACAGAATATGAAGATTCTAACTCAAATACCCATTTAACTTAAAATGAAAATCATAACTGAAAACAATGGCTCAATAATAAAAATATCTACATCCTATTGACACATTTACAAATATAAGCTGCTACTATTCCTTGAGGTATATTGTGTTTTACATGGAGGTTGCTTGAGACAGTATCTTAGAGGGATGGTAAAAAAATAAGACTATGCTGGGTACCATGGCATACGCCTATAATCCCAGTAACTTGGGAGACTAAGGCAGGAGGATTGAGAGTTTAAAGTCAGCCTCAGGAAAAGTGAGGCACTAAGCAACTCAGTGAGACCCTGTCTCTAAGTAAAATACAAAATAGGGCTGGTGATGTGGCTCAGTGGTCAAGTACCCCGAGTTCAATCCATAGTACAAACACAAAAACAAACAAACATACAAAAAATATGACTATGAAGGGTAAATTAGGAAAATTGAATCCATACTGTTCATTATCCTTTCACCACCTTAAAATTTCATTATCAATATGTTTTCTAAAAATAGAGTTTTACAATATGATATTTAAAGTCTTATCAGTTTCAGCCAGTTTCCAAAATGATTTCAAAGCCATCCCACTTGTTTCTCATAAAACTCCACTAAAATAGGTATTAAATACTCCATCATCATTCCATTTGATAGAAGAGAAAGTAAGTTTCAGAAATGTTTAGATGCCTGAGGTCTTATAGCCTCTAGAGTTAAAATCATACCAGATTTTTATCAACTTCTTGTTTTGAGCCTCATTTGGAATTCATGAGATACTCCCTTTCCAGAGGAAACCTTGAGTTCCATCTCTATCTTGCAAGCTACTTTTGGGGCCCTTCGCTTTTCACTTTTCTCTCTCTGTCTTCTTAGTTCAGTGGATGACTTAGAAATAGAGGTGAATTTTCTTATGAGGGTGACTTTCATAATAGTGAAGGGAATGATTAGGGGAATCTTAAGAGAGACAGAAGGGAAAATAGAAGGTTTCTTAGTGGAGTTTTATTATTTAAACAAACAAGGTTATATCATATTAAATAAAACTATAAAGAAGTGCTTTTAAAGGTCTTTCTTGTTAAGAGAGGAATTTGAGATGGTATGTTAAACACTCTGAGGTAGAGTAAATATGGCACAGTAGGGATTAAACTGTATTTCCATTAACAGGAGTCATGAGGCTAAATTTCTATGTACTATACTTGCAGATGTACCTTATAATTTCATTTTAATGTTTTGAGTGCTTAATTTCCCACTTTCCAAAATGTAGAAAGAAATATCTCTTATCACTGCAATAATAGCTTCCTTGGAATTGTTAGAAAGTTAATATGACTACCAATAAAAAAAAAATTAAATTCTGGGACTCTGAGAAAGCATTCAGAAAATTCTCTCTCTTTCTCTCTCTCTCTCTCTCTCTCTCTCTCTCTCTCTCTCTCTCATACACACACACACTTTTGCAATATGGAGGAATGAACTGAGGGTTTTGCACATGCTAGGCAATGCTCTATCACTGAGCTAAATCTAAAGCCCATTTGGGACAGGGTTTTTCTAAGTTGCCCAGGCTGACCTTGGAACTTGGGATCATCCTGTCTCAGCCTTCCAAGGAGCTAGAATTACAAGTATGCACCACTACACTTGGCAAGATTATTTTATCTTTTGTTATAATATGCACTGTGAAAAGGTTCACTTTTTAAAATCTCTTTAGGAGAAGTAAGGGTTATGTTGAAGAAATTTTCTTCTATTTCATTAAAAAAGAAAAGAAAACACAACTCAATACCCTAAAGACTTTAGGAAGTCCCATATGGGATCCAATCTTTTTGCTTTTAAATAAATAGAACACAGTATAGTGAAAACGGTGGACTTCAGAGTCATATTGGTTCAAATCATGATTTAGATAGAAGTATCTGGGAAAATTATTTACTCTTCCCTTTAGTTTATCTATAAAATGGGTATAAAAATCTTTAAAGGACAGAATAATAGTGTAGATCATATGAGAAAGTTAAAATGAAAGCACCTATTATAATGTCTGCCTTAGAATAATAAAAGCAAGGAAAAAAAAGTAATTCGGGGGTTCCTGCTATCAGAAAAACACTACATGAAGGGATGGGAATATAATGGTAAGCAAGACAATGCTTCTTGAAAACATATATACAACAGATGTGTTAGGAATTCATTCTTATTTTTTTTTAAATCCAGTAACAGCTGAATCAGGATAAAAAACAAATATAATAAAATTATGCAAAAGATATAATAACCTGGGATGGGGTTGTGGCTCAGTGGCAGAGCCCTTGCCTCACCACTGAGGTTCCATACTCAGTGAAAAGCTATTTAATAACCCAGTGAGGCACTGGGTTCGATCCTCAGCATCACATAAAAATAAGTAAGTAAAACAAGAGTATCGTGTCCATCTACAACGAAAAGAATATTTTTTAAAAAAGTTTTTTAAAAAAGATATAATAGTAAGTAGGTAGTTTCAAGTCTACCCCAACTGTATTAAATCTTTCCATTTCTTGTATTATTTCTTTATCAGCATAGTGATCTGTGAATTTGTGATTGGTGACACTGCCTTAAATAAACACAACATAAAAATTTCTGTATAAATTGTAACTATATGTCACAGAATAAATTCCATGCATATTTGAATACAGATATGCCATAATCAAGGAAAAATAGAACCAATCTCCACCATCAGTTGTTGTGAGGACTGATTTAATTATATTAAGCAATGTTAACATTCAATAAGAGTTAAATATTATTACAAAAATTAGAAAAAGAACATAAATTATACAGAATACCAATAGCTCTCAGAACTAAGAGGTATGCAGTAACCAGAAATCCACAAGGTGGCTCTCAAAGCTTGGCTTTTTAAACCCAATAGGGCTGCTTTCTATTTCTAAAGAAATAAAATAGAATTTGCAAATACCACGTTGACTTTTCAAAAACTAATAAATTCATGATTAACAAATAATCAGAAGAATGCAAAGCTATATAATAAATTTATTTATTAAAATATTTTATAAAGTGAAAAAAATAAAGAAAATAAATTTCACAGTTATAAATTGAGAGAATCTGATATTCAAAACAACTGGCATTGGCTTCAGAATTTAAAATGTCAAAATGAAATTGTAAAACAAAACTTATAATGGGGGCAGGAAAGATGGTGGAATGAGATGGAAATCAATACTATAAGTACATGTATGACTGCAGTTATGGTGTGATGCTACATTGTATAGAACCAGAGAAATGAAAGGTTGTGCTGCAATTGTATACAATGAATGAAAATGCATTCTGCTGTCATATATACCTAATTAAAATAAATAAATAAAAAAAAACAGTACAATTATGAAAATTATCTTTTATTAAGATTTTTAAATTTAAAATTTATTTTCATAGTCTTAAATTAGAATCAGCATTCCTTTTCTGCAAAGGGACAGAGAGTAACTTACAGTCTCTGTCACAAGTACTCAATTCTTCCCTCTGTGGGTCTAAGAAAGCAGTCATAAATAATAAAAAAATAAATTTGACTGTTTTCTAATAAAACATTAATTACAAAAATAGATTTTCACCCAAGGCCCTTTGTCATAGTTTGTCCAAACTTGATGTAAATTATTAAATTGATATAATTAAATAAAATCTTCTATATATCTTAAGAGTACCAATGCACAAATTACCTAGAATAGTTCTTAAATGTAATGTGCATGCAATCACTTGGGAAACAGGTTGAAATGTAGATTCTTATTTGGTAAGCCTGAGATTCTGAGGATCTGATTTTCGAACTAGAATGCAGGTGATCCCATGGCTTTTTAGTTATTTGAGCATACAACAATTAGTAAGGTAATGTTTTCAAGCTTTTTGGCTTCAGGGCTCCTTTACACTTTTTAAAGACCTTTTGTTTATTTAGGTTATATCTGTCAATACTAACCTCAGAAGTTGAAACTGAGAAATTAATTTAAAATATTAATTATTTAAAAGAACAAAAACCCGGTAGATAACATAATTTTGAAATTTAACTGCATTTCACATTTTAATTATATTTTAAAAATCAGGAATAAGTATTCTATTAAGTCACATTAAAAGAAGTGATAAGTGAATACATCAAGTAGTGGGACCTTTCAAAAGATCATTTAGTCAAGAAAAAAGTCAATAAATCTATAAAATTAATGTCTTAGAATTTGTAGATGATGGATATTTCATATGTAAAATACCAGGTATTTGTGGCACATTATTTGCTTTAGTTCCTTATTGCTTGCTGTAATTTGTATCCTACCTGTTTTTCTGCATGTCCATATTCAGGTCCTTGGGTAGGTAAAAAGCAGGATATCTGGCCACAATTTTTTGCTCTTTCTATAAGAGACATAGCTGTTCTTACAGTGGCATTTCGAGCATGTACAAACACCATCACCTACAATAAAGGAAAATAGATTATTTAATATTCCAGTTCATTAAATTATATCTCAATACAAAATCATCTTATATAATCAATGATAAATCTTTCAAAACAAATTCCAATGTATGAATTCTCCCACATTGCCATGTTTTTGAACAAAGTATATACAGAATAAAGGCAGGTTAAACAAAAATCCTTAACATGGCTTTATTATTGGCCTATAAATTGGTTTATATCTAATGGATGGTTTCTATAAAATATGTTTAATTTTGTGCATTTCTCTTCCAAAGTCGTCATTCATAATGCTTTTATTCATACTATAAATTTGAAAAAATAATGTGACCAAATGAAAAAGCAAAATTATTTTTATCATAGTAATGAAGTAATTGTGGGGAAGGTGGAGATCATAAAAGAAACGCAGGGGAGAGGAGGTACATAGCCACAGGCAGCCAATACAGACTGCTAATGGTTTCCTTAGTTTATTCTCTTCAGGTGAATTCACACTTTGCCTAGGTGTCCCTGCTAGGGAAACTGCAGGCAGCCTGCAAGGTCAGCTTGAAAGAGTTGCCACATGAGCTGTTAACTAGCAAAGCTGAAGAGGTCGGGTTGCCCGAGTTCCTGGGAGACCACATCTTGCCACAGTGTGCACCAGATGCCAGACATGGGGACCTAGGATTTAATGTTTGCCATGTTGCATTTCAGTATTCTTTGGTCTGATTGCTCCTTATTATTTTCCTATTCCGCCCTCTTTGAAGGAGAATGTTTACCCTGCACCACTATATTTTAGAAGTATGTAACCTTTTTCTATTTTTATTTTTATTAAGGACTCAAGTTTTGAGTTGGCCTTGGGACTCTGAGGACTTTGGAATTGGACTTTTGAGCAATGCTAGAATGGTTAAAATTTGGGGGACTCTTGGAGATGAACTGAATGCATTTTGCATAATGAGATGGACATAAGCCCTTGGGGGCCATGTGTGGAATCCTTTGACTTAGATCTTATATGTCCCCAAATGCCCAAGAATTAAAGGCTGAGAGTCCAGCTTGGCAATATCAGGAGGTGGTGGTAACTTTAAGAGGTGAGGATAAATGGGGATTTTAGGTCACTGGGGGCATTATTTCAAATGTGTCAAAGCTGCTCTTTTAACCCTGTCTTTCCAGCCACCATGAAGTCAGCAGCTTATTCTACCATGTCTCCAACTTAATGTTCTGCCTCACCAAAGACCAAAAGTAATGGGACTTTCTGAACCTAAAAAGAAATTTATGAAATCATGAGCCAAAATTAACCTTTACTGTTTTTAAGTTGATTATCTTAAGTATTTTATTACAGCAATGGAAAGCTAATACAATCTATAAATTATCAAAGAAAATGTTCTCACATATGTGATGCTAAAACTCACATTGGAGTAAAGTCTCTTAACAATCATTCACAAAACTGGAAAGTTTAAATAACTAATATTCTTTTAGCATTCATTCAACATAAAGGTAAGAAGATAATCTGGAAAAAAATCAGAATTTCTTCAAAGAAAAAAATCTCCAAAGCATTTAGAAAAAAGGGAGAGAAAAGCATTTAAGTCAACTGGAAAAATTTAACAGAAGTTAACAATAAAGGTATAAACGCTTGAGATTTCACACTTTATCAGAGCTCTCAGTTGCTGACAGTATTTTCAAAACAAACATAATTCATACACATGTGTATGTGTATAAGTACACATACATATATGTAAATTGTGTATATATGTGTATGTATGTATATGTGTGTTTTGTTTTTGCAGCACTGGAGATTGAACCCAGGGCCATGCAGGTGCTCAGTGAGTGTTCTGTCACTAAGCTACATCCCAAGCACAAATGTTTTTTTTTTTTTTTCTTTTTATGATGCTACAGACTGTACCCAGGGCTCTGATCATAAAAGGCATATGCTCTACCACTGAACTATATCCCTGATCTATATGAACATTTTTAAAGAGTACACTAATAGAACTTATTTCAGAAAGTGTTGCTTTTACTTGGAAATGTCTTCTGTTTTCTTACTTTTGACTAAAGAAAACTCTGATTTTGTGGGCTCTCTAGCTTGCCCAGAGGAAATATCTTTACCTCACAGAATGTTAAGAGACTACATTTAGGATCAAATTATCATATTCTCATAATTACTGACATAATCTATTTAAGACTAAGTAAAAAGGAAAAGTCTGTTAACCATAATGCCCAGATGAAGCTTCACCAGTTCCAAATCTGTCACAATCTAGCATTTTATCTCTTGTAAAAGGCAGGAACATTTGAACTGCAAGTTTGACAAGGTAGATTTTTTTCTTCCACATAAAAATAAAATTTATTATCTATAAAACCTCAGTAACCCTCAACTTTACATTTTAAGCAAACTTAAATTAAAATAAAGTTACTTCTTATTTTGTTTACCTATTAATCCATTCAAACGTTTCTAAGCATATAGTCAATTTCAAGCCATAAGAAAGCTTAAAAAAAAAAAAAAAAGAGAGAGAGAGAGAGTTAAAGTCCCTACCTTCACTGAGGTGAGAATCTAGTATGGTTTAAAGAAACACGAAATATTTTTACTTGATAAATATTTACTGACCATGTATGTGTAAAATACTGCTAAAAGGAGAAATATGAAAATGTCTAGACAAGACATGGGACCTTCCATGAAAATCTGTATAAGAAAGAAAATAAAACTACACATGATTTAGACAGTGGAACCAAAGGAAGGATGGAATGAGGATAATGTAGAAATTCTAAACATTATGCTGGTGGGTCTCCTTTATTCATCCATCCTAAGATATTTATGTAGTACCCACGATGTACCAAGCCTTGTACTGAGTAACAGTTATACAATATTCCAAGACTCCAAGCTGTATAATTTTTTGCGAGGAAATAAAAAAACTAGGATATACAGCCTGACCTGGCTGTAGAAGCAGGGTACATAACAGAGGCTAAAGTAGTTTTTGGAATATTTAACTTTGGTATCTTTGGTGTTAACTTGAAGAAGTATTTTTCTCTTACACTGAGACCCAGGAACTCCTTTATCAGATTCACTGCTGGTGCTCATTTAAACAGATTAGTAAGCTCTCTTCTAAGATCATCTGAGTAAGAAGAGGGGTGGGATCAAGAAACTGAATTATTAACAACTACAGAGATCACTGCATTATTATGTGAAATTATTTAATAAGTACACTACATATTTATCCTCCCCAAAGTCAAACAAGTTTAAAAGAAAAATAAAACCACCACTATAAAGATGTTTTTAAAGGTATTTTATATAACAAGTAGAGCCTCAAAATCATTTACCAGATAAGCTACGGTAATATAATATGACAAGATTTTTATTCTCCATAATGCAAATGCTACATTATGTAAATTCTTTTGAAATAAAGATACAGTGAACATAAGGGAAAGTAAAATATGACCCTAAATAATCATTAATTATTTCAGTCTGACCTGTCAACTTATCACTTTGCAAATTATTTTCTTCTGTAGCCAAGAGAAATATTAGTTACAACTTAAAGTAGCAATTTCTTTTTATTAAAGAATCCATCATGTCTTGTTCATTAAAGTAACCTATTTTTCTTTTTAAGATTTTTCTGTCTAGAGGCTTCAATAGAAGTCATTACAAGGTTTTGGGTCTTTATAAACATACTTGATTTTATGGTTTGTTAATTTGGTTAATTAATTTAAACAGACTCATGAAAATTACAATTAACAAAACAGCATTGTTTCATTTGGCAGAAATAATTCCAAATCAATCTTGGAAATTCTTTTGGTAACTGAGAAGCAGTTAAATGAGCATGTGTCATTAAAATAAAATTAAAATACTGAGGTTCAAGTCCATAAGAAGCTGAATTTAAATTGACAGAATTCTTTGTACTTTTAATTTCAGGTTTGTTAGGTTATGCATTTAAAAACTATTTTACATATTTATTTTTAGTTAAAAAAACATTTCATTTTTAAAATATATGATGGAACCAGTATCAAACTAGCAGAAACAATATGTGAATTTGAATTCTAGTCCTGTTATCAAACTTGTCAAAGTGTTCTTCACATGAGACATTGACTATTTTACATATTTATTTTTAGTTAAAAAGACATTTCATTTTTAAAATATATGATGGAACCAGTATTAAACTAGCAGAAACAATATGTGAATTTGAATTCTAGTCCTGTTATCAAACTTGTCAAAGTGTTCTTCACATGAGACATTGACTATTTTACATATTTATTTTTAGTTAAAAAGACATTTCATTTTTAAAATATATGATGGAACCAGTATTAAACTAGCAGAAACAGTATGTGAATTTGAATTCTAGTCCTGTTATCAAACTTGTCAAAGTGTTCTTCACATGAGACATTGATTAAAATTTTAAAAGATCAGATAACAATCATTCAAAACTCTGGAATAGGAAAATAACTAAAATTGCTTCAGAATATATTCAAAGGAAAGAGCAACATATTATCTGAAAAAGACCAAAAATTCTATTTTGGAATATTGCTGAACAGCAGTGTAACTCAGAAGGAAATACTTAATCCCTTCAATCCTTACTTCCCCAAGAACACACATGAAGAGTTATAATATATCACAGGATTACTACAAGGATCAAAGGACATAATGTAAGTAAAACACTATATTAATGAAAGGAAAGGCTCTCAAATTTCAAAAAACTTCAGATTCACCTGTCAGGCTTGTTAAAAACACAGATTACCTTACCACCCTTTCTGATAAATTGTGTCTGGGCAAGCTAAGAAACTGAATTTCCAACAAATATCAAGGAGATCCTACTACTCTTGTTTAAGAACTGTGAGAATAACCCACTTCAATCTAATGTATGAAATATGATATGTCAAGAGCTTTGTAATGTTGTGAACAACCAATAAAAAAAAAATTAAAAAAAAAAAAAGAACTGTGAGAACCTTTGTCATAAGTAAGAAGCAGTTGTACCATAGTTAGGATAATAAAAACAAATTAATTTAGTCTAAAAGACTAAATATAGAATAGTATATGTTACAAATTGACACCTACATAAATACTTATTCCTCACTTATGTGCATATGTGTGTGTATCTAACACTATACTAAATAATATAAAACTCCTAATTTATTTTCTAACATTTATTTTTTCACCTGAAAATTGTGGCAAAACATGATTAGCTTTGTTTATTATAAACACAAGTATCCCTCTACATTTAAAAAAAATTAGGCATGCATAAATAGAAGAGCTCTTTAGAAAGGAAAAATTCAAGAATGAATAAAACCTTCCAATTTTGACTTTGTAAATTTCCACTAGCAATGCTTAATTCATCCCAAGATATAGGACAGCACCTCCAAACTGGCTGAACGATTTCCCTAGTAACATTTCTCACACAACAATATGTTAAAGTTACAAATACTGATATGCACAAATAACTAATTACTAAAAAAAATATGTACAGTACTGCAGCATAATGATGTGGTATCTGCAGTAACTTAATATTAGCCAATTTTTAACTTACATGATATTGCTACCCTTTTCTGCCATTTTAGAAGTTAAAATTTGTTACTGGAGTCATCTGTTTTGCACATATTACCTGGTGTTTAACACACAATGCAGGATTTTAAAAGACTTGTCTTGTGTTTAAAGCTGAGATCAGTGAAATATGACAACAGGGCCAGAGGCAGAGAGATGTAATGTGACCACATAAAAGTTCATTTCAGTAAAGTGTCTATATAAAGCTAAAAGAAAGGATTAGTTGATGAGTTTTCTATTAGAAATTGTCTTTTGGGGGCACCAGTCATAAAAGGATTACCAGAAACTCCAGCAGCTGCAACTTGACTAAAAGCGGTTACTACTGGCTTTGTTTGTCCAAAAGCCACAAAACCAGCACCACTGGGCTGCTGAGAAAAAGCTCTGTGTTGAGAGAAAGCTGCTTGGGCTGGGAAGGCGGGCTGTTGGAAACTGCCATGAAAGACTTATAAGAAGTGGCGAGTCCTGCAGGCATGTTCATGGAGGCAGTGCCAAAGGGTGCCGTTGTTGCTCATCTAGCATTGGTCTGAAATGGATTTGTAGGAGATGCCACAGAAGGGCTACCAATAGCAACAAATGAATTTGTGGAAGGCATAGGTCCAAGTGGAGCAGGCACACTTGAAGAAGCAGGTTGTGTCTGTGCAGAAGCATCCACTGGTGCTGTTCCAAAAAATGATGGCTAGCATTGGTTGTAGAGTACATGCATTACTGGAGGTGGCAGCAGAACTAAAAATGTGTCTGATTCTGCCAGGGCTGCATACTTGTCTGAAGACACACTTAAATGACTGAGAACTGAAACCACAGAACCAATAGGAGTTTACCTGTGGTCCCCAAACCACTCCTTTCATCACCACCTTGCCCAGTACTAAAACTATCTAAATTAGCAAGTATTGCATATTTTGTCTGTTTTCTGTAAACCAGCTTCATCTGCTGAAACTTTATTAATAGCTGATGCTGTCTGAAGACTCTAGGAAGCATTGAAAGTTCCAAAATCAGCTCTGAGAATTTGGGGAGGTTATCGAAATGAGAAAAATTAGCATTTATTGATCCAGAATTTCCACCTGTAGTTTGAGGTTGAAAAGAAGAGTGACTTGCTGTGGGAAACCTCCAAAATTACTCAAACCACTAGACTGTGCAAATGTACCAAAGTCTGCAAAATCTCTATTTGCAGAATTCTGAGCTAAATTTAATAACCTTTATAAGTAGGTTTTACTAAATGTACTAGAAATCCAAGCATTATAGAAATATTTGGCTATCTCCTCACTAATTTCTTCTTGGTTGTTTAAAATCTCCATGAATTATGTTTCTAGGCCTTCGGCCATGTTTTCTACTTAGTCCTACTGCCAATTCTATCTGTATAAATTCTACAAAACGTCATGGCCCAGTTCTAATGATCCTTATCTAACTTCCCCAGTGAAAATAAATCACTCTCACTGCACTTTGTTCATACATACGCATTGTGTAACCACAAGATGTATATAGGTCTTTCCATTATTATGACTAAGAATAAAATACACCATTTATGAGTGCTTACTATATGCTAGGCCTCATACTAGGAGCAACATAAATCTTACTACTAACAATATAACGAGGTAGTTAATTTCATTGGAATTTTACAGGTGAGAAAACTCAAGATCAGAGTTTTAATCATTTTCTGTTCATTCAAGAGCAGGGCAGGGAATTAGCCTCAGATATAACATTCCAAAGCCTAATTTCTTTTTATCCAGTTACATTCCTTCCATGGGTACTGTATACTAATTTTGAAATCTCCTTATCATTCTCCACTACTTTTCATCCAACCAGTAGGCACTCAAAAAATAATGATGAAATTCCAATGTTAAAGTTGATCAGCTTTCACAAGAATCATTTTTAAGCACAGATTTGAATTTAAAAGACTATAACTCATAATAGGATATAGCTTGAGTTAATACTTTTCACTGACACCTTTATTAAAATATGGTATATAAAGGGCACTTTCAATTATTCAACTAGATAATTAATTTTCCTGGATAGTTTTATTTAAATTAGCAAATCTTTCAGTGATATATAACAGTTTCCGGTCTGCTTTTAAAAAAATTGTTGAGAAAAATGTGTATTTTAATGCTACAGGAGGATTTAAAGTTAGTGACTTAAAAAATAAATAACTTTTAAAATAAATCATTTTCAAAGAACCCCAAATTCTGGACACTGAAGTCAAAGATACTTTCTGAAATAAAGCTACCTATGTTAAATATTAATCAATTTTATTTTTTAAAAAGTGCTAATAGTATGAATGAAGAAAGCATTCTAAGGAGTCCACAAAAAGATTAGCACTGAGAAAAAAAAACTTGATAACGATGCAGCATACAAAAGTCAACATACAAGAATCAGTGGCATTGTTTTACAATAATAATAAACTTGATGAGGAAGAAATCATAAAAACAATCCCATTTACTATTGCTACGAAAAACCAAACCAAAAATTGAATTAACAAAAACCTAGGAATAATTTAAGCAAGGAAGCTAAAGGCCCTTATAATGAAAATTAGAAAACATTGATGAAGGAGACTGAAGGAAGACAAACAACAACAACAAAAAAAAAAAAAAAGAAGAAGAAAAGAAGGAAAGAAGAAAAAGGAAAGACCTTGTATTTTCATGGATTAGACAAATTAATATTGTTAAAATGTCCATATTAACCAAAGTGATTGGCAGATTCAATGCAATCTCCATCAAAATGCCAATACCATCCTTCATAAAACTTTTAAAAAAATTCTCAAATACATAAGGAAGCACAAAAGAACTCAAACAGCCAAATCAGTCTTGAACAAAAAGAACAAAGCTGGGAGACATACCAATACCTGATTTTAAGATATATTACAGAGCCATAGTAACCAAAACAGCAAGGTAATGGTATAAAAGACGACACGGAGGCTAATGAAACAGAAAAAAGAACCCAGAAATAAACCTATGCATCTGAGGCTAACTGATCCTTGACAAATAAGTCCAAAACACTGGAGAAAAGGCAGTCTCTTCAATACATGGTGCTGGGAAAACTGGATATTCATATAAAGAAGAATGAAACTAGATTCCCTCTTACAACATAGGCAAAAATCAAATTAAAAATGGACAGAAGATCTAAACATAAGATATGAAACTACAACTACTAGAAGAAAGGGAAATATTGGTACAGACACTGGACAGGACCACAAAAACACAGTAAATAAAAGCAAAACCAGATATGTCGGATTGCATCACACTAAAAACATTCAGCAAAGGAAATAATAAAGTACAAAAGCTTCACAATTGGAGAAAGTAATGCCAACCATTCATGTGACAAAAGATTAATAACCAGAACATTTAAGGAACTAAAAAGAAACTCAAATAAAAATCACATGATATAATTTAAAAAGGTAAATAATCTGAATAAACACTTCTTAGAAGTACAAATAGCCAATGGATACATGAAAAATTGTTCATTATCATTAGTCATCAAGGGAGTATAAAAGAAAACTACACTGAGATATCATCTCAGTCCAGGAGAATGGCTATTCTCAAAAATAGAATTAATTAAAAATACTGGTGGGGATGAGGAGAAACTGGAAACTTTATATACTGTTGATAGGAATGGAAATTAGTACAGCCATTAGGGAGAAAAGTATGTGTCTTAAAAAACTAAAACTAAATCTACCATATGATCTAGCTATTTCATTTCTGAACATATGTATCCAAAGGAAATGAAATCAGCATATTAAAGAGATAGCTGCAAGAACAGGATTATAGTGGTATTATTCACAATAAGGTAAGATATGATATCAACCTAGGTGCCCATCAGTAAATAAATTAAAGATTAAAATGTGAAATATATACAAAATTCACTATTGTTCATTTACAAAAAAATGGAATCCTTGTCTTTTGTAGCATAATGGATGGAACTGGAAGACATTATGTTAAGTGAAATAAGCCATACTCAGAACAAGTACAGCATATGTGAAAGCTAGAAGAGTTGATCTGAATAGAACAGTGAATAGTAGAGGTTGAAAGGGTAGTGTTACAGTGGAAGAATGAATAAAATGAAATTGCATATGATCAGTGCATGTCCTATGAATATATGGAAATATCACACTCTAATATGTATAATATGTTAGAAAACGTTAAAAAAACAAATTAAAACTGCATTCTTACTTGTAAAATAAAGATAGAATATTTTATACTATATTTGAACTATATCAATAAACTATTATTGCTAAAATAAGGATTAAAATTATAATTTTAAAATATTCTGTTTTATTAATTTTAGGAATAACATTTAACATTTAACAACTAGTACTTATCATCAGACATTCCAAGTTACAAACTAAATTACTAAAGCACAGGTTTTTCTTTAAAGACTACATTAAACAATATTAGTGGCACTATGAAAATATAAACTACCTCAAATAGGGTTGATTTATCCTTTCCCAGACACATAAGAAAATAGTATAATTTGCTAATGAGTCTTCATGCATTAAAGTCAAAGAGGGTAATCCACAGTAGAAAGAAGTGGTTTTGCAGCTCCAAACTGTGTAATTAGATCTACAT
This sequence comes from Ictidomys tridecemlineatus, assembly GCF_052094955.1. NCBI lineage: Eukaryota > Metazoa > Chordata > Mammalia > Rodentia > Sciuridae > Ictidomys > Ictidomys tridecemlineatus. Next base: position 61,555,976 of record NC_135484.1, on the reverse strand, counting down.
TGGGAAGTTCAGAGCCAATTTTGGATTCTCATGCTGAGAATCTACAGTTTTTATCAAAAATACTAAACTTTAAGTAATAAATGGATTTTGATTGTCATTACTGGATTATTTTCAGGGCACTTCCCTGAAAACATATTTTTCCCTGAAAATATATTTCTCACCAATTTCTCCAGAGGAATCATTCTAAGATTTGTAAGTTTGTATGTTTGAAATGTGGGGAACTTTAACCTCTGTATTTGATTGAAAGAAATTCCCAATATATCTTCTACAATGCAAAAAATTTAACTTAATATATAATTTAAAAAACTAGAGGGCATAATAATCAATATTTTTGATTGTATCATAATGTATCATAGCAAAATTATGTATTTCTGGTTAAACCCACTATAAAAAATATTACCCTACAACCAGAACACTGTACAACATACTTTAAAACATACAAGTTAAATTTCAGTAGCTTGTGAAATATTAAAACCACTAAAATTAAAAAGATGAAGTTTATTAAATGTAATTTTTAAAATGTTAAATAATTTGGGGCTGGGGATATAGCCAAGTTGGCTGAGGGAATACATATTAGTAGAATGAATGAACAAAATCATATAATCATCTGAATAGATGCAGACAAAATACTTGACAAAACCCAACACCCTTTCATTATCCTCAGTATAATGAAGGAAATGAAATTTGAAAAATGCACAGCTTCCACCTCAATGGTGACAGGCTGAAAGCTCTCTCCTAATTAGGAAGAAGAAAAGAATACCTGCTTTCACCATTTGTATTCAACACAGTATTAGAAATCTAGTTAGAGAAATTAGGCAAGAAAAAGAAACAAAAGTTATGCAAAATTGAAAATGAAGAGGAAAATCTCTATTTATAGATAAAATAATATTATGTTTAGGAACACTAAAGAATTTTCCTCTTTAAAACCAAATAAAGCAAAACACTCAAACCTATTAGATTTAATAAAGTAAGCACTATTACAGGACACAAAACCAATGTATGCAAATCAGTTGTATTTCTATAATGGAAGAAAAAAACAATTGTGAGAGAAAATTAAGGATCCAGTTCCACAGTATCTTAAAGAATAAAATATCTTTAAATAAATTTAACCAAATAAGTGAAAGATTTGTACACTGAAAATCACAAAACACTGCTGGAATGAATTTTAAAACACCTAAATAAATGAAAGACATCTCATGTTCATAGATTTTGACGACTTAATATCATTAGTATAATACTACAACCCATAGTAGTATACAGATTTGATGCAATCCTTATCTGAATATCAACATTTTTTTGTAGAAAAACTCTTTTTGAGATACACATGTAATTTCAAATTACTAAAAATAGACAAAAGATTAAACACACACACACACACACACACACACACACACACACAGCTGGAGGATTCAAATTTCCTGACTTTGAAACTTACTATAAAGCTTCTGTGATCAAAGCAATGTTGTTATTGGCATAAAGAGGAACATATAGGACAATGGAGTATAATTGAGTACCCAGAGAGAAGTCCTCACATCTATTTTTGACATGCACACCAAGTCCATTCTGTTGAGAATGAAACAGTTTTGTGTATGTGAATATTTGATTCTCACTTGGCCATATAAGAATAGGCCTTGAGCCTGGAACATTTTTATTACCAAGAGAAAAAGAGTCACTATAACCCACTCAACCAATTAAAAAGAAATTAAGTTATGAAACATGCTACAACATGCATAAACCTTTAAAACATTGAAGGGGACACACACACACACACACAAATATTACATGATCCTACATGTATTAAAAATATAGCACAGGCAAATTCAGAGAGACAGGTTCAGCTAGAGAGTTAAGCTATAGGTTGCCAGGAGTTGGGGACAGGGTGGATGGATTGGAGAGTTATTGCTCAATAGATAAAGAGTTTTTATTTGGGATGATAAAAAAATGGTGGAAATAAATAGTGGTAATGTTGTTAACATTGTCAATGTAGTTAGTACTACTGAACTATACATTTAAAAATGTTAAAATATTCTAATATGAAGGCAGAGACACAATATCTCCAACTTACTGTCAAATGATTTAGAAAAATATATAAATATACATGCATACACACAAATAGAATGATAAAGTAAATGTTGCAAAACGTGAATAATTGGTGCATTTAGAAAGAGGGAATGTTTCTTGGATTATTCCTGTAATTTCCATTTATATTTGAAAATTAAGAGTAACCAAAAAGGAGAGAAAGGTATTTTCATATTGCCTGTTCTGTAGTAAAGCACTGTGTAGAACATAAAACAAAACACGATGGATGTATTTGATGTGTAGTCTGAGGCTCCAAACAGAACTTTTATATAAATGAAGTTTTCATCAATAAATCAACATAAGAAAATAAATGAAAAAATGAATAAACCATATTTGGAAACTGTGAATGTTCCTAACAGCTTAATTTACAATTTTGTGTGGCCTACTAGTAATGCATCATCTTACTTCAACAAGAAAGGAAGACTATACTTCGAGATAGTATTTGATAGCAAAATCACAAAGAAGTCTAAGTTAAAAACAACGAATTTTAACAAGCAATGTAAATGATCAATGGGGTGAATCAGAAGACAGTGATGGCCTGACTTTACTATATAGACTAATGAAAACTAAACTGTTATAAAGGGTAAAATCAAGACAGGGGTCTCATAAGTTACTTAGGCTGGCCTCAAACCTGTCAACACCTTCAAAGTAGCTGGGATTATAAGAATATACCACAGCACAATGATCCAATTTCTATAAATCTAAAGGACTACTAAAACCATTACTATTTTTTCTATTAAGTGCTGTCTTAGTGTGCTTTGTAAAGATTTTCAAATGTGTACATTTATATTTTATGAATACTTATTTGATAAATTTTGTTTCTCTCTTCAAACTATAAGCAATACAACCACAGGAAGTGTTTCTGCTTTCAGACTTCAGCATATACCAGGCATTAAACAAATAATTGCTGAATGTTCCTAGTATTGCTTTAGTTTAGCCTTTGATATAACTTCCATTTTGATCAATAACTAAAATCAACACCGATGACTCAAATTCAGTTCATATGCCAAAAGGGAATGTAGGTGTGTCTATATTTGGCGTTCTACCAATCTAAATTCTTACCTAAAGCCACACTATAGAAGCCCAAATCATAAACCTTCTCAGTACTTTAGAAGATTGTAAGTTTAAATCTATTTCCATTTTTAAAATTTATAGAGCACAGATATTACTGATTCCCGAAAGTTCACACACATATAAAAGTAAGTAAAAGTTTTAAGAAATATATATTGAAGCCAACCTACTTTTAACGATCAATTTAATGATAAAGAAAAATAAAGAAAAATTTATTTTCTTTAAAGAATAAAGAAAAATTCTAAGCACTTGAATTCACGCTTTGTCAAAGATATTCTGAAATATCACTAAAATTGAACCCAAGCTACAGTGACTGCTCCTACTTAGTCCCCACAACACAAATTTGGATACATTTGATTCATATTTTGCCAAACCTGGGTCAATACAACAAAGAGGATAAACAGAATAAAGAATCCTTCAACAGGGAGGGGGCATGGTGATAGAAGATGGTGGGATAAGACAAACATCATTACCCTAAGTACATGTATAAAGACATGAATGGTGTGATTATACTTTGTGTATAAACAGAGATATAAAAAATTGTGTTCTATGTATAATATGAATTGTAATGCTTTCTGCTGTCATATATAATGAACAGAATAAAAAATAAATTAATTTAAAAAAGAATCCTTCAACATATTACAGTATCACACTCAGAAAAACATTTTCTGATCTCCACAACAGTCCAGACTTCATTTACATTTGTTATTGACAGCCCCAGAATAGCAACATCTATTCTGTAGAGCAAATTAAGCAAGACCAGCCACTCTATTACTATGCAAATAAAATTCATTAGTGAGCTAATAACAGTTTCATTTCTACAGATGCCATTGGACTTGAAGGCCTATTATTTTTGAACACTAAAAGATGCTCTATGTTGAATCTGATTTCTGTAAAATAACATCACAAAATGTATTTTTAAGACTTCCATCAGTATTTTCTTAGACAATGATCACCACTTATAATTCCTGAACACTCAACTGCACTAATCTCAAATGCCACACTTGAAGTGATTTTTTATAAAGATAGATTTTTTTTAAATTATGTGAGCAGAAGAAATCTTAATAAGTTAATAAGCTCTAACTTTACTATCTAGACTAATTAAAACTACAATGTTATAAAGGAGAAAATCAAAATTCTAATTCCTTTCAGATGGGCTCTTAACTGTCTCCTTCAGTTTTTTGACTACCTTCCTACAGAAGTGAAAAATAATTCAATTCTCCATAAATGTGTATTTTACTCTTTAATTAATGTTCTTCATTTGAAAAATAAAAAGATGAAAAAGGAGAAACAAGAAAAATATGAACTATCTGCAAGCCCACAGTTGAGATAACTATAGAATATTTAACAACAACAAAGGCACAATGCCATTTGACCATTCATTAAGTCTTTTAAATTTATTTGGCATTTTCCATATGATTTTAAAAAAACATAGCTGCAAAGCAGGGTAAATCAAATACTATATTTCAAAAAATGAGATCATGTTCCAGGCAGAATAGGACAAAAGAACAAATGAATAGAGTATGCAATGTAGGTGTGTCTAGAAAACTATTTCTAATTTTTTAAAAATAGTCCACCATTATATCACTAAGATGAGTTAGTGGAGCACATGCCATTTTCAGATACTTTTTGTTGAAAGGTAATTTTCTCCGAAGTTCATGATGCTCCTACATGGTCAGAGCTTTCTGAGCAGTGCAAACTACAGTGCTATAAAAGAGAATGTTTCCATTCCCTCAGAGCCATTTTCTCTAATTATAAAGGTAAAAAAGCCTGGAGACTCTTTTCTTAAAAATCTTCCTAGTAGCCAAGTGCCTACTTGCCAGGATCTTTGCTTTCCCTCATTCTTTAAGAGGGGGTCTGTGTAAATTCCAGGGTGAAAGATAAGTTCCTTCACTGGGAAAGTCAGTGTCTTCTTTTTCTCCTGTAGCTCAAAATTTCATAATTTTAGACCTCCTCACCTGTGGTGCAATCCATGCACATTTAGGTAGCTCACTCCCCAACCATGCTGTCCTGTGGGAGTAAGAGGGAAGCAAAACAAGATTCTCTCTGAATAAATACACACTCTGTCCCCTAATCCAAGTATCTTGTATGTCTGTGTATGTACATAAAATAGAGAATTAAGTTAGCATAGGTAAGTTAACTTTTAGTGTACAGGTAGAGCAATCTTAGATCCTTTATAGCTTCAGACTTCACCATATTTGATCATATTTGTGGGGTAGTCACTAACTTGATGAGTGCTGTGCAATTAGAAAATACCCAATTTATTTGCTACAATATAGTTACAGATGCACCTCCTCTCTACTTGTTTATAAAATTTTTTAAAAAAATGAGATGGTTCTATTACTTTCATAGCATTCTCTTAAACACAACTTCTTTACAACACTAAGCATAATTTCTTTTTCCCACCCCATTCACTTAAATATGCTAAGAAAAAATGAAAAATCAAGTAAAATTCCAAATACAGACAGGACAAAATTTTTTTTAAAAAAATTATATTTAAATATTTGGCTCTCTTTTTTTGCATTTTGAGAAAAATACATGAATAATTATAGCATATTTCCTGGAGATACTAAATAACATATTCAGATTTCATAAAATACTGTTTGTATAATTTTATCAAAATATTTTTACAACTATGTAGTCAACAAATTCTTGTAGTAGTAACTAAACTTATTAAGTCAAATTCTCAGCTAATGAAAAGATTCAAAGGCCTACATTCATAATCCCAGTGACTTGGGAGGCTGATAGGAAGGGAATTGCAAGTTCAAATACAGCCTCAGCAACTCAGTGAGACCCTCGGCAACTTAGCAAAGCCCTATCGCAAAATAAACAATCAAAAGGACTGGGGTGTAGAACATGGTAGAGTGACCTTGGGTTCAATTCCCTGTACCAGAAAAGAACAACAAAAACAGAGTCAACGCATCACATTCTCTAAAATGAATGAACAGGTCTGATATTAACTTCTGACATTTAATGTAAAATATTATGAACAGCACTTCAGAGCATTTGCTATGGCTTTATAAAAGTTAAAAAAATGTTACATGCAGTTGAACAACTCCAGTCTATATTCCAACATTATAATTAATTAAAATAAACAGTATAAAATCATCATGTATGCAGATTAGGTTTCATTTTCACCAGAATACATGAAAATAATGAAAATATGATGTACCTGCCAGAAGAGAACATGCTAAACTAAGTTCAATGGTTTTATATACTATTAACTTGATAATTATATATTGATTATAATTAGCTAAATGCTTCAAAATATATATCACTTAACTAACTTTACTTTCATGTACTAAGTCAGAAAACATGCATTCATGTATTGATTACATGCACAGGAAGCATATTGCCAAAGTACAACAGCAATAACGACTTTGATGCAAGGCATTCTGGAGACCTGAATTAGGGCAAGTATGGAAAACTACATGATATGTTAAAAAATTAGTACCTAGTAAGAAGACAAAGTAATTTGCATTATCTTCACATTTTGCTATTTAAAATATAAAGATGTAAAGTTAAAGAAGAGAACCAAAGAAGATGAAAGAAATATAAAAGTAGATGGAAAAGCTGGCAATTTCTACAGGGGAGTTATATTAAGAGACACATAAAAAAGATATAAAGTTGAACTATGCAACAGACATAAAGTCTTGAAGAGAGTGAAATATTAGCTTCACTGTCCAAGTTAAAATCCAGTTTTATTTAAATTCCTTGTTGCTGAACAATGTTACTATATAAAGAAAAACAGGTTCAGGAAAATTAACAAAATTATTTATTTTAGTCCCATTTTTCCCAAGATTATGCATAACATTCTTTTCCTTTTGATTTAAAACTTAAAATGGGACAATAAGAAGGAAAAGAGAACTGTTACAGCACACTTACATACCCATGTGCAATTCCCATCATTGTGACAACTGGAACTGAAGTGAACAAAGAGTAAAAAGAATTATTATTTCCCATCATCAGAAAGGCTGGTAAGAAAAGGATTTTTTTTTTTCCCCCATGAAAACTTAGGTTTGGGGGCTGGGAATGTGGCTCAAGTGGTAGCGCACATGCCTAGTATGCAGGAAGCACTAGGTTCGATTCTCAGCACCACATAAAACTAAAAGATATTGTGTCCACCTAAAACTAAAATAAATAAATAAATATTTTAAAAAATTAGGTTTGTCCTAGGAGATTTTATAAAAATTTCCTTAACAAAAAAGCAGAAAATAGAACTGTGGGATGTATGAGAAATAAGCTGAATTTATATCTTCAAAATTTCTAAAATCATTTTGCGAAAAACTCTTCTACAGCACTTTGTGCTGTAATTTCAGAAATGACTAGTTAATGGTTTAAAAGCCAAATAAAATACTCAAATGCTTAAATATGTATATCTACCTGTATGTGTCAGTATTTTCAAAAGAAAACTGAATATACTTTAAGTGCAGGAGCACTGGAGGTGAGGCAATGTGGGGGCAAGGTAATTCATTAGCCTTTTCACTTCTTTACACTGACTTACTTGTTAAAAGAATATATTAGTTCAGTAACTTGTAAACATCAACACTTTGGGAAAAATTTATGTCAATAGCCATCAAAGTAACACTAATATTCCCCTTTGAAAGAAAGGAGAATATTAGAAGGTTAATAAACTGTTATATATAAAATTTTAAGAGTATGAGTACTCTTATGAGCTATATTTCAAAAAAATGAAAATTTTCTCTGCTCTTAAAAATATGAATTTTTAAAAGGGTTCAAAGTTATTCCCTCAAGGGCTTAATGAGAATAAAAGAAAGAAATAAGATATTAACTTAAAATAACTTGTGGCACAACTGATAAGTCTGTATCATAAAAAAATAGCTTTGTCAGATAGATATCTTAAATTAGGAGAAATAAAATAATTTAATACTTCGAACAGGAAAAACTATAACTGGAGGAAATAATAAGAATAAATTTACATAATGAAATATCTTCAAGAAAAATACATGCATTCTTTCATTGTTCTTTACAGCCTATAGGGGAAAAATCAAATACATTAATAAGGTAATAAAAGTCACCTTTAGTGTTATTCCAAATCTTCAGTTGTTCTTCCCTCAGCTTCAATATCTTCTTCTTTTTTTTTTTTTTGAAAATGTTCTGACCTCTAATACTCTAAGAATAAGTTTAGACATAATAACAATACCTACTCTCCCATTCACTTATTCATCAACCACTACATAAACACTGACTATGAGCCAGGTACTGGTAAGGCTGTGAGAATAATAGTGGTGATTTAAACCCAGAGATAGCAACTTTTCCCATTGGGACTTATGATCCTATAATGACTTTACCCCGTAACAGGTAGAAAAAGTGTAAAACTATAGCTGTATGAAGAAGATATACACAGTGTTTTTACAGTGTAAAACTCACTGTAAGAAGAAGATATACACAGTGTTTTTACAGTGCATGCTAGTGAGGTGAAAGAGGAAAGTTTAAAAAGAAATGAGATCTCAAGGATTTAACATAAGTTAATTAAGTAAACAGAATACTGATGTGTGTGAGGCAGAGGGAACAAACACAGAAAAGCCCAGAGGATAGTGAAAGGACTTTACTATGATGAGGGAGGAAAGAAGGCTTTGGGGGTGAGAGGTGGGAGTGAAAGAGTGTAGGAGGGAAGTAATAATGGTCAAACAACATGGGAACCTCTGGGCCTGTATAAAGGACTTTGAAGCATTCTAATAGCAAACCAGAATTACATTTTGAAAGAATCATTCTAACATATAAAGAAGGTAGAAGAGGGTCAGAATGGACGTAGCCTAAGTTGTTGGGAAGTAGCTAGGTAGTCCAGGAAGACCTGATGTTGCCTGGATTGGGTGATGGTGGTAATGGAGTATGAAAGGAGGAGATGGAGAGAAACAGGCATATTTGAGAAATACTGAGGAGGTAAAATGGATAGGCCTTAGTGGGGAAATACAATTGAGACTGAGGGAGACAGAGTTGACAAGGATGACTGTTAGCTTTCTGGTTGACAGAACTAAATCTATAGTTGCACCATTTACTAAACCAAGGAATAATAGAATAACACTGGTTTGGTGAAGGATTATAAACTTGGTTCACATATATGGCACATAAGGTATTTAGGCTACACAGTATCATATGGGTCTAGATTTCAGAAAAGAGCTTTGATTTGGTAATATATACATAAGTTATTTCTACAAAGATCATAACTGAAATAGCATGAAATCATGAGAAAGAGTACAAAATTTTAAAAAGGTCTAGGGCCAAGTCAGATTAAGAAGAAAAAATTTACCAAGGAGACACACAAAAAAAAGAATGGCTAGCTAGGCATAGTGGCACACACCTGTAATCCCTAAGCAATTTAGTGAGACTCTGTCTTGAAATTTTAAAAAAAAAAAAAAAGAGGTACTGGGGATGTAGCTCAGTGTTAAAGTGCCTCTGGGTTCAATACTCAGTACCCGCCCCCAAAAAAGGAATAGTCAAATTGATTAAAGAATGGCGGTAAATCAAGAAGAGTTTTGTATCATAAAGGCCAGAAAAATAAGGTAAAAAGTGACAACAGCTCGACACACTGGCACATTCCTACAGTCCAAGCTACTCATGAAACCGAGGTATAAAATCTATCAAACCCAGGATGTTCAGACTGGCTGGGGCAACAAAGTATGACCTTGTCTCATTAAAAACATAAATATTAAAAAATTAAAGAAAAAAGTGAGGGCTGGGGATGTGGCTCAAGCGGTAACGGGCTCACCTGGCATGCGCAGGGTGCTGGGTTTGATCCTCAGCACCACATAAAAATAAAGATGTTGTGTCCAACAAAAACTGAAAAATATTAAAAAATTCGCAATCTGTTTCTCTCTCTCCTCTCTCTTAAAAAAAAAGAAAAAAGTGAAATCAGATCTTTCTATTTTCAATTCTACAGCTTCTATAATCTTTTGTATAGTTTGCTTTAAAATATAAGTTCTTGTATCAGAAACTTTTGCCTCTAAAAATAATCATTTTCTTAATGATACAGGAATGATAGTTAAAATCTGCAAATCAACTTTACCTTTGGTCCTTGAAAGGCAGAAAAAACAATGGACTGTCTAAATTAACATAGTTTTCATGTTCCTAAATCAGAGATGACCAATGACCATGTGATAATATTTATAATCATACTTTCTGATCAGTCTAGTAGCAGAAGAAATATAAATGAGACACACAAACTGAATTTTTTTCTACAACACAGGTGACTTTTGTCACCTCAACAATCAATTTCTTTCTCCATTGTTAGTTTTAGATAAATGTTTAAGAGTAATTTTGTAGAATGAAAAGTAAATGCAAAGACATAAAAACTAAAAAAAATATGACACTAATCATCAGTCTTTTTCTGAAAGTATTCAGAAAGAGGTCTTTTTAAACACTGAAAAAAGCTCACATTGGAGGAGGTGAGGGAAAGAGGAAATACTGAGAAATGATATTGTCAAATTATATAGTTATATTGTGTGCATGTTCTAAAATGAAACAATGAACCCTATCATTATGTTCAATTATAATGTACTAATAAAAATATGGAAAAAAACCCCTTACATTTGGGGGCTTCCTTGAAGGAAGTGTTATCATTTACCAATGACAAAATATTCTAGTTAATGAACACTTATTTACCTAATTAACTTACTACCAGTGAGAAAGGAAAACTTAATAGTTGGTGAGAACATAGTACTCTATAAAAAGAGAAAGAGTAAAATAGGTCTTGTTTTTCCATTAAACTCAGCTAAAAAATAAGCATCTATTAGTATTCCAAATACATAGTACATCAATGCTTATAGTGCTAAGAAATTGCTCTTGAAGTATAATATCTAAATACTAAATTAATAATCATAATTAAATTATTACTGATAAATTTTCAATATATTTTTCCCAAAAATTCTCTCTATGATAAGATATTCTTTTGGCCTTTATTTTAACAAATTTTTATATCAACTATCGTCCATCTGACATTTGACTCAAATGGAAAGTTAATGAACTTGCAATTCTTTTTCAAGTACCTCCACCATGGAATGTGGATAATAAATGGCTGTTAAATTAATTGAGAAATGAATGAATGTATAAATGAATAGCTTCAATACCTTATCTTCCTCATCCTCAAAAAGGAATACTACGGTTCATGAAAGAGACATATGTAAAAGAAAGTATTAATGCTTTTACTATATTCACTGTATACAGAAATACTGATGAAATTCTTATATCAAAAATTCCCAGTAGATACTTGTAACACTAACTAAAATGTAAAAGAGAGAACTCAACAGTACCCAAAATTATTTTACTTGTGAAATATTAGCAGACAAAGCAACTTCAATTTGATATAAGATTAAAGCAATTTAAATTTGATATAAGATTTAGCAGAACTTTTCAGTGGGGTGAGTAGGGGGATTCAAAAGCACAGACTTAGGGAATGCTTCCTTTAAATTTTCTTGTAGTTAAAAACACCAAAAATATTATTTTACTTATAACATTCCTGGTGGTAAAGATGAAAGAGAAATATCTTTAGCTCTGATGCTTATAATTAAAATGCCTCCTTAAGAATCTTGATTTCATATTCCTTTGTATTTAAGCCTCATGGAATTGGGGGAACAAAGAAAAACAACCAAATAATTACCAATGAAAAGTCATGTTAGACAAATTTGATATGATAGAAAAACTGTTACCAAGAATAAGAGATGCTGATATCTGAAGGATTAAAAACTATTTTAAAGCAAATAGGCCAATAGAAATTTTCATTAAAGTTAGCATGGCAGAAATTGCTTTGATTGTATAAAAATTATTACTTTCATATAACCCAAAAAAACAATGCTAACAAAACAATTCCCTTCAATAGTAGTATATTAAATTAATCTAATAATATTAGTCAATTTTTAAAGATGGTTTCTTATTAAAAACAGTAACATCCACTAATAACTTACAAACATTAGAGAACGATTACAAAATATACACATCTAAATAAAAAAAAAAAAAGGTTGCTCTTTAGCATTAATCCAAGGTCAAAGATATTTTTTCCTCTAAAATAACACATGGTCTTTTATTTTTCAAATTGGAGGTTAGATTTTTGAGTAAGAATATACTAAATAAAGGTTTTAACTCTTTTGACAATGTGAAAAAAGAACAAGTTAACTTTCTAAGATGTTATAATCTGAGGGCATTCCTAATTTCTTTTCCTATAGTTGTAACAAAGATTGGATAATAAGAAAAATCTCAATGGAGTTAAAGCATCAATTATTTTCCCATTCTGCAAGTTACACAGGAGGAGGGGAATTATTAACAGGAATGATAAAACTGTACTTGCATTTGGTAACACAAAGAGAAGCTTACAAATGAGACGTCTCATTAGTTTGAGCAGATGGATCAAAATTAAAGGCTGAATCGCCAACTTTTAATTTCCCAATAGCCAAGAAGAGCTTGAAGTCTTGCAGAGTAGGACTGTTGAAAAATCAACATGAAAAGATTTTCTCCATCTGTCATCACACATGCCTGAGTGGAACACAACTGCCTCCTACTGTTTTTAATACTTTTAAAGCAAAGCTGCACATAAAATCTATTAAGTACATGAGCACACAAGTTTAGATGATTGGTATACTGAAATCTGTTGAATAGTATGATCAGAGAATATCAGTATGACTTTTGAACATGAAATTTCTCTATTCTAATTTAACTCAAATGGGTAGAAACAAAATAAATTTATGTATAAATTTAAGTGGTAACTGTTAATTTTTAGCATAAAAGCTGATTAGTTGCCTGAAAATCATGGGTTTTTTTTAATGGATACATATTTCAATCTTTAAAATACTGATCTGAAAAGAAACTGCTCTGATAAAATCAAAGTACTTTGGGAAAACAAACCAGGGAAATATCCAAATATGAAGGTAAGAAACAAAAACAGATAAAGCCAGAAGGATTTACTAAAGGAATTTTTTTTTTAATTGGAGGAATTACAGTGGCACGATGTGGTACTAGGGAAAAACAATTGGTTTTCTTGGTGTAGACTGGACTGCCATACATATTTCTTACTACTATATACTATTAAGATATATTTAAATGGCAATATGATCCAGCTGAAGTTTAAGCACATAGCCCCATAAGAAATAAGTAAATTTTCTTTTAATAACAAAGAAAAGCAACATATCAAATATGTGGTGGCTTAATAAAAATGGGTAATATGTAATAACTATAATTCAATTCCAGAAGCAAATCTCTGACTTTGTTTTCTTCTATTAATGCATATGCATGTTACCAATAATTTGCTGTATTTACATATACAACAAAATTTTAAAAAGGAAGTCTCTTATAATGAAGCACATATAGAGTTTACTCAGCAACATTTGGTAGAATAAGGAAGAGTGAATTTGGCTGTTTTTTAGACGAGAAGAAAAGGTTGTTGAACTATGTATTTTTCGTTTTCTGACAGATGGATGCATAGAAATTCATTTATTTAGAATTATTATTTGGAAACCTACACAAAGATAGCAAGTGACTGGGATAAGATCATCTTGATCCTCAGTTATGAGTAGAAAAAAACACAGTTCAGAAATTCCACTGTACTGGAAATTCTTTGCTGATCTGATAACAAAAGCATAGGATATAATACTACAGCTTAGTTAAGATGTCTCTTCAAGATTTTTTTTTTATTGTTGGTTGTTCAAAACATTACATAGTTCTTGATATATCATATTTCACACTTTGATTCAAGTGGGTTATGAACTCCCATTTTTACCCCATATACAGATTGCAGAATCACATCAGTTATACTTCCATTGATTTACATATTGACATATTCAAGTCTGTTGTATTCTGCTGCCTTTCCTATCCTCTACTATCCCCCATCCCCTACCATCCCCTCCCCTCTTCTCTCTCTACCCGCTCTACTGTAATTCATTCCTCCCCCTTGTATTATTTTTCCTTTTCCCCTCACTTCCTCTTGTATGTAATTTTGTATAACCCTGAGGGTCTCCTTCCATTTCCAAGCAATTTCCCTTCTCTCTCCCTTTCCCTCCCACCTCTCATCCTTGTTTAATGTTGGTCTTCTTCTCGTGCTCTTCTTCCCTAGTCTGTTCTTAGTTACTCTCCTTATATCAAAGAAGACATTTGTCATTTGTTTTTTAGGGCTTGGCTAGCTTCACTTAGCATAATCTGCTCTAATGCCATCCATTTCCCTCCAAATTCTATGATTTTGTCATTTTTTTAATGCAGAGCAATACTCCATTGTGTATAAATGCCACATTTTTTTTATCCATTCGTCTATTGAAGGGCATCTAGGTTGGTTCCACAGTCTTGCTATTGTGAATTGTGCTGCTATGAACATCGATGTAGCAGTGTCCCTGTAGCATGGTCTTTTTAGGTCTTTAGGAAATAGACCGAGAAGGGGAATAGCTGGGTCAAATGGTGGTTCCATTCCCAGCTTTCCAAGAAATCTCCATACTGCTTTCCAAATGCCAATCAAAATCCCAATGGCATTTCTTGTAGAAATAGAGAAAGCAATCATGAAATTCATATGGAAAAATAAAAGACCTAGAATAGCAAAAACAATGCTAAGCAGGAAGTGTGAATCAGGTGGTATAGCGATACCAGACTTCAAACTATACTACAGAGCAATAGTAACAAAGGCAGCATGGTTCTGGTATCAAAACAGGCGGGTGGACCAATGGTACAGAATAGAGGACACAGAAACCAACCCACAAAACTACAACTTTCCTATATTTGATAAAGGGGCTAAAAGCATGCAATGGAGGAAGGATAGCATCTTCAACAAATGGCTGGGAAAACTGGAAATCCATATGCAACAAAATGAAACTGAATCCCTTTCTCTCGCCATGCACAAAAGTTAACTCAAAATGGATCAAGGAGCTTGATATCAAATCAGAGACACGGCATCTGATAGAAGAAAAAGTTGGCTATGAACTACATACTGTGGGATCAGGCTCAAAATTCCTCAATAGGACACCCATAGCAGAAGAGTTAACATCTAGAATCTTCAAGATTTTTTAAGGAAAAATAATCCTCTGAGGGTTTCCAAGTCTCTGAAAACAAACCCCTATGTGAATTCAATATCAATGAATAATTATCAAGGATTGCCAACCTTGCTGAAACAGTTATCTACCCCAACTTCAAAATCAAAATGTGTAGAGTCATGCATAAAACATACCTACACGATAATTTCAGTACTAGATATATTACAAAGGCATTCAGCAGAAGCTGCCACTTATCAAGATAAATAATTTTATTGGACAAATAGTACTCAACAGATTAGCTTGCAAACAGAAGACTTAAACAGAACAATTCTTAAGACCGACACAGTGAAAATTTAAGTTGTGAGCAACTTTCTAGAACTATTCATATAATACAGGAAGTTTGAAGAAGTGAAAATCATAGAGCTTTGTTTTTGAATTATATTGTAAAAGAACTTTTTAAAAAGGGGGGTGGGGATTTTAGGGCTGGAGTAGTGGCTCAGTGGTAGAGCACTTGCCTGGCATGTGTGAAGCACATTAATGATAAAGACTACTGGGTTCGATTATCAGCATTGCATATAAAAGGCCCATTGACAACTAAAAAATATTTTTTTAAAAAAAGGATTTTATAGATTTTATTTATCAAGTTTTGGTATTGGATCCCACAGATGACAAGGGAGTTATAGCTGATTATTATACAGAGTGTCTGCCAGACTTAAGCTCTTAGAAAAAAAAATAAAGAGTCTTCCATAGACCTTTTTTAAATTAATTTTTTAAAAAAATTTTATTAGTGCATTATAGATATAAATAATAGTGGGCCTCATTTTGACATAATCATCCATGGATGGAATATAATTTGCTCCATTTCAGTCCTCAATGTTTTCTCTTTCCCTTGCCACCTCTTTTCCCCATTCTCCTACCTCTGTTCTACCAGTCTTCCTTCTATTATCATTTTGTAAATCAGTACTTTACAGATACACGTAAAGATAGAATTTTCTGTGGTATATCCATAAATGTACATAGCATAATTTAATCAATTTCATCTTGCAGTTCCTCCCTTCCTGTTCCTCTTCACTCCTCAATCCCCTTACTCTACTCCATTGATCTCCCTTCTACTTGTAAAATGACTGTTGATTTGTGATGATTCCATTAATGATAAAGAAAACTGGCTTATCAGATTAATATTTACAATCTGAAGGCACTGGCCTAGACTTTGTAGTACTATCAACACTAGAGGCAAGTTTCAAGTAGTGGGATATAGTCCATAAGTATTTCAAATTTCCCATGCCCCTTATTTCACTAAGTATGTTGAGTCTTAGATGACAAGGAATTCATACGAATCGAATCATATTTACCATACAGTTCATGTACATGATACCATACTAGCAGCCAAACCAAAAGTGTCCCCTCATAACCAATCTTTCTTAGTAGCAACCATCCTCCTGGAATACAAAATCTAAAAGGACAACAGTGCATAGAACACATAGATTACAATTTTGAAATATAATATCTTTAGGCAAAGCATATATTTACATTTTAATAATATTGTTTCTATGCATGGATTGCTCATAGTTTTGAACCAGAAAAATACAATGGCTTAGAGAAGCTATAGGAATACAAGGGGAAAAAAGAACAGGGAATTACAGGGGAAATGTACATTTAAGAAATGGAAGGACATATACCTACAGAAGCTGTCTCAGGGTAGTAGAATTAACAGTGATTATTTTCTCCTGAAACTATTGTTTTTTCGCATGCCCAAGGGTTAAATTTGTTAAGTTCTTTCTTTATTCAATATCTTTCATACTACTCATGTTGAAATCACATTTTAATAAAACTAGAACAGGGGCTAAAATATAAAATAGGGTCACAGTATGTAACAAAAATGTGGGGAAGAACAGGTTTTTCTAATTGCAAATAAGTGCACACCCCAAACAGAATACAAAAAAAAAAAGTATGCATATCTGGATTATTATAATTGTGATTTAGAGATAATAATTGATAAAAACAGAACTCACTAGTATGACACTACTCTGACTGAAAATGCCTTAGGATTGAAAAAAATAAATTCAAAATGGCAAAAGCATATTAGGACAGAACTTTACATCACACTACATTTATAAGATTGCTCCTAAGAAATATAGCAGACATTTATATAATCTAATGTAGGTCTGTGGTGACAAGGAAATGTTGTAATTCATTTGAAGTACATTTCTAGAATAATGTGGCAAATCATAAAAAGGTAGCATTTGAGTCATAAAGTCCTTTGGGAACTTGTCATATGTAAATTCATTTTTTTTCTTTGAAGTACTGGAGGTTGGACTTAGGAGTTCTCTACCTCTAAGCCACATCCCTGACCCCCCATTTATTTTTAATTTTGAGATGGGATCTTACAAAGTTGCCCAGGATGGACTAGAACTTATGATCCTCTTATCTCAGCCTCCTGAGTAGCTGAGATTACAAGTATTTGCCACTTTGGGCAGCATAAATAAGTTTTTACACAGAAAAAATAACAGTGGGTAGAAAGATAATCATTACAGCAGCACTGTCATTAACAATAGATAATTGCAATCATTTAAAGTACTCAATAATGGGGGAATAACCAATAATAAAGGAACAGCCAATGTCAGCTAAATGGCAAAGGAGCAATGTAAAGTTCTATTAACAAAGGACCTGTACTGAAATCCTGGTGCCAGCCTTAACTAGTAGTATGACCTTGAGAAGCTGCCTAACATGTTATATATTCATCACTTAAAAAAAAAAAAGGAAATAATCATGTGTATGTCAGAGGACTGGGAAAATTAAAAGTCCAAACAGACTTATATAGTATCTGCAAATTAGAACCTGAAAAATAGATTCTTTTACTTACCTGTAGATAATAAAATAGTGAAGAGTATGTAGGTACATTATGTTTATTAGTCATTAAGAAAAAGAGTGAATATAAAACTGTATACTCAGTATAATTCTAGTTTACAATGGATTATAAATAATAATAAAAGTGCTTGGATGAGCAAAATGAAAAGCTGCATATGTGAGTGGATAAAAGACGAGAGAAATGTATAAAATTTCATTAATAATGATAAAATAACAAACTATTTTTAAAATGTCATTTTATTTTTATAATTAAAATAATGAGGAGATATGTAGGTATTTCTACGAAGCTTAAGTAAATCCTCTTATTATGGAAAACAAACATCATCGAAAATCACTCAAGAACAGGAATTGAAACTACAGCCAAAACCTCATTCCTTATTGTATACAGCCTAAGGAAGGGTCATAGTTATCTGCTCTAATTTTTGTTTGGAGCAGCACAGATCTGATACAATCTAAAATATCAAAGTCTGTCCACAGGCTCTCAAACAATAATTAAACATTATACAATTACCCACAGTGCAGTTTTAGCCAGATGTGAGTACAAGAGAAGAATGCTTAGTGTTGACACTTCTTAAAGAATTGGCACTCATGGATATCATGACATGACAGGACTTGGAGAGGTAATCCTTATTGCTAACTTCTGCCTCAGCCACATTGAATTGATAGGCTCCTCATGTTCTAGGAAACCAGTCCCTAGTCACTGAAGATTTCCTTTGTATATCTCATTGAAGTCTATCTTTGTAAGGAGGCACCAGATTTAGAACAATAAATCAAAACTAACTTACTATAAGAGCCCGCCCTTAGTCAGCTTTCATTCTAAAAAACAAAGCAATGAATGAATCTATACTAAAATTGGGGAAAATTGGCAGGAAGACCACATCTCTACTGACCAAATATCTCTGTCCAGCATCTCTGTTTTATACATCAAGATTTCTTAGGAGACATCATAGTCCCTTTTATAGGGATGGAACTATGCCAGAAATGAAAGAAGAGACAGTTTTCCTCGGATCCCTTAAATTATACATTTATTTAAAATTTTCTTCAATTGGAACTACTTCCTTTTCCAACATTTAGGGATAAAGCTGCATTTTATTTACCAAAGACATATTTTTAATTATAAATTCATATTTAAAATTCTGTAGTAGTATAATAAATTTATTTAAATAACAATTCTTTCCAGGGTGTTTACTGAGTGGTGTCCCATGCTGTGAAGTCACAATGTTATATATATATATTGGTGCTGCAAATAAGATTTAATCTGGGGGACAAAAGGTTCTCCTGCACTTAAAAGGAATTTAAAAACCAAAAGGCCAGAAAAACATATCATGTCTTGAAGGTTAACACTGTACATATAAATAAATAAATCCTTTAACAAATCTACCCAAAGAAACATAAACAATTGAACAATGATTAATTTTTATATAAGCAATTATTATCATTCTTCTTTTAACTGAAAATCTTAATTGAAAAAGTTTAGATAAAAAGGAGATTTAAAATGAAATTGCTATTCTCTTTTCTTTTACTTTGCAGTGGTGGAGATCTAAATAGGGGCTTTGTGCATACTAGGCAAGCAAGCACTCTATCACTGAGTTACACACCTATCCCCAAACTGCTTAATTCATGAACACCATAAAACAATACAAAATGTTATTTTGTATATGTGTGTGTGTGTGTGTATGTGTGAGTGTTTCAATTAACACAAATTCATGAAAATACTAATAATAATATAACACTAAAAATTTCTGTATTGTGTAAGAAGATATGGATTAAAAATTTGAGCTAATACAGATTGGTGCTTTTTTAAACTTTAATTTTTGTATTAAAAATGTCAAACAAAATGCATGACCTATTATTAATAGTGGGATGTCAATATTATCTATGATTATTTTTGTGGGATATGATTACTTATTGAGTACAGCAATTTTTAAGAAATAAAACCTTTGAGTCACTGTCCCATAATTCAAAGAAAAGTTTTTCATGAATAATCTAAAAATTAGAAATTTTTATCAATAAGTAGTCTTTAAAAAATGATAAAATAAATTAAGTGTACCTGGTGTCCAGCTTTTACTTGCTTCAAAACACTTTCATAGCATACTTCATCCATGTTATTCAACTGCTGCATCTTAAAGTTTATAAAACATAAAAAATATCAAATGAAATGTTATAAACTTTCTACCTAGAAATAAAACTTTGTCAATTATAATGCATCCTTTTTTTTTACCTCTTAAACTAGTATACACAGAAGCAACAAATACATAAAACTTCCCATAAGAAACAAATACAATGCAATTAAAACTACTGATGAAATACTTCAAAGATTCAGACTGCCCCTTCCTCTTACTCGTAGATAAGAATGCCAAGTTTTTAAAAGACACTACTTTAAGAATAATATACTAGTTATAGGTATTTTAGAATAACTTTAAAAGTTCTCTCTACTTTCCCTAGAAAAGGATGCTTTTCTTTTATTTCATTCCATAATCTATATATACATTTTTCCTTTTTAATTCTCAAAGTTGTGAGAACACTTCAGGTGGGATGGCAAATGCCATATTGAGATGGATCCTAGGAAACAGACAGTTTCTGTAATGTGTATAAACAGGAGAACTATTTTTCTACAGAAACAGTTTTCAGATTAATTACAAACCTAATATACAAACTGAATAAAAAAGGGTTTCCTTTTCCCTATTAATGACGAGGAAGTGTCTAACTAAAAAGGTAAGAAGGTAAGGAAAAGGGTCATGTATGTGTGAAATTAATATAATTTGGATATTTTATTTCAGTAAAATAAACATTTTTAAAATCTAGAACTATTTTAACTGATAGTGGCTAAATAGGTTAGGGTGATCATAGAATAATTTATTTCCACCAATGACTTAAAAAAACAACCCTATTACCACCAAATAAATCCCAATAACTTTTTCAGTACACTTTGGGTTGAATTCTGTACAAAGCCATTAGTCTAAATTATGAATATTACTTATAGCACTTTGACATATTCTTTCATAACAATGGGATCATATTATGAATTTTTGAATGAAACTGAGAAGTCTACAAGGATGTCTTCTTATAATAAATGACAAAATAACAACTGGTTATAAAACATATTGAAAACACCTTGGGGGAAGACTTAATGGTTACCCATTGCATATTTCTACTAATGAATACTAATACTAATAAATTCTAATAATACTAATAAATTTAATAAGACAAAAGTCTACATTTATTTAAAAAAGCATAATTAACTATTTAAACTATTTAAATATATAAGTTTTAAAACTTTCTAAATTTTTAAATTTTCAAAATAACTGATAGCTCATCTTCTGACACCATTCCTTTCATGAGTATGATGCTAACATATTGTGATAAAAATTTTAATTAGTTTTAAAGAATTTATCAATTTGTATGATGCAGTGGAAGAAAATAAGTTTTAAGATGAATGACAGAAATCTGTAACAATTTTCTTTTCCTAATATCTCTATGATAACCATCTGCTAACATTTAAATTATAAAGCAAAATATAATCTAAAGCCATAAAGAAGCAGTTCTACATTTATCACTCTGATACATTAAAATGAACTAAATAATCAAATATATGTTAAACATGACTGAAAAACAAGCATCAAGTAATACTAGAGAGCACTTAAAATAATCAACAAATATTGAAATATTCATATAATATCACCATATTGTGATATTTATTATGAATAAGTCTGAAAAAGAGCTCTAAAATTTGAAAGATCTCTTGACATTTATGCAAGAGATATCTATTGTAACAGTCATTTCTAAAATCTATTAGCGAATATTTAACTTACAATAGTATAAGGCTCTATTTTACAAATAAAATATTTTCTTAGAAAGAAGTAAATTAACACAATAAAGAAGAAGTTTGACATGATAGCATATGACTGCATCTTGTTCTCTTAACTAAGGAGGTCAAAAGGCTGTAAGTTTTATCATACGTCCTACAGTTATTTCTTCTAAAGAAAAATATGGGTTGTTGAAGAGAATAATAAAAAATAAATGTTAAACACAGCTTTGTATAAAATATAAAACAAAGTTTTCCTTCATATTATCAAATTAGTCTGTAATAAGCACTCTAATAATGCAAATAGTACTACTTTAATAGTACTACTTAAGGAATTAGATAAGCAGAGTTTTGAAGCACTATATAGAATTTTAGAAATGACATTATATATATATATGATAATTATAAAACATTTTAAATTAAACAGAATATCTCTCCTTATGGTTGCTACCACAAAATTATTTTTCAATTATATAATTTCAGTTATAAAATATCTTATTATTTTGTTAACATTATATTAAAATATTTATTACTAGTTTAGTAGAGCTCTTATTATTTTACAATGGGTTTCAGTCAAAAGAACTTTCTGATATTTTACTAAGAACACAAAATATACATTGAAAATAGCAATACAAACTACTAAAAGCACCTTTCTGTAAGATGTATTCAACTACCAGTCATTGAGGAGGTATATTTGATTTTGTCTTAGATAGCACATTAGGAATGCTACTAAAATAGTCTTTTGCAGTCTTAATTTCCAGACAAGTATTCAACAGTAAGTCAACATAAATATTTTTTAGAAAAATATAATTATTAAAATGAATATTTTACCTTATTTGCACTTTTAATCCCCAAAAACGTCTGTCCAAGAGGTACTGGACGAAAACGGCCATCAAAGTAGAAAAGTCCAATGTAGGGATTAACATGTAAAAATGTAGCAACATCAAGGTAGTTGGGTAAGGTTGCAGACAGTCCAAGTATCCTTATCATACTCTGTGTGGATTCAACCTACATGGGTTATGTTAATTGGAAGTTACTTTAAATAAGTATGGGTTGTTTACATTAATTTAACTAAAATCAGTATTATGTGTCCTATTAATAGGACCTTCTAAAAATTGTAGAAGGAAATCAGTTCAGATATCAACTGAGGGTCTTACCAAGCAAAACTCTAAAGCTCACAATTCACAACCTTGATCCAACAGATACATAATAGAACCCCCTACTATTAAAAATATGCATAGGAATTTATATTAAATAGCAATAAAAATTTATAACAATGGAACATATTATTAGGTCAACAAAAACTCATTAACTTCCTCAAACTAAAAAACATATAGGGTAAATTCTCTGATAACAATGTAATATACCCACAAAGATAATATTGATGGATGGTCAAAACTTCCAATCAGCACCACAGTGGCACACACCTATAATCCCAGAGGCTCGGGAGACTCAGGCATGAGTACTCCAAGTTCAAAGATCAGCCTCAGCAACTCAGCAAGGCCCTAAGCAACTTAGGGAAACCCTGTCTCACAATTAAAAAAAAAAAAAATTTAAAAGGGCTTGGGGATGTGGCTCAGTGGTAAAGTGCCTTTGGATTTAATCAATGGTACCAAACACAAAAATCAAAACCAAAACCATAAAGCTTCCATTCATTTGGTAAATAAAACACACCATTATGATCCCATGATGCTGCTATCAATTTCACAGCCATTTTTTTGAGGAAGTTGTTGACAAATTAGCTGAATCTATTTGTCAATAAGCAAATTAGCCCAGTATGAATAACAGTAATACTCCCAGAATTACTCCTCCATCAACACTGGAGTACCACTTAATCTGTAGGAACTAAGGATGCAAAACTGAATAAGACACATGTAGAGAATATATAGAGAAGTATAAATAGGAAGAATAAAAAACTGACAGAATTGGGTGGAAATCAAAATATACACACATATAGAACATATTACCATATATTTGTTTTCACTAAAGAAATCATACAGGTATCAGCAAAAACTGAACCAAAAGCAAAGAACTCCAAATAATGGAATATTATATTATCACACCTGTTATTTAAGAAAACTCCTTCATCATACAAAGTAATTAGAATGATTTTAATTACTCTATAGTTATATATAGTGTCCACAGTAATCTGGAAAGAAATAGAAGTTATATTTCTTTTTAAAATTATTATTTAAAATACAAAATTTACTGAACAAAATTTTAAGCCCATTTGATGTTAAATACCTGGTCCCCTAGCAATCACCTGAGACATTTTTCTGCTAAAAATCCATTATAGAACAACCATGTTTTTAATCTAAAAGTATAACTCATAATTTTAACATAATGAAGTCCTTTGAGAAATACTTTACTTGAAATAAGAAAAATTTGGAATTTTATGTCCTAAACCAAATCCCAAAGCTTTTTATGCCACAGATATTTCCCTAAAAAGAATCCATTGTTCAAAATGATATAAAAATAGTGCTTTAAAGATTTATTTTTATCATTTAACACAAAAATGAGGCACTAAACTTTCATGTTTCCCCTCACACAAAAAATCTAAATTTGGACAGTCTCCCTACTCAGTGAAATCAAAGTAACTGAGACAACTAATACCAGATCAATGTTGTTGAATACAACATATTTAAGAGTTCTTGTATTTCCATCTTTTCTAAATTTCTCCCCATCATTTCAAGTGTGTTGGGTATTTAGTCTCGTCTCTAGCACGTAATTTCAGATCATGGACAGCTGGAACAGCTTCCTGTCACAGGTCTACATTAGTAACAAATATAGAATGATGTAAAACACTGCCATCTACGGGGCACATATGGTAATCACAACAAACAAAAAAGAAGAACTTTGCTTCTATTAAACACTCATGAGCACTGCATTAATATATTGGAAATATGAGAATCATAAACACAGTAGTCGACGTGTATTTGTCTACTTTTCAACAGATATATAGCAGTTAAAATCAGAAAGAAAGACCAGGATTTAATAATCTTTACTATCCAGCTAAGGAATTTGAAAATATTCTTAAGATAATAAACAATTATTTAGCAAATGATTATAAGGAAACATAAATGGAAAATGATTATGGAGATGATAATGTGAGGTATGAATTAATATATTACTTAATTATAAACTATATGTCCATAACATTATATCTTAAGATTAATTATATACTTATGTAATTAAATGATACATAAAATATCCCATTTTATACCATTTATCATATTTATAAACCATATATAAAATTATATTCTACATGTATATTTGCAAAAACTTTTATGAAGATATGATTGCTTTAAAAATATACATGTTACATGCATATGGGTGTGTGTATGTATGTGTGTACATACATACAGAAAGAATTAGCAGCAAGACTACATTCTACTTTCTCTCTCTATGGGGACAGAGGGGTAAAGAAAACAAAGCTGTCCTAGTTAAATAAATCCCCTTATAAAAAGATGTGAATGACAGAACTTCTGGCAAATGTACTAATGCTATTTACTTGGCCTCTAATGTTTTATATTTGCAGGAAATTCTTTATCTGTGGGATGCTTTTAACTGGATGGACATGGTCCAACAAGTTCATTGCAGGTAAATGTAGAATGTATGAATTCATACAGCATGGTTTCCTAAACAATTTTAACTAAGCTATTTAAGTATTTAGGTATAAAATAAAAATGTTTCATGATCAAAATAACTCTCTTTTGTGTAAAAAGTGTACTGAATACTTCTTTTTGAGGTCTTATACATAAAATCTGTACCAGAACATATGCACTGTAGTAAAAAAGAACTTGGAGATACTTCTCAATGCTTCAACTATATTTTACAACTAGTTATACCTGTGAAATTATTATTAAACTGATATTAGCTAAAATATTTAATTTTTATAAATATTCTTTGAACATTTCAACCCTCTGTATTTATGTGCATATATACATATTTTTCATTTATATGATAAAAGTGATCATATATCCCAAGAATACTGTCCCTTTACTTTTTAAAAAAAAATTTTTTTAGTTGTAGGTGGATACAATACCTTTATTTTATTTATTTAAATGTGGTGCTGAGGATCATACCCAGTGCCTCACATGTGCTAGGAGAGTGCTCTACTGCTGAGCTACAACCCCAACCCTGTCCTTTTACTTTTTTAAAAAATATTTATTTTTTAGTTATAGGTGGACACAATATCTTTATTTTATCTGTATGTAGTGCTGAAGATGGAACCCAGTGTCTCATGCACAGTAGGCGAGCGCTCTACCTCTGAGCCACAATCCTAGCCCCCTGTCCCTTTACTTTTAAGAAATCATTTTTCCAGCTTGCTGCATATTCTTTCATGTATACATACACATCTTATTCTACACCAGCCTAAAAGTAATTTAAATTATATTTTCTGATGACATACTATATTTAGAAGATCAAAAACCAGAAGACTGCTGGAGCTTATGAACAAACTTAGCACAACAGCAGGATAAAACATCAACACTCATAAATCAATAGCTTGCCTTTATTACAATAATAAGTCTGCTGAGAAAAAATTATGAAAATCATATAATTTACGGAAAAAAACTAAAAATAAAAAAACAAAAACTTTGGGAAGAAATCTAATCAAGGAGGTGAAAGACCTCTACAATAAAAACTTATAACACTGAAGAAAGAAATTAAAGAAGACCTTAGAAAATGGAAAGACCTCACATATTCTCAGACAGGCAAACAATATTGTCAAAATGATCCTATTACCAAAAGTTACAGATTCAAAGTAATCCCTACCAAAGTACTGATGACATTTCTCACAGAACTAGAGAAAACAGTTCTAAAATGTATTTGGAAGAATAGCCAATGCAACACCGAGCAAGAAAAACAATGACAGGAATCATAATACCTGATTTAACACTGTACTACTGAGTTATGGTAAGAAAAACAGTATTGTACTGATATCAAAATACACAAGAAGACCACTGGCATAGAAAAGACATGGAAATAAATCCGCACATATACAGTCATCTGATCCTTGACAATGGTGCCAAACTATATGATAGAGAAAACAGCCTTTTAACAAATGGTGCTGGTACAATTGGGGATATTCATATGAAACAAGAATGAAACTAGATCTCTATCTTTCACTCTATGCAAAAGTCAATTCCATGAGGATCAAACACATAGGAATTAGATCAGAAAGTATGCAACTCCTGGAAGAAACCATGGGTCAACATTCCAACAAAGAGGTACAGGCAATGACTTTGTCAATAGAACATCTAAAGTTAGGGAAATAATGACAAGAGTTAATTAATGGCAGGACATCAAATAAAAAAACGTCTGCAAAGCAAAGAAAACAAAAACAAACAAAAAGTCTATGGAATGGGAGAAAAATATTTGGTAGCTACTATTCTGACAAACGATTATTATCTAGAATGTATAAAGTATATATCTATAAAAAACTTAACACCAAAAAAGCTCAAATAATAAATGAAAAAAGGAACTAAACACACATTTCTCAAAAGAAAAAACACAAAGACAATGAATACATGAAAAAAGTGTTCAACATAAGAAGCAATCAGGGATATGCAAATCAAAACTGCACTGATTTCATCTCACTCTAGTTAGAATGCAATTACCAAGAACACAAATAATAATAGATGCTGGGGATGGGGAACAAAATGTATACTCATGAATTGTTGGTGAGACTGCAGATTAGTACAACCAGTGTAGATATTCCTCAAAAAACTAGAAATGGAACCATCTTTATGACTCAACTACCCTACTCCAAGGTGTTTATCGAAAAGAACTAAAAATCAACATACTATATATAGCAATATAGCACCTCAATGTTTAATGCAGCACGATTCACAGTGTCAAATTATGAAATCAGCCCACATGTCTTTCAATTGATGACTGGATGAGGAAAATGTGGTATACATACACAATGAAGATTTAACTAGCCATAAAAAAGAATGAAATTATGGAATTTGTTGGTAAATGAATGGACATAGAAAACGTTATGCTAAGTGATAAGCCAGACTCAGTCAGGGGTTGAATATTTTCTCTCATATACAGAAGCTAGACCAAAATGGGGGGTGGGCAGTGATCACATGAAACCAGAAAAGATCAGTGGAACAAAGAAAGAAGATAGAGAGAGAGAAGGTATAGAAAAAGTTAAGAACTCTGGAATGAAAGTGACCAAATTATGTTATGCACATATACACCACAATGAATTCCACCTTCACTGTATATCTATAAAGTACCAATTAAAAAAACTATAAATAAATAGAAGAATAACCAGTAGACAAGAAGGGGAACAGGGAGAGCAAGAAAAGAAAGGGAAGGAGAAAGTATGAGAGACTGATATGGAGCAAATTAATTCCATGCATGTATGATGTCAAAAAGATCCCCACTATCATGTATAATTATAATGGACTAACAAAAACATTTAAAAATGTAAATAAAAACAAAAACTGTTTTGTTTACCATTATATCTAAAGCACCTAAAACTATGAGCTGGCAAAATGTAAGTGCTTAGTAAGTATTCACTGGGTAAAATAATGAACAAAAGTACAAATATAGCATACTTTTTATGATACACAAATAAATAGAACAGCTTGTTTGCTCAATGAATAATAACACAGACTATTTAAGCCCAGGTCATATGGCCCTACCTTATACTTTTTAAAGGTAGAATTTCATTTGTATGAACATACTGAAATATATTAAACCATTTCTGGTATTGAATATTTGGATTGTTTTCAAAATGTTTTGATGTAAAAAGAGAACTTTGGGCTGGGGGTGTATTTCAGTGTATAGCCTTGTCTGGCATGTGTTAAGCACTGGGTTCAATCCCCAGCATTCAAAAAAAAAAAAAAAAAAGAGCGGGAGGAGAGCTTCAGTGAATACTAGTACTAATACATCTTTGTGAGTTTGTGTTATTATTTCCATAGTTTAGATTCCTAGAAGTAAAAACATAGGGTTGATCTTAGTGAATGGAATTGCATTTCATTTTCAGTTTTGCTAATCTAATAGAAATATTGGTTTGGATTTCTTTCAAGTATCTTTTCAATCTTTCTCAGTATGCTTATTTCTATTGAACAATGTGTAACAAATAATTTCTGATATGCAGTCACTTCAATTTTAACTTTTGGGGTGATATCCTTACTATCATGACTGGGCAGAATATTTTAAAATTTACACAATGAAATGTGGCACAGTTTTCCTTTATAACATTTCGAGTTTATGATGTTGCTTAGATATCCACTCCAAAGTTACCAAAAAAAAAACACCTCTTCTATATTTGCTGCAATGCACTGAGAGTTTGTTTGATTCAATTAAATCATTAATGCCTAGAATTTTATACTCCACTTACTAGAAGGAATACATAGGAACATTTAAAACTTGGTTGGCACAAAATATCATTTCCTAAAGTTTTGTATATTAAATTCCTATGCCTGGATATGGATCAGAGATCTTCAGGATATGAAATATAAAATAACTGTTATTAAACTAGATATTCAGATGGAATGTTAAGGAAGTAGGAAAATCTGGCTGTATCTTCCAGGGTTTTGGCTTAGAAACAAGTGGAATGAAATCTTATTTATACTGATATAGAAAAGATAACAGAGTTCTAACATGATTAGCAAAGATATTTACGGGAAACTAAAGCAGAAACATAAAGCTGAATTTGAATGTAGGTAGAAATCAGCAGAAAAAAACTTTTTAAATACAATATTTACATATAAACACACACAGGTTGAGCATCCCTAATTTAAAAATCTGAAATTCAAAATGCACCCAAATTTGAAACTTTTTGAGTACCAACATGCTGCCACAAATGGAAGAGTCCACACCTGAAATTTTATGTCGGGTCATAGTAAAAATGTAGGCACATGGAAACTATGGTATATAAAATTACCTTCAAGCTATGTGTCTAAGATGTATAGGAAACATAAGTGAATTTTGTGTTTAGGTTTTGGTCTCATTCCAAAGAATTTCATTATTGGCATGCAAATATTCCAAAATCTTCTTCCCTACCAAACATATCTAAAATATGAGGCACTTCTGGTCTCAAATATTTTAGATGAGGGATACTCAACCTGTATACACCCACACCCACCCACCCACCCACACACACACACACACACACACACACACACACACACACCATCTGTAATGACACACAAAGATTTAGGTAAGGTAGGCACAAAAGTATTGTTTTCTTGGATAAATTTTTAGAATGAAAAAAAATGTCAGGTAACAGAATCTTAGAGAATATAAACATTAATGATGAAGACAGGAGAGAAGTAAAGGAGCCTGAGAAAGAGCAGATAGATGGGGAAAAAGTCATGTAAAAAATTAGGACAGGGTATCATCATGGATCCAAAGGAAACAAGTTTCAAGACTGAGGAATGATGAGTAGTATCCAATATCAAAATTACTAATATCACAAGTTAAAAAAGACTGGGTTTGAAAACTATCCTTTGGTAACTGGTGATACTGGTAAAAATATTTTATTAATGTTGATTTAGTTCAATCAGTGACCAGACTGCAGAGGTTGAAAAATCAAAAGGAAAACAGTGAAGATACATTAATATTTCAAGAAGCTAGGTGGTAAGGAAATTTATGGAGCAAAATTATTGGAGAAGGATAAATTTGAGGGAAGTTTTCTGGTAAAGATCAAAAGACTTTTTAATTCTATTACGCTAAGTAGACAGTGGCCACTAAGAGACAGAAACTGAAGATATAGGAGAAAGAAAAGGAGTAACTTACAGAGTCAAATGAATGGGGTCTGAGGCAAGGGGAAAAGAGACCTCTGAGAAAAGTTTAAGAATATAATGATGGAATCCTTATGATGGCAGGAGTAGAAGCAGGATTCTTTTCTGGTTAGGGGAAAGGACAGAATTTGAGGAGTTCAAGCATGAAGGTCTTTATTTCCTTTCAGTAAAAAGTGCTCTCATGTAAGAATGAGGCATGACAAAGTGGGAGAGAGTGATAAAGGAGACTAAGGAAGCTTAGTAATGGTCACATTAGGGAAATAGAAGAAAAGCTGCTTAGATGTTACAGGGTAATCCCAGCAATTCAGGTAAATTCAGAATCCATGAATGTGTAGTATATATCATATTCTATGAATATATACTTACACTAGTCTATACCACTGTGTGATCTTCTCCTCTAATGATGAGCAGTCTGGCTAGAAATAGACATAATTCAGCTGATTTGCTGTTGTAATTTTGCCAGGTACTCAGAGGTAAGTAACTTAAGGTTTTTGACAACAGACTTATTGATCATCAGGTCTTGGCTATTTCAGGAAGAAAACTAAGGCAAGAGAATATGAATAAAAGACAATAACAAATGGAGAGTCAAGGAAACGGAGTTCTTAATGAGTTAGAAAAACTTGTGTTCATCTATTTTCCATACATGTACAATCTACCAGAAAACTTCACTTTAATATCTATGACTATTCTAAGAGTTCATATCTTTTCACTTATTTTAAAAAAAAAATAGCCAACAAAGAATATCCTGATACTCCTGGCATGGGTGAATTTACCAATTATTTGTTTCTACTATTTTATAAATTACCAAAAAGGCCCAAACCTAGAGACAACATAAACATTCCCCTTTAAAAAAATATTAGTTAAAATTATGGCTATGTGGCAATCAAATCTCATTTTATCCAATATATGAGAAAAAATATAAATTACATTCAGATTTTTGGAGGGTACAATGCAGAGAAGAACTATATTTTACAACATAATTCCTTATGTTGTAAAATATTTTAATTCTGACTAGTGAATACTGGATCAACTTTACAACACAGGTTTAGAATAGAAGTTTTCCTATACTTATTTTGGTTAAAGAGACATCAATGAAATGAGATTTGGAACAAACTGAAGAGTTAATGTGAAAATGAAACAGTTAAGTGTTTCTTCATTCTAAAATTACCTTTATCCCCGAGAATAATGCATATTAAGTTTTCCTTTGAATTCTATATTTTAGGATTAAAAACTTACTGGTTCTCTCAAAATAAACTTACAAAAAAAAGAGGTAACTTTCTCTTACCTGCCGTAAAGTACGTGCAACTATGCTTTCTAATACTGGTCCTCTATCTTCATGCAGCAAATGAACTTCATCAAGAATAAGGAGTTTTACAATTTGGGAAAGAGCAACATCCCCAACACTCTTTCTTGTCACTACATCCCATTTTTCTGGTGTGGTAACAAGCATCTATAACAAAAGAAAAGATAAGCAAAAATAGTGGAAAAGTCAAATACATTATTAAAGTTTCATTTGTATCATTCAAAAATAAATATTTTTGTGGCCACTTTTACTCATATATAATAAAATGTGTTTAAAATACCCCAAAATAACATTTAATTTACTATACACAACAGTAAATTCAAGAACATTTTTCCTTAAGCTATAATTTTAAGCAGTTATTTAAAGTTCTGAAGGTGAGTAAGCGTAATGTAAAATGTACAAATTACACACACACATACAATTTGTAATATAAAATAAAAATAAAATTTTTTGAAAGTAACATATATTGATAGGCATTTTTATTTGAAAAAGGTCCAGGAGTAAAAGCAGCCTGAAAAGGAGATTAAAAGAATTCTCATCAGTACTAAGCCTATTCCAATTTAGGAGAAACTACCATTGAAACTCAGTTTTCAAATACTGCCCTTTAATAGCAACTGGTATTAAACTACTTACACTAAAAACACACATTTGGTGAAGGGTAACAAATACACATAGCAACCCCAACAGTGGGTCTCTGGAGATAAGGACTTTTGGTGCAATAAGTAGGCTCAGGGTTTTTATGTAAACTTTCATAAAAGCAGACCATTTAGCATGAAGCTGGAATTATAAATCTATTTACTTTTTGCATAGTGAGTTGTTTGGATCCTCTAAAAGCAGAGTGGCAGAACAAAAAAAATCAGAATTTAGTATCTACTGTGGAAATGGATTAGGAAATAGTCCATCAACAGATGGTTCAAAAAATGCATGAGATAACCAATAAAAACCAAAGTTGTATCTTAGAGTAGTTTTAATTTGCATTTCTCTGATTGCTAGAGATGATGAGCATTCTTACCTATGTTTGTTGATTGATTGTATATCCTCTTCTGAGAAGTGTCTGTTCAGGTCCTTGGCCCATTTATTGATTGGATTATTTGTTTTTTTTGGGGGGGGGTGCTTATCTTTTTGAGTTCTTTATATACCCTAGAGATTAGAGCTCTATCTGATGTGTGAGGGGTAAAAATTTGTTCCCAGGATGTAGGCTCCCTATTCACCTCACATATTATGTCTTATGCTGAGAAACAACTTTTTAGTTTGAATCCATCCCATTTGTTGATTCTTGGTTTTAATTCTTGTACTACAGGCATCATATTAAGGAAGCTGGGGCCTAGCCCCACGTGATGGAGATTAGGGCCTACTTTTTCTTCTATTAGATGCAGAGTCTCCAGTAAGAGTAGCAGCCATTATGAAGACAAACAACAACAAGCGCTGGCGAGGATGCTGGTAGGAATGCAAATTGGTACAGCCAATTTGGAAAGCAGTATGGAGATTCCTTGGAAAACTGGGAATGGAACCACCATTAGACCCAGCTATTATTCCTCTTTTCGGACTATACCCAAAGGACCTAAAAACAGCATACTACAGGGACACAGCCACATCAATGTTTATAGCAGCACAATTTACAATAGCTAAACTGTGGAGCCAACCTAGATGTCCTTCAGTAGATGAATGGATAAAAAAATGTGACATTTATACACAATGGAATATTACTCAGCAATAAAAAACAATAAGATCATGGCATTTGCAGGGAAATGGATGGCATTAGAGAAGATTATGCTAAGTGAAGTTAGCCAATCCCCCCCAAAAAATATGTCAAATGTCTTCTCTGATATAAGGGGGGTGATTCAAAATGGGGTTGGGATGGAGAGCAAGGGAGGAAGATTACCTCTAGATAGGGAATAGGGGTAGGAGGGAGGATGGGAATAGCAAGGATAGTTCAAGAAGTTGGTCATCATTATACAAAATTCATGTATGAAGATGTGAATTTGGTGTCAACATACCTTATATACAAAGAGAGATTTGATAAATTGTGGTATAAAGGTGTATTAAGAATTGCAATGCAAAAAAAATTATGAATGTAATGCACTCCTCTATTGTGATGTATGTAAGAAATAATTAAAAAAAAAAAAAACCAAAGTTGTTCTTAACCAGTATATCAAACTATAGTGACTGATAATAATCAACAACTAAATTGTGCTTTGCAGGGTAAACCGGAATGGGGGCCAAATTATTGTCCTCAACAATTTATTTATTTATTTCATTTTGATATTAGTTTGTCTGTCTTGAAGTCACTCTGGAGATGATAATCTTAGTTTTTTAGATCAGGAATGAATAAATTCTTAACAAATACACAATCCTGCTGAACTAGCAATATCATTGCTATCATTTTTTAATGAATTGTCAACTGCAAAATTTATCAGGTAACATTCTATAGATCAATAAGTAGCAAGCACAATGAAGTAGATTAAACAATGCATATTTAAAGTGTGAAGTACTACAAATCCAAGTGACTTGGCTAACTTAGTAAATTTAAAATGGCATTAATGAGACTATAAATTTTTACAGAAAAATATGCTACTACAATCAGGGATAAACAGACCTAAAATGAATATTGAGATCTCAAACATATAAAACATTTACTGGCCATTAATTAATATTTTTTATCATGCTACAATAAATTAAACAGAACTTCTGTGAATATTGACAAAACCAAAACAATACAAAATATGTTATTATAAATACACATAGAAATAACCTACTAAAAATCCTTTATATTAAAAGTCCTTTATGAAAATGAATGTTTTCTCTCATATGTAGAAGCTAGATCAAAATAAGAGAAAGGAAGAAAAGGGGAAAGGGGATCTCATGAATTTAGCAGAAAGGTCAGTAGACTAGAGGAAGGGAATGAGGAATGGGAGGAGGGACAGGGAAAGGAACAGTGGTATGAGTCTGCTCAAACTTTCCTATGTACAAATATGAATATACCACAGTGAACTTCACCTTTAATGTATATCCATAGTGCACTAATTTTAAAAAGTATAAATTATAGAAGGAAGATGAGTAGAGGAAAGGAAATGGGGAAGGGAAGAGGACAGGCAAAAGAGAAGTACAGGGAACTAAACAGGGGAAATTATATTCCATGCTTATTTAGTTATGTCAAAATGACCCCCGTTGTTATGCATAACTAAAATGAACTAATAAAAAATAAATGCCCTTGAGAAATATGCCCATTTGTTAAAAAAGTAGAAATTCTCCAAAACTAGAAATTAGTGGCACATGAAAATATAAAATAAAGAAGTCATTTTATTAGTAGGAAATATTAAGAAGGCTAATATTTAAATGAATAAATGATATTATTAAATGATAATAATAAATACGAAGCTTAGCTATCTATCTCACCTCAAATTTGGAACACTGTGTTAGTATTTTCTTATAATTAACTGAATTTCAGAGATAATAATGTACCAATTAAATTGTGATATCAAAAATTTCAAACATCAAATATACTACCAAATCTTAAAAATTCTTTCTAGTATTTTGTTTTCTATACTTTCAGCACATTAAGAAGTGGGTTCATTTATCTCACCGTGTCACCACTCTCATTCCCTGAACTAAAATTTCTAGAAAATAAAGTGTTACATTGCTTAATGAATTGAAAATCATGCAAGAGATTTCCATCTGCTCTTGGTTTTAGGCCATAGGTTAACTGTCAATGTTTTTACTGTCAACTTAAATTTCTCTCAGTACATATACTTATTAGTTCCTCAGCAGTGTAAAAATCATTATTTGAAACAGTTACAATTTTAGCTTGTCCACTGGGAAAACGGCATCCTAAAGATATTTACTTACCACCATTATGATAAAAAGTTGGTATATTCAATTTTAAAATGAGCATCAATTTAACAGAAAAACCAAAGAACCTAAGACTTGATAGAATTAATTCATCAGAAATTTCACCTAAATATTATTATTAAAAACTTTCCTTACATACTTATATAGTAAAATTACAATACTCAGTTTTCCATGAATGTTTCATAACTGTTCAATTGTTCTTTTCCAAAGGTTAAATATATTCCTTCTTCAGGAGAGAAAGAGAAGAGAAAAACATAAATTTTAATCTGAGATTTTTAATAATTTTTTTCATCACCCAATAATTGGACACTATAGCAAACCCTTTATCAAAACACACCAGAGAGGAAGAGTTTCATTGAATGAAAAATGTCATGCATGAATCCAGGTATTCACAGACTTGTCCTAAATAGAATTGTTTGAATTTTGAAGTAAGAATTATGAGAGCAATCACAAAGAACATAAAGCTTCTTGCCAAATAATTCCTGTGAAAGGAATGAGTTTTGAGTGTGTATTTTACATTCTGTTCCTTTCTGTTTCAACATATTAATAGGCTTAACTAATCTAATGCTCCTTGAGAAAATGCAAACACTCCAGAGGTAAAAGAGCTGTCACTATATCAACCAGCTAGCAATTACAGGCAGATGATCGGTTCCTACCAGCCAATTTACCAGAGTTTGAGTTTACCAGAAATTACATTGTTCCTAAATATATTTGCATTCATATTTTCTCCTACAAATGCTTACTGAACATAATAAGATGAAAAAAAAGTGATTTGTACTACCAGAGAGGCTTGATAAAGAGCTGAGCCAGAATGATAAGAAAGCAAGCAAAATACTATTTGGCGGAGAGAGAAAAATAGTTCTGAGGGAAAACAATTTTTCTCTGTCTGATCTTTCCTCCTATTTTTTCCTTTCTTTATCTTTCTTTTAGTCAAAGGTCAAGTGTCTTCTCTGATATGAAGAAGCTAATTCAAAATAAAGGGAGGGAGATTAAAAAGAAAAGAAAAAAATGAATCAATGGAACAAAAGTGGGGAGAAGGAATATTATTAAACAGTTATTTAAAGAATTATTTTGACTATAAGTATTTTGTTTAATTGAGGCAGATAGTTATAAATAAAAGATTTAAATTTTTAAATCAAAAGAAATACAAGAAATTTAAAAGGTTAAAAGTATAATTTCTTGCCTTTATAATATTTGAAACTATTTCAAAATTTAAAATGTTTGGTACTTAAATCTTAGAAAATTGGAAAAAGGTCATATAAACTAAACACATAAATATCCTTTTTAAAGCAGAATGATAAAATACAGATTACAGCCACTGAAATTCCAGAGTACATTACTACTATACCATTATTTTATGTGCCACTAAGAAGGCAAAATTCTACCACCAAAAACATTTTCAAAATGTATCTTACAACTGATGAAATATCGTGCATTTGGTTGGAAAAAAATGAAAGGGACCTATTAACTATGCTAAAGAGCAACATTCAAGAATGCTTGTTCAATACATCTTCTGTTGTAAAAATAATTGGAATCATTCTGGCTCAGCTCTTTATCAAGCCTCTCTGTTAGCACAATTATATTCTCACACTGTAGGTGTAGACCGGCAACAGCTTGCAAGATTTAGAAGTCCATCTCTCTTTTTTAAAACACAATCACATACCTATTCAATGAATAAGGATATACATTATATGAATGAATTAATTTAAAGACTAAATCTAAAATGTCACATGGTTTAGAGTATGGAAACGTACATATAATTACAGTTTTACTAACCTCTGAGATACAAATGTCAGTTCTGATTGACATCAACATCTCCTATAATGAAATCTGACAGACTGCAGATTATACCTGCCCCTTGAGAGTACTACAACAAATCAGTTAGTTCCAACTACTTTCATTTCTGGTTCTCTTATGTTCTTTATTCTCCTATCAATTCACATGCATAAGTGTACAATCACACATGTAAAGCACAAAGTCCTCTCAAAGACCTAGTTATAGTTATTTCAAAGTTGGCAGCCTTCAGTGATGAAATGAAAATATAAAAACTAATTGAAAAATATTCAATTTCGAAAGTAATAACAGTACATATTTGTTTGCAAAGCACAGATTTTTAAAAACTAAAAATTAAAGAACTGCATTTGAAATGAAATTTGGATATTAAAAAAAACTATGACATTATTTTTAGGTAAAATTTCATACGTAACATTAAATAAAATGTAATTCAATATGAAAATCCGAAAATTTTGAAGAAGCAGAGCATGGAATGCTGTGGTAAGGAGAGAGAAAACTCCCTTAAAACTGAACATTTGGTACTTTCTAGACTATGTGGGTTTGCATCTGGAATACAATTCTTTGTTGTTCTTTTTGTACTTAAAAACACTTAGCCACAATGCCAGATAATGCATAGTGAAGTCTAGCCTCATTAGTATATGGTAGTAAAGAACATAATGCTCAGTGTTATGCTTTAGGTATGAAGCATCCCCCAAAAGCTCGTGTAAATGCTAGAAAGTTCAGAGGTGAAACAGATTATGAGAAGTATACCTAATCAGTTCATTAATCCACTGATATGGATTAACTGAATGACAAGTTTAAGCAGGTAGTGTATGGCTAAAGGAGAGAGGTCACTGGGGAGGTACCTTTTGGGTTTCTTCCCTGGTGAGTAGGGCTCTCTCTGTTTCCAGGTTGCCATATCCTGCGAACCATGATGTTGTACCTTGATGTATGCCTAGAGTTATGGAGTTAGCAGACTACGAATTGAACCTTTGAACTCATAAGCCAAAATAGTGAAGCAAAGCTAACTAAAACATCTGGTTACCCTAAAACTGAATTAATTAGATATAACTAAGGAAACTACAAAATTGTTTACATCTCTGTGTGTACAACCCACAAAGACTTGCCTTCACAATTCTAACTGCTGGGTTATAATACCCCAGGATTTTATTCCATTCAAGTTTCATAGAGCAGGCATCTCCCAACTTGCAAAGCTTCCTGTTGACATTCAAAAAGAAAGGTTGCCACTGAGGGGTAATTAATTTGTAGCAACATGTCCTTTGGTGACTTTTAATCTGTACAATCAGGATATAGTTTATAGAGAACAGGTTTCCTTGAGTTTACATACTCTGTGAAAGTGGGAAAAGAACCCAGAAAACTCCTCTTAAATGACTTTATTCAAAGACAATATATTTATCCCAAGAACAATCAGTCAAAAATTTGGGTCTACCTTTGGGAAAGAGAAACAGAAAATGGGAGGAGTCTCAAACTTTACAAATTATGGCAGGATAAAAGCTAATGAAATTGAAGGCAACTTAAGGAAATAGATGTTTTTGTGGTTCCTTATTGATCCATTATTTTTGTTATTTGAATAATTTTATTGAACATAAGAAAAGAACGAAGGCAGGACATATATACCATCAAATTACAATTTAGCATAATCCAAAGAAAGCTTCCTGATGGAAGTTTTGACTAATTTAATAAATGTTCTAAGGTATGTGTCTATGATTAGTTAAAAAAAAAAAAAAAGCTAACAAGAATTTTAGAGATTTATACTTTTAGGAGGAAAAGCAAGAGAAATGTGCTCCAAAATATTTCATACAATATCATGAAATGAAAAAGTCATCTATAGTTGAAGGTGTTGAGAGCCTCCGCGGGCTGTGTGTGGACTGTGTTGCACATTATACCTAGTGAACAGGATGATTACACATATCGGTATCCAAAATATAAAACTGTGCCTGGGAACTCACAGTGGACATTTCCTCTGGTTGACTGCCCAGAGACATTGTGAATTTCTATTCAGCTCTGCCATATCCCACACAGCACGAGAGTAGGGTGACCTGCTGTAGTAACACAGCCCCTCTAAAATGGGTATGATCTTCCACGATGCCAATCAACCTGCTGTTTGCAAGAGGTCAGAAAGCAAGACTCCACCTTTGAAACCTTATCTCTGCCTTTGATGTACACCTTTAAATAAACCATGGGAGCCATTTTCTTTTTGTCTACCTCCAGCTCCTCTATGGACTGAACCTATCAGGATTCCATCTTTAAAACTATCCTTCTGACTCTATCTTGTTCTTCGTTAATTATTCCAGACTTTAATTTCTCAGGAGGCTTATCCCTCTGAGCAGGCAAGAATTCCCTGGTAAGGTGCTGGACACCCCACATTAGAAGGGACCTGTGCCAACTGCCACTGCCTCTGTTTCAAGCCCAAGGTCTACACTACTTACAATGTGATGACAGTGTACCATCAAGTGAAAGCATACATTTTCCTGTATTTTTCTACGTTCTCTTCTATTTCCTACAATCTAACAAAGTTAGAATACTGAAAAGGAGATTTAAAAAAAAAAAACAATGATTTGTTATTGGTTTTTAAATGGATTAACAGAAACTTACAGTCAAATGGGGGCTAGAAAACTGTTTTGTTTTTTTTAAAGGAGAAAGAATAAGCTAATACAGTATCTGTGATTGAGTATAAAACTCAAAAGCTTTAATCTTTCTTGACACATAGTTAAAAAAGAAAACCTGCCCCTGCACAAAATGGCAAAATAGAGGAGGTTGTTTTCCTGGCTGCTCCCTAGCATGGAATCAAGAAATCAGATAGGCAACTTTTCAGCACGGCAGGTGGCGGGAAAGGGGGGGATTTTACAGGGAGTTAATACTGGATTTTCAAAGCAGATCAGAGACTCAGGAAGTTGGATATAAGAAAATAAGGAGGAAATGCCCAGCAACACTGCTTGCACCACCACAGTAGGCCTCCTGTAAGCAAAGTGGAGGGATAAGGAACCCACATTCTTAGGAGGCCTGTGGCACATTTGGGTATGCAGAGATCAGAGATCAAAGACAACGCCATGCTGTATACTATCCTTGTGCAGGGCAGGAACCATGACTATCTTGGCTGTCCACAGACAGAGAAAGGAGCCATTTTTGTAGCTGCACCATGGGCCCCTGGGGAGCAGTTGTGGGGACTGACTTCTGGCAAATTAAAGCTGGGTTCAAAGTACAGGCTTGGAGAACCCTCACCACAGGACATAGAAAGTGCCTAAATAACCAGAAGGTCAGATGCAAAAAGGGGTTTTCATGGAGAGTACAGGTCATTGAAACACAACTGACAACCCCACCCCGAACCCCCTCCAGTCCTGCCTATTGAAGGACCAGCTAGGAGGGACAAGCTCAGCCTGGTGGGGAGAGGAGTGATTTGACTTTGGATCCGAGTTTGTAGGTGACAAAAGAGATAAATGATTTATTCCTCCCTGCAAGAGTGGAACCCAGGGTTTCCCAGCATGGACAGGCAATTGTTGAGTTCTGGAGGAGAGTGATTTAAAATCTTCAGATTCATTGAAGAACATAGAAACTACCCAGGCCTAAATCCCACCTCCAGGAGGTGTGCCTACAAGATCTCCTCTCTCACTCTGGCAACTATACCCCGAGGGAGGAGCAGACATCACACACCAGCCCATTCCACCTAACGTTGCTGAGAAGGGAAGCCAAGAAATTTTCAACTCCAACTGAAACAATTCTTTATATTTTCATTGAGAACCTTTTGTTTCTTCCTTCTTCATTTCTCTGATTGATTGTGAATGAATGACTAATGGACACTTATACATATTTGTCTCTTTTTATCACTTCTATAATTTTTTGAAGGCAGTTATCATTAATGGCTCAGTCTTTTGCGGGCTACGATATTTAGTTACTATATTTCAGTTTTATTTTACATTCTATTATTTATTTTTTTTTCTTTTATATACCAGAAATTGAACTAAGGGGCACTTAACCACCGAGCCACATCCCCAATCCTTTTTTGTATTTTATTTAGAAACAGGGTCTCATTGAGTTAATTAGCACCTGACTAAATTGCTGAGGCTGACTTTGAACTCAAGATCCTTCTGCCACAGCCTCCCAAACCACTGGAATTACAGGCGTGCACCACTATACCTGGCTTAATTTTTTATGTATATTCACTCTCTCTCCCTCATAATCTTCACATCCTAGATCTCTTCTGTTCTCTCAGTTTTTAAAATTCTCCCCATTTTTGAAATTGTGAAACCTTTTGCAAACGTACTTTTTTTCCTGTGGGCAGTAACTGATCACATAATTTCTGTTCATTGTGCCAATGAACACAGAAGAAGTTGTAGCAGGAACTATTTGGTTTAAAGATGTATATTGTTTGAATGGGTTGTTGTTATTATTTGTCTCCCCCAAAACTATGAAATACTGGAAAGCTTCAGGGAAAGTATAAGTCCACAGGGTAGAAACTCTACAGCCTCAGATTCCTATCTTTAAGTAGGTAGGCACACAAACAACATGAAAAAGCAAGTGAACAAACTGCACTAACAAACCAACATAATTCAATAACAGAATCCATATACAACACAGTTAAACTGATCTGTGCAGTACAGAAAGATAGAAGAAGAGATGTCAGAGAGAAAATATAGGAAGTGAGAGATCACTTCAATAGAGTGATAGAGGAGATTCTGAAAAAAGTAATCAAGCAATCAAGCAGAAATTCTAGAAATAAAAGAATCAAAAAAACAAATTAAACATTCAATGGAAAGTATCACCACCAGACGAGAACACTTGGAAAATAGTGTTTTAGATAATAAAGAGAAAATATATAACCTTGAACATACAGCTGAATACAGACAAAAGATGTTAAGAGACCATGAACAGAAATTCTAAGAAACATGGGATAACACAAAAAGACCAAACTTAAGATATACTAGGATAGATGAAGGCTCAGAGATAAAACCAAAGGAATGCACAATATTTTCAATGAAATAAAATCAGAAAATTTTCCAAACCTCAGGAAACAAATGGAAAATAAAATATAGGAGGCTGACAGGATCCCAAATATACAAAATTAAATCAGACTCACAACAAAGCATATTATCATGAAAATGCCTATTATTACTGTGTGCATATATGTGAATGCATGACCAATGTGATTCTGCAACCTATATACTCAGAAAAATGAGACATTATATCCCATCTGATTCAAATGTATGATATGTCAAGGTCATTGTACTGTCATGTGTAACTAATTAAAACAAATAAAAATAAATTAAAAAATTTTTAAAAAGTTAAAAAAATTATAGATTTTTTTTGGTGCAATAACACATTAGAATAGAACTTCCTCTAACCTTATTAAACAGTCATTTTGAATCAGCAAAAAATATTAAAGAATACAATTAAAATATCCAAAAAAAGGAAATGCCTAACATAATTAGGATAAATCTTTAAAGGCTATCTGAGAAAAATAACAGGTCAAGTTTAAGGAAAAATCACAATGCAGGCTCTCAAAAATAGGAAGTTTTGTAATAATATAGGCCAAACTCTGAAAGAAAATGGATGCCACCAAAAACACAATACCCGGAAAAATTAAGCTTCAGAATTGACAATGAAATAAAAACATTTCATGATAAACCCAAGTTAAAAGAATTCACAACTAGAAGATATGCTCTACAAAACATGCTAAACAAAATATTTCATCAAGGAGAAATAAAAAATAAAAGAAAAAACCAGCAAATGAAGGGACTACACTAGAAGAATAGTCATAGGAGAAACAAATTCAAATTATAAAACAGAAATAAATCAAAATGTCAGAAAATAAAAATCATTTCTCAATAATAAAACTGAATGTAAATGGCCTAAACTCATCAAGCAAAAGACACAGAGTGTTGGTCTGAGGTTGTGGCTCAGTGTTAAGAGTGCTTGCCTGGCAGGTGTGAGGCTACCAACCAAAATATTTCACTGTAACAGTGGGAAATTTTAAGCACTACTTCATTCTCAGTACCACATATAAATAAATAATAAAGTTCCATCAATAACTAAAAAATAAGATACAGACTGGCAGATTGGATTAGTAAAAAGGATCCAACAATATGCTGTCTTGAAGAGACCTCATAAGCAGGACATCCACAGATTGAAGGTAAAAAGATGAGAAAAAAACTTACCATTCACTGGATAAAGCAACTGTGGTATATATACACAATGGAATATTACTCAGCATTAAAATAGAATAAAATCATGGCATTTGCAAGTAAATGTATGAGTTGAAGAAGATCATGCTAAATGAAGTAAGCCAATTCCCAAAAAAATAAAGGTTGAATTTTTCTCTGATAAGTGGATATTGATCCATAATGGGGGTAGGGGAGGGAGCATGCAAGTAATGGAGGAACTGGAAATAAGGGTGAGAGGAGAAGGAATGGGGCATAGGTATATGTGTGAAGACACAAATGGTGTGACTCTACTTAGTGTACATCCAGAGAAATGAAAAATGGTGCTCCATATGTGTACTATAAAATGAATTCTGTTGTCATGTATAACAAATTAGAACAAATTAATTAATTAATTAATTAATTTTAAAATTTAGCATTCACATGGATCTTGTAAATAAGCAGGGGTTTCTATCCTCATATCAGATAAAGTGGATTTCAAGCCAACGTTAATCAGAAGGGACAAAGTAGTACACTTCAGACAGCTTAAGGGAATTATACATCTACAAGATATAACAATCATAAATATTTATGCTCCAAACAGTGGAACAACTAAATATATCAAACAAACCCTTCTCAATTTCAGGAATCAAATAGACAACAAAATAATACTGGGTGACTTTAACACAACTCTCTCATCACTAGATATGTCTACCATACAAAAACAAAACAAGCTACAGAACTGAAAAACACAATTAATAATTTAAACTTACGAAACATATACAGAACATTTCATCCATCAATGACTTACTATACTTTCTTCTCAGCAGCACATGAATCATTTTCTAAACAGAGCATATCTTAGGCCACAAAGTAACTCTTAGCAAATAAAAAGAAACAGACATAATATCTTATATTTTATCAGATCAAAATGGAATGAAACTAGAAATTAATGATAAAACAAAAAATAGAAGCTGCACTAACACCTGGAGACTAAATACCATGTTAATGAAAGACCAATGGATAAAAACTCAAGGTTGAAAGTTAAAAAATGCTTAGAGGTA
Source organism: Ictidomys tridecemlineatus (assembly GCF_052094955.1). Classification (NCBI taxonomy): domain Eukaryota; kingdom Metazoa; phylum Chordata; class Mammalia; order Rodentia; family Sciuridae; genus Ictidomys; species Ictidomys tridecemlineatus. The sequence continues at coordinate 61,511,284 of NC_135484.1, read as the reverse complement.
AATGAGAATAGGAATGAATACAACATATTACACTCTCTGACAAGTTGGTTCTTTAAAAAAATAAAATTTGATAAAACTTTAGCAAAGCCAACTATGAGAAAGAGGGAAAAAAACATAAATACTAAAATCCGTGATGAAAAAGAAAATATTATCATGAAAAATACTCATGGAAGTATTTTATCATAGAGGATGATCAGAAATTATTTTGAAATTTATGCTCCAATAAAATAGAAAATCTTAAAGACATAACCAAATTTCTAGAGACATATGACCTACCCAAACTGATTCAGAATGATACAGAAAATTCAAACAGCTCAATATCAAGCAATGAATTAGAAGATGCCATCAAAAGCCTCCCAACAAAGGAAAAGTCCAGAACGAAATGGATCCTTACCCAATTTGTACCAGACCCACAAAGAACAACTCACACCAAAATTCTTCAAATTATTCCATGAAGTAGAAAACCTTTTCAAACTCATTCTATGAGACTAGTATCCTCCTGATACTAAAACCAGACAAGGACACATCAAGAAAACAAAAGTTCAGACCAATATCCCTCTTAATATGGATGTAAAAATTTTAATAAAATAATAGCAAATCATATACAAAATGTATCTAAAAGATATTGCACCAAGACCAAGTGGGGTTAATCCTATGGATGCAAGGTTGTTTCAACACACGGAAATCAATAAATGTAATTCACCACATCAATAGACTTAAAAGACGAGAATCACATGATTATCTCAATAGATGCAGAAAAAGCTTTTGACAAAATAAAGCATCCATTCATGTTCAAAACACAAGAAGAATTAGGCATAGAAGGAACATACTTCAACACTGTAAAAGCTATATACATTAAACTCATAGCCAACATCATTCTAAATGGTGAAAAATTGAAAACATTCCTTCTAAAAACTGAAATAAGACAGGCTGCCCTCTTTTATCACACCTATTCAACATAGTGCTGAAAACTATAGCCAGAGGTATTAGGGAAAGGAAAGAAATTAAATAGATATGAATAGAAAAAGAAGAGCTAAAACTATCTCTATTTGCAAAAAGAATAATCCTATATTTAGAAGACCCAAAAACTGCACCAGAAAACATTTAGAACTCATAAACAAATCCAGTGAAGTAGCAAGATATAAAATTAACATGCATAAATTAACTGCATTTCTATAAACCAATGATGAACCAGCTGAAAGAGAAATTAGAAAAACTGTCCTAATTCACAACAGGTTAACAACAACAACAACAACAACAAAAAACCTTGGGAATCAATCTATCAAAACAGGTGAAAGATCTTTATAATAAAAACTATAGAACACTAAAGAAAGAAATTAAAGAAAATGTTAGAAGATGCAAAAATCTTCCATGTTCTTGTACAGACAGAATTAATATTGTCAAAACAGCCATACTACCAAAAGTACTATACAGATTTAATACAATTCCTATTAAATCCCCAATGACATTCTTCATAGAAACAGAAAAAGCAATCATGAAATTTACTTGGTAAAATAAGAGACCCAGAATAGCCAAAGCAATCCTTAGCAAGAAGAGTGAAGCAGGAGGCATCACAATACCAGACCTTACACTACTTTATAGAGCCAAAGTAATAAAAATGGCATAGCACTGGCACCAGACCAGAGACCCTGTGCCTACTATAAGAAACTGTAAGCTCAACTCTCCATGATGTTGGCTAAGGAACCAAATTCCTCAACAAGATTCCAGAAGCATAATAAGCAAAATCAAAAATCAATAAATAGGAAAATATCAAACAAAAAAGCTTCTCTAGCAAAAGAGGCAATTAAAAAAAAAAAAACGTGAAGAGGGAGCCCACAGAATGGAAGAAAATCTCAAAGACACCTGTACTTCTGATATAGCATTAATCTCCAGTATATACAAAAAACTCAAAAACTTAATAGCAAAAAAACCAAATAACCCAATCAGTAAATGGGCAAAAGAATTGAATAGGCACATCACAGAAGAAGAAAAATAAATGGCCAACCAATATGTGAAAAAAATTTCAACATCTCTACTAATTACAGAAATGCAAATTAAAACTACATTGAGATTCATCTCACTCCAGTCAGAATGGCAATTATCAAGAACATAACTAAGGATAAATATTGGTGAGCATGTGGGAAAAAAGGTACATTCATACATTTCTGGTGGAAATGCAAATTGGTGCAACTATTCTGGAAAACAAAAAAGCAGTATGGAGATTCCTCAGAAAACTTGGAATGGAACCACCCTATCACCCACTTATCCTACTGTCAGCATATACTCAAAGGACTTAAAATCAGCATACTATATTGACACAGTCACATCAATGTTTATAGCAGCTCAATTAACAACAGCTCAGTTACAGAACCAACCTATGTGCCCTACAACCAATTAATGGATAAATAAAATGTGGTATAAATACACAATGGAATATCATTCAGTGATAAAAAGAATGGAATTATGGCATTTTCTGTTAAATGGATGGATATGGAGATATCATGCTAAGTGAAATAAGCCAATCCCCCAAAAATAAAAGCTGAAGGTTCTCTTTGATATGTGGATGCTAACACACAATAAGGTGGTGTTGGTGAGGGGCAGAAGTTCACTGGATTACATAAAAGGGAATGAAGAAAAGGATTGGGGTAAAAGAAAAACAAAAAGGACTACCGAGTTAAACAATGCCCTCCAAGTAGCCCCTCAGGTAATGTACCCAGTGGACTGGTTCTATAAGGTTGTTTTTGTAGCATCTATAGAAGAAATAGAAAGCATAATCCTACAATGTAACTTGAGAAGAGCAATTCTCCAGAGTTCTGAACAATATCTTCCTTCCATACTGTTTTCTGATAGTCTTCCTTGATATAGGGTTAAAACTCAAGAGAAACTGTGCTACAAGCTGCCCTTAGCCTAACTGTGAAAAATTCCTCTGCAAAATAGAATGAGATACTATCATTAGGGCCCCATGCTTCCAGCAGCCACTGGGGTTATGAAATAGGCTCAAAACATCCGAAAAATTATCCATTCTCTCAAAATAGCTAAAATGTAGGATGTTATTTTTAATCACAAATAAATTATAAGTATTTGAAGTGAGAGATATGGTAATTAGCCTGATTTAATCATTCCACAACATATACCTGTATCAAAACACATTATATTAGTATGTTAATAAACAATTCAATTTAAAAAAAGAAAAATCTGTTCTAGGGCTACTCAGTTGGGAAAATAGCAGTTGGGTCCCTTCCTCACTCTTCATACTAAAATAAATCCCAAAAAACCTTTCTTATCCTGAAACGTGGCAGACATTTTCCTTCTCTTTACTAACCTCCCTATTCAGAATGATACATCACAAAGGAAATATTAAGACATAAGCGTTACAAATTAACCTTGAACCAGTTTTCTAACTAGACTTGTTAATGTAACTAGAGAAAATTAAAGTTGGTTAGCTTCATCATCTATTCTAGGTCATTCACTGCCAATTCACTTACTTATATACCAAACTTCTTCTTATTGGTTCAACACTGAAAGCTATAGGATAAAATTAAACAACCAAAAACAGATAAAAGAAATACTTAAAGCTGAGATATACTACCCAGCAACAATCATTAGCTTTTCAAAAATTTACAATATTTTTGAGAATTTAACAGATAGAAAAAAACTACATATTTTACAGATTCTATAATTATAAAAGACCATAGAGATAATAACATACTTATTACTTTTGAATACATGTTATAGTTCTAAGACAGACAAGCAATCTTTCAAAATCAAACTATAATATGTGTGGTTAATGAGTTTCTGTCTTATAATATACTGGTGGCAAGGTTTTCCTGAAACTTGATAAATAACTAGGAAACTTAGGATGGAACTACTAGATATTTGACATTTACTTTTATTTTTACTTCATTGTTTATAGGAAACATAAATCTTAAGAACTCTGTGTATTGTATAACAGTCCTATCATAAAAGATAATATAATTACTCAGAAGAAAAAAGTAACAAGCTTTCCGTTGGCTCTTAGCTTTTATTAAGTTAGCACCATAAACATTGTAAGCAACATTCTTGAACTTGTTTAAAATAAATTATCTAATTACTTTTCTACTTTTTCTTAAAGTCCATAAGAATATGAAATAATCATATGGTAAAAAACTAAATGTTCATGTTAAATGAAACAAAAGAAAAAAGAAAAAAAGGGTTAAAAATAATTTATACACAGGACTTTATTTCTTTATTGAAAGTATTTTAATATATAAGGTTATTACCTCCAATCCTTCTATGAAGTAAAATATTTTCCTACAAAGGTATACTCACAGAATAAGCAATATTTCTTTTTATCTTTTAAGGAAATCAAAATAATTAAGATTCTTGAATAACTAAAATATATTCTAAGAAACATATCAACTTTGGTGACTAACACAATACATAATTTGCATTCACTAAACAGAATTTTTGTGATCTGATTTCTTTTTTAAATTATTTTTCACATAGACAGCAGAATGCATTACAATTTATATTACACACATACAGCACAATCTCTGGATGTATACAAAGTAGATTCACACCAATTCATGTCTTCATACATGTACTTTGGATAATGATGTCCATCACATTCCACCATCCTTTCTATCCCCCTGCCCACTCTCTTCCTCTCCTACCCTGCTACTCTATCTAGAGTTTATCTATTCCTCCCATGCTCCTTCTCCCTACCCCACTATGAATCAGGCTCCTGAAATCAGAGAAAACATTCAGCATTTGTTTTTTTTAGGATTGGCTAATTTCACTTAGTATTATCTTCTCCAATGCCATCCATTTACTTGCAAATGACATTTTATTTTTTTAATTGCTGAGTAATATTCCATTGTGTATATATGTCACATTTTTGTATCCATCTACTGAAGGACATCTAGGTTGGCTCCACAGTTTAGCTACTGTGAATTGTGCTGCTATAAACAGGATGTGGCTTTGTCCCTGTAGTACGCTGTTTTTTTGTTTTTTTTTTTTTTTAGAGAGAGAGAGAGAAAGAGAGAGAGAGAGAGAGAATTTAAAAATTTTTTTTTTTTTTTAGTTTTTCGGCGGACACAACATCTTTGTTTGTATGTGGTGCTGAGGATCGAAACCAGGCCGCACGCATGCCAGGCGAGCGTGCTACCGCTTGAGCCACATCCCCAGCCCCTAGTATGCTGTTTTTTAAATCCTTTGGGTATAGGCTGAGGAGAGGGATAGCTGGGTCAAAAGGTAGTTCCATTCCCAATTTTCCAAGAAATCTCCATATTGCTTTCCATATCGGCTGCGCCAATTTGCTGTCCTACCAGCAATGTACGAGTGTACCTTTTTCCCCACATCCTTGCCAGCACATATTGTTTTTTATATTCATAATAGCTGCCATTCTGACTAGAGTGAGATGAAATCTTAAAGTAGTTTTGATCTACATTTTTCTAATTGCTAGAGATGATGAACATTTTTTCATATATGTTTATTGGTTGTATATCCTCTTCTGAGAAGTGTCTGTTCAGGTCCTTGGCCCATTTGTTGATTAAGTTATTTGTTCTTTTGGTGTTTAGCTTTTTAAGTTCTTTATATATCGTAGAGATTAATGCTCTATCTGATGTGTGAGGGGTAAAAATTTGTTCCCAAGATGGAGGCTGTCTATTCACTTCACTGATTGTTTCTTTTGCTGAAAATAAACATTTTAGTTTGAATCCATCCCACTCATTGATTCTTGATTTTAATTCTTGCACTATAGGAATCTTATTAAGGAAGTTGGGGCCTAATGCAACATGATGACGATTAGGGCCTACTTTTTCTTCTATTAGATGCAGGGTCCCTGATTATATCCTAGGTTTGTGATCTACTTTGAGTTGAGTTTTGTGCATGGTGAGAAATAAGGGTTTAATTTCATTTTGTTGCACATGGATTTCCAGTGTTCTCAGCACCATTTGTTGAAGAGGCTATCTTTTCTCCAGTGCATGTTTTTGGCACCTTTGTCTGATATAAGATAAATGTAATTTTGTAGGTTAGTATCTGTGGCCTCTATTCTGTATCATTGGTCTACCAGTTTGTTTTGGTTCAAATACCATTATGTTTTTGTTACTATTCTTTCTGTAGTATAATTTAAGGTCTGGTATAGTGATACAACCTGCTTTACTCTATCTGGTAAGGATTGCTTTAGCTAGTCTGGGTCTCTTATTTTTCCAAACAAATTTCATTATTGCTTTTTCTATTTCTAAGAGGAAAGCCATTGGGATTTTTATTTGATCACTAGACAGCTTTTTTATTCATCAAAAATAGTAAGTAGTTCTTTCTCCCCCCTCCAAGCCAAAGAACAACAAAGCGTTAAAAATAATTTATACACAGGACTTTATTTCTTTATTGAAAGTATTTTAATATATAAGTAGCTATTATATCTTGCAAAACTAAAATTAGTCAATAACTAACACTAAGAATTTGGAAATGGTTTCAGATAATTTGCAACTTACTTATTAATAAAAATAATGAGATATTCTTCAAAATAGAACTCTCACTATTTCTTAATGGCATGTCTTTAAGGCAGGAAACAGTTGTTCTTGCAAGTAATTTCATAAGGGAATATTAAAAATGGTAGATTTCCATTCATTATGTACAAATCCATAGTAGAACTGTTCTAAATGATTCATTCTTCTTAGAGATAAAACTTTTACACAGTTTCCATTCCAAGATTTTAGATAACTCCCAATTAAAATAAGGTTTAAAACTTTCAATTCGTTTTTACTTGTTTAATTACATAAAATTGGAAATGTAAAAAGAAAAAAGTAGAGAAATCAAAATGTTTAGATTAATGAAGAACTAAAAATCATGACTGATATCAGAAGTAATTCATATTTATGCAGTTTCTTAAAAAAATTAAAGTCAAGACTCAACACTGAGATACAAAAGAATATTCTTACTGCCTTTTATTATGATTCTGAAACTTGTACTATTAAAAACAAATCCTAATGCCTGACAAATATGTTAATGAGGCACTTACTAAACTAAATTTATGCCTCAGAATACTTAGATATTTCATCATTAAGACTTTGGGTTTTTCAACTGGTTTTTAAAAACTCTATCTACACTAGACTGGGGATGGAGTTGAGTGGCAGAACACTTGCCTAGTGTGTGTGAGAACCTGGGTTCAATCCCCAGCATGAAAAAAAAAAAAAAGATTCATCTCTAAAAATTATATTTACACTTAAGCACCTTGGTGAACTATAAACTTTCAAAAAAATCATCCATAACTGATTTATGAAAGAGGTATATAATATTGTAATGAGCAAGATAATGGTTTTATCCTGGATGAACTTAAATTATAATGGAAGAGGCTAAGACTTTCACAAAATCTATAAGTTAAAATGTATTTTTCTGTACTGATAGAAAGATACACTCCAAATCATTTTTCTCATGTCTTAGTTTTTTATTCCACACTTTCACAAGCAATTTAAATTTCTTTTATTTATAATTCTTCAAAACAAAAAAGAATACTGGGTAAGAGATGAAGGGGTTAAAGATGTAAGTAAGCTATAAAACAATGCAATATATTCCAGAACAAAGTATAATCAATACAGAAATATGGCAACTTTAGTGACAAAATATGTAACATAAAGACACTTGGACTGGAGGACAAGCTGGTTTCTAATCTGCTATGTATGAAAATACACTTGATTAAAAAAAATTAAAATTAATTTTATAACAACAAATTTAAAAACGTCAAATTGATAAATATTTTAATTCCCAGTTTTTATTTTGAAATATATTAAAATGTTGGGGTTCTATGTTTACTTTGCCATCCTTATTGTTTTACCTACTAGTTTCCCAAAACTTTACAGAATTTTGCTTCCTGGTCTCAACAAAAAAATTTGGGAGAGATTTAAGATTTAAATGTAGAAAACAAACTTTAAATCTATCAGAAGAAAAATACAAGAGTTCATAAACTTGGTATAAACTAGGAATTCCAAGAAAACATAATAAAAGAAAAAAGGTACAAACCATAAAGGAGTTGATAAATTTGACTACCTTACAATTAGTCTGTATGGCAAGAACAGATGGAGTTGGCACATTTCATCTTATTCTTGCTTATTACATCTAAAAACTCTGGAGAAAATGGATGAAATGGACATCAGAAAGCTCTAAAAAGTGGAAATGAAGTAAAACTATATGAAGACCTCAGGACTCAAGAAAAGAACTGGCAGTGAGTAGCTAGCTTTGCTTTCTTTGCTGCCTATATATCCCAGACTGGCAAAGCAGCTTACAGCTCAGAGTGTCAATGAAGTGGTACTCACTCCTGAAACAAAACAAAAAATATAGAAAAACAACAATAACAAGATGAGACTGCTCTCTGTATACAAAGGCAAAGAGAGGACAAACCCAATAAACACAATCTTTGTGACAAGAGCCAAAAACCATAAAAGAAAACAGTGGTCCTTCCCCAACTGTGTGCAGATACTGGCACTGTGGGGTAGGAATAGGTACACAGTCCTAACCACTGTCTCACCTAGGTAGTAACAAGTAATAAGATTTAAATAGAAACTAGACCTTGATAATAAAACTAATACTGAAAAGATCCCACAATCAACTTAAAATAATATGTTTACCAAGAATCAGGAAAATCTCAACTCAGAAGAAACACACAGTAGATGCCAATATGAGAGACAAAGATTTTGGAAAAATATGACAAGACTTTTAAGGTACAAAGACAAAAGGTATAAAAAGTCTTCAAGGATCCTTCAAATACCCTTGAAATAAATGAGAAAATAAAATGTCTCATCAAAGAAAAACAAATATTAAAAAAAATAGAAGTTTAGAGTTGAAAAATTCAATAACCTAATTAAGAACTCATTAGAAGTGCTCAAGAGCAAAATGTAGGTAATATAAGAAACAATGAACTAAAAAAGAGATTAACAGAGGGCTGAATGTAGCTCAGTGGCATAGCATCTGCATCACATTTGCATAACCCTGGATTTGACCCCCAGTTCCAAAAGACAAAAAAAAAAAATTAACCCCACCAAGAAAAAATAAAAAAATAAAAAAGAGAGCAATAGAAATTATCCAAACTGAGGTACAACATTAAAAGATCTAATAGTCTAGTCAATGAGTTCAATAAGCAAAGAAGAGAAGGTGATGGATTCAAGAAATAAAGGCTCAACCTTTCCCAAATCTGACAAAAGAAAAATTTACAGAAAAAAAAAATCTGATACAATCAATAGATTCCAGAAGCTATGGAAACACCAAACAGAGTAAGCACAAAGAAATCTATAATAAGGCACATCATACATAAACTTCTAGAAACTGATGGCAAAGAAAGGATCTTAAAAGCAGCCCAACAGAAACAACATATTACACATGAAAGAACAACAACTTAAATTGGGTGAGTTTCTCCTTAGAAACTATTAAGGCTCGAAAAACGTGGCAGTGCATTTATCAAGGCCTGAAAGAAAAGACTTACAACTCACAAACCTATTTCCAGAAAAAAAAAGTCCTTCAAGAATGAAGATGAAATAAAGACATTCTCAGACTTTATGCAGAAAGGTAGCAATAGTGAGTTATTCATACAATATACAAATATCCAGATAAAACTGAAACCTGAACACATGTAATATCTAATCCAACTCCATTTGCCCTAAGTACCATATATACATATTCTCAGAGAAATAATCAATTGACTCTATACTAAGAAAAAAAACCTTGAGAGACAAGCAAATGAAAGCAGCATGACACCAACCTTGAGTGTGACCTGAGTTTATGAGCACAAATGCCACCCATACCCTCACAAACCAAGGTTGATGGAGCTCTCTCTAGCAGAGTAATACAAAATAAATTGGGGGTTCCCTTACCTGTTGCTCAGGCACTTAAGAGATTGAACATAATCACCTTCCATTCCCAATCAAAATAGAAACAAAATCAAAACCTTAAATAACACAGCTCTACAACAACGACAACAACAAAAGCTGTGGAGATAAAGAGCACCAACACCAAGCAAGCAAATATAAAAAGAAAAAATTAAAAACTCAGCAAATGTCTTGCTTTGACAGAGGACAGGAGAAATCATTATTCTAAAGTATATGACCAGTGTTTTATAACTTCAAAATTAATAGTAGGGAACAATGAAATATAAAAAAAGATCCTTATCCTTATATAACATGGATCTGAAAAGTTAGATCCATGTTTTTAGCAATGACAAATTATTGAATTTTTTCAAAGTTGATCAAAATTACTTTTTGGCTGAACACCAAAAAAGTATTTGTTGTCTGTATTAACTATTTCTCCTGATAATAAATCTTAGAATTATATAATTATGTCTCATAAAAGAAAATTTTATATTCAAGTCTCAATAAAATCATAATTGCTACTAGACCTGATGGTCCCTCTTGAACCACAAAATAGATCACATCTCATATTACATTTAATTTATACAAGACTCCTAACAAGCTAGGTAGTTGGACTTAACTCAATAAGCAATAAAGAACCAATGAAAGTTTATGAGCAAGGAAATAATATGATCAGAGCAGCATGACAGAAAATTTGCAAATGAGATTAATTTGCCTTCCCATATTTAAAAGAAAAAAGGAGGGAGGGGGGTAATAGTACCCACACCGATAAAATCAGAGGAAAATTTAAAATATATTTAATTTAGTTAAATATTGGGAAACTTACCAAAAAATATAAAATGGAAATAATTTTAAAAGCTATTAAAATTACAAAATTGATAAAAGTAGAAGAAGGAGGGTTAAAAATAAAACTTGAATATGAGTTTTTTCCCACATGCTTTGCTTTACTTCCTGCTTTGTTCTTTCTATAGCCCAATCCAAAAGACCATGATAGCAGTCTTTCAATCTGTTAGAATCTGTGAGATGGATAGAGGGAAAGGATAGAGGTTATTAACTATGTAGTTTCAGTTCTATAACAATTAGCATCCAATTAGTATTAGAGGAAAAAAATTAAAAAGCAAGCTTAACATAGGACATTGTTTATAACTATTCCTCAGGCCAAGCACACAGTCCCTGCCCTTATAGTCAAAACTACTGACAAAGGAACTAGGACATATCTAGCAAAGGAAAAAAGTATGGGGACATATTCATATACCTTTAAAATACATAAATATAGAGTCTTATTTTCTGCATCTGCAAAGCGAAGACATTCCTCAACAGGGATTTTGTGAGGATTGAGGGAGGATACACATGTATTTAGCATAGTGACTGGCTCATAAGTTGAATTTAAATGTTACTTTCCTTTTTCTTTACATAAATATTCTCTCATTAGCATTGGTAATATAGTTGGATATAGTACAAGAACAATCAAAATTTTATTTGATAGTGATCCAGATTTCTAAGACTACATAACATCCAAAAGTACAGACTGTGCACTAGGTACTATTTTATAAATATAAATGAATGGTACTAAAGGATTCTGTCTATAGGTTTTAAAATTGATTTTGTAGAACATTTAAGATTTGGACAAATGGAAATGGACAAAGGAAGTTATTAAAAGGAGAAAATGTGTGAGAAAACTTATCAAAGAGCAATGTTCATTTGAGAAAATGTTATTTGAGCAATATTATTTTAGAAAAAACAAAAATGGTCTGGCTGAAGTTTATATTAGGAAGCAGTCTAAAGATAAGGTTGACAAGCCTACTGGACTGAGATTTCAAAGAGCAGCCAATGTCAGATATAAGTAACACCCTCTATAGTAGTGGTTCTCAAAATATTTTTACTTAGGGATTCCTTTATACTTTTTCCTTTTTTCACGATAGCGGAATACAAAGTACTTGTTCTATAAGCTACAGTGTTTATGACATCACCACATACAGTGTGCAGCCTCTGAAAAAATCCTACTGTGAGACTGATAGTAAAAGATAACAACATCACAGTGCTGGGGATACAGCTCAGTAGTAGAGAGGGCTTGCCTAGCATGCACAAGGCCCAGGATTCAATCACCAGTAGCACACAAATAGAAAACACCACTATAAAAATTGGTTTTTAACTGTAGAATCTCTTGAATTCAACTACAGAAACTCTGGACACTTCAGACCACATTTCAACTACTGTTGCTTTATAACAATGGGGATGACTAAATCAATGAAGGTATTATGTTTGTTTTAATGAGTTTCTTAATGGTGTGAAGAAAGACTAAAGCAAGAAGATATAGTAGAATAACCCTGGTCTTGAAGCAGCAGTGAAACAAAAATGTCCAGTTAAACTTTGCATTTATAAAAAAATTTCTTAAAGCTATACTTGCAAGCAATAAGAGGAAAATAAAGCATTTTAGTATTTCTTCAGTTGGCACTCTTTACACAAACCAGGATGAAAACCTCAATTTTTTTTATGTAAAATATATTGTAGGTTCAATATCAAGACAATTCAGAATGATTTCAATTTTAGGAAATTTTATTTGGAATAAAGAAGACTTAATAAATACAAATTCCAAACACATATGCCTTTAAAAATAATCATGAAATAAAAATAAAACTCTACAAAATTATGTATCAGACTGATATGTGATTTTGAGATAATGATGTCTGTAGTTAGGTTTAGCTAGTTCTAAAAGAAAGACTTAAAACCAATCATAGCCAAGTGTGTTATCATACACCTGAAATCTTAAGAGACTCAGGAGGTTGAGGCAGAAGGACAGCAATTTGGAGGTCATCCTGGGCAATTTAGACTGTCTCAACATCACAAGGTAGCTCAGTGGTAGAGAATGTACTTGGGTTCAATAAAGAAACAAAATGAAATCAAACATAAACTTACTTTAACAAAAATAGGTACAAACTTAAAATTCTAATGTATCCATAAATGATATACAAATCTATAAAACTCCCTTCTTTTTATTGTTTGTCCTGAAAATTTTAAACAAAATTCAGTTCCTTGTGTTAAGTGTATACATTATATGAAAAGAATAAAAATTTGTTAATAAAAAGAATATAATTGTTACCTTTGCTATCAAGTGATAATTGAATGGATTCTTTGACAAAACCAATTTAAACTATTTCAAGGAAAAGCCTGGATAGCATCAAACTTGAATTTCAAGAGAATATTAAAAATGTATTTATCTACCAGATTTAAGAAAATCCTTTTAATTCAAAGGCATTTAAAGAAATTATTAAAATATTCCTAGGCAGAGGCTGATTTAAATTATGAACAATAAAGGCATTTTGAACTTAATATAGTGACTATAAGTACTGATTTTTAGAAAAACAAATTTGGAAAAGATTCTATACAAATATTATTTTTAAATGTATGGGGTTATAATATAAAAAGAGCAGCAATATTTTAAAAATATACTTCCTGCCTTCACTGCTAGTAAAAGAAAAAAATGCTTTTTAAATACTTAAAAATTCAATAATAACTATATTAAGAAATTAATACCAGTAAGGAAGAGGAGCAAAATGGTATTATGAACCTTTACAGGTTCAACATTGAATACAATTTAAAATTTTTTATTGGTGTATTATCAATTATACAGGAGATGAGTTTCATTGTAGCATATTCCTACATGCATATAACATAATTTGATCCCATTCACTTCCCAATACCTCTTCCACCCTCCACTTTCCTCTCTTCCTTACTGATTCCCTTTGTGTATACTAATAGTATCCTTGTGTATACTAATAGTATTCATGATCTTTTTCCCCCTTTCCCCTCTAATTTCCACATATGTAAGAAAATCTACTACTTGTCTTTGTGAGGCTGGCATATTAAACTTAACTGGATACTCTGCATTTCCATTGTACTATAAATGACATAATTTTGTTCTTTATGGTTGAATAATTCTTCATTGTGTGTATTATTATTGTTATTTTGCTTTATTTATATATTTATTGACAGACACATAGGCTGATTACATAATCTGGCTACTGTAAATTGTGCTGTGATAAAGATGGGCATGCATGTATTGTATGCTGACTTTAAATCTTTTAAATAAATGCTAAGGAGTGATACATAGCTGGATCATATGGTAATCTACTTAATTTCTTGAGGAACCTCCATACTGATTTCCATAGGAGTTTTATTTACATCCCCATTAACTGTGTATAAAATTTCCTTTGTCCATGTTCCTTCCCAGCTTTTATTGTTGTTTGTATTCTTGATGGTTGCTATTCTAACTTAAGTGAGATGGAATATAATTTTGATTTGGATTTTGCTGATGCATAAAGAGGGTGGATATTTTTCCCACAGTTGCTGGTCATTTGTACTACTTCTTTTGAGAAGTGATATTCAATTCATTTTCCCACTTATTGAATGAGTTAGTTGATATTTTTGGTGTTGAATATTTTGTATTTCTTTCTATAGTCTGGATATTAATCCTGTTGGAAGAGCAGCTGGCAAAGATTTTCTCTTTCTGAAGGCTGTCTTTTAAAACTATTGTTTCGTTTGCTGTGCAGAAACTTTTTAATTTGATGCCACCCCCTTCATTGGTTCTTTCTCTTTATTTCCTGAGCTCCAGGGATCCTATTCAAGAAGCTCTGCCTTCAACAAAATGTTGAAGTGTTTCCCCCATTTTTTTACCCAAACATTTACAGAGTTTCTGGTCTTATACATAGGTCTTTAATTTACATTGACTTTATTTTGTACAGGGTGAGTTTTAAAGATCTTTTCTTCTACATGTGGATACCCAGTGTGTTGTGTTGACCAAGGTGTTGTGTTCAACTTCAACTTAAAATATTTTTTTTAAAATGAATAATTAATTTTTTATTATATATTAAGCTAACCTTATTAAATGGCTTAGAATACTAGAGGAATCATTTAAGATCTTAACCAACCATATTCCCATTCCCTAATGGTTTAAAAAAAACAATATTTAATATTAGCAGACCTAAAATTTAAACTTGGAAATTAATAATATTCAAAATACAGTGAATATCACCAAAATTAGAAAGGATATAAGTCAAAGCACCAGCAAAACTTCTTCTGTAGTGCAGATTTAATATGTGGTTACAAATAAAAGTAGTTCATTACATTATGTTTGTATTATATACTATAGTTTCTTAAAATATAGTTGTTAAATAATTTTCACAATTACCTTAAAAAAAGTACCAAGTTAAAAAAAAAAATCTAGGTAAATAACATACCTGAGTTCGTAAAATTTCATTTTTTGACAACTGCATATCACCAGTCAATTCTTTCACAATGATACCCAGTGGCTCTAGACGTTTACTGAAGTAATTTGTCATTTCAGCTGCCAAGGCTTTCATTGGAGCAACATATACAATCTGTGATCAAAGGAACAACTAGCTTGATGAATGAGCAAACACTACAATGTCATTTGCTTCACAGTAGCCAATATAAGTCACAATTTATTGTGAAATATGATTCCAGCTACTTCCTGTGAGAAAAAAATCTTAATAGTGATATATGAAAAGTATTATCTTTGTTGGATAAGTGGGTAGCTATTTAAAGTACAACGGAATTTGTTTACATAGCTTTATCATTTGGAAAATTGGTTCTGCTTCAAAGCTAAATGTATTTTCATAGCTTTTCACAAGGGTAATAGGATTTTCATAAAACAAATAGGGACTACCTTAATAATGAAGTAACTCAAGCAGTATTAGTTGTGTGAATTCAAGTACAGTAAATATCCTAAAGAACTTCCAGATTTCATTTAACATATATAACTACAAGCTTATTTTAATTCTTAGGATTTAAAAAGCTATTGTTTGTTATTTACTTACCTTAAATTCATTCTTTTTGATAACACCTTGTTGAAAATGTTGGCGAATTTCATGTAAGACTGTAAGCATTGCAATATTGGTCTTTCCAGCTCCAGTAGGGGCACAAATCAACATGTTCTCATTGGTGTTGTAGGCCGTCTCAAATACTATTGACTGAATTCTGTTAAGTCTCCTCATTCCTTTAAAAGCCAACTGTCCAATCTATTAAAAAAAAAAAAAAGCATCATTCATTATAAATTATGATAATGTGAAGAACTCATACAAAACATAAAATACAAACATTAATTCTCTTTGAGTTTTAAAAAAAGAATTTGTTCAGTTTCTAGTACGTCCTATTTTTGAACTTACAATAAATTGTGAAAAGTTGTGAAAAAATACATTTTGAACTTATGATAAATTGTGAAAAGTTGTGAAAAAATACAACTGTTACCCAATTCTAATGCATTTGGAAATGACAACTTAATAAATATGAAATGAGACTACACTGGCATTTTTGTACACACAATATGTAAGTACAAAACAATGATAAATTAATAATGTATCAAAGTAAAATTAAGTGAAGATATTTTAAAGTTCAAGTTTCTTTAGAAATTTCATGATAATGTTCTACTTCATTTAATTTGAAAATGACTAGTGATAGAGCAAACAAAAAACTTCCTAGAGATATAAATAAATGGGAAATTCTATTTCAATATTTTATAAAAAATTCTTTTAAAAGTTTTTAAAAACAAAGCAGTAATATTAGGAACAACAGTCAAAGATTTACATATTACATAAAGTTCATACTGCAGCAAATGCAGTTGTAGATACTTTGCTATTATTTCTTCATTTAATCCTCAAAAAATTATATGATATGTAATAATATGTCCTCTTAACAGAAAACACTAACACATAGATTGGTAAAATAATTTTTCCTTAAGTCTTCCTATGTGAAGAATCCTAACTGACAAAAACTAAAATGTCTAAGAGTAAACAAAATGGGTGTTGAGATTAATCACAGGAAACAAGAATGACATAAATGTCAGAAAAAAATAAATTTTGAAGCCAAGAATATTGCCAGCAATAATGAAATTCATTTCATAATTACAAAGAGATGAATTAATCACCAGGATATTAAATCTCAAATATTTACATATTTAAAAATAGGTCTTAAAAATAATAAAGCAAAAACAGTAGATATGCAAAGAAAAATAGAAATCTCCACCAGAACAGTAAAATATTTCATTGTCCCTCTCCAAAAGTTGTAGAGAAAATATTACTGATATGAAAACCAGCAAGGTTACAGTAAACCAAACAGTACTGTCAACCAATTTCACCTGATTAAATTTATTCATCTAAAAATAGAATACACTTTCTCCCCCAATGTTATTGAACATTTGTGAAGATATAATATATACTGTTTCATAAAATATAAACATACCTGCATTGGTCTTGATAAACTGAAAAAACAAATCTTATAAAATCTGCTCTCTGATCACAATGAAATTAAATTAGTTATCCTTATTAGAAAGTTTCTTAGAAAACATCCAAATACAAGTTAAGCATCCCTAACCTGAAAATCCAAAATGCTCACAAATCCAAAACTTTTTAAGTACCAATCTAAATGTATTCACATCAGGAAATCTGGTTTCATGCACAAAATTATTAAAATGTACAAAATTGTCTTCAGGCTATATATAAAGATGTATATGAAACATAAAGTGAATTTTGCCTTCAGTCTTACTTCCTATCCCCCAGTAATCTCATTATGCATATGCTAATATTGTGAATTTTTTTAAAAATCTGAAATTTAAAAATATTTATACTCAACATTTTTGGATAAGGATATTCAACAAATTAAAACTAAATGACTTACTTCCTAAATAAGGTATTAATGAAAAGAAATTCTAATGGGACATTAATAAATATTCTTAACTAAAGAAAACGAGAATTTTCATATATATAAGTATTTACAGATGTTGGAAAAGCAATATCTAGCAGAAAATCTCTAGCAGTAACTTTCAATATTAAGAAGAAAGATTTCAAATAAATGGCTACTTTATCTTTCAAAGTAAAACTAGAAAAGACACAAATTGGCCCTGTCAAGAACGAAAAAGGTGGTATCACCACAGATGCTACAGAAAATTAAAGAGTGATTAAAAAAATATTAAGAACAATTTTATATCAAAAAGTCTGTGCAGATAAAATGAACATGAACAAACTGATAAACTGGACTTAAGCAAAATGAAAAACATGATTTTCAAGACACTGTTAAAAAAAAGAGAAGTCATATAATGGGATAAAAATATTTGCAAAACATAAAGTCCTTGTATTCAGAATATATAATTTTCTAAATATAATAATCAGAAAACAGTGCAACTTCAAAAACAGACAAAATATATAAACAGTCATTTCACCAAGGAAAATATAAAGATGGCAAATAAGTGCACACACATATACAAAGATACTCAGCATCATTAGTCATTAAAAAATGCATGTCGCAGTAACAATTTGTAAATATTCAAATAGATTAAATCTTTAAAAGTGACAAAATTTTTTATTTTTAAAATTAAAAGCAAATTAAAAATGTTAATGAGGATTTGGAGGAACTGTAATTCACACAAACTGATGGCAGAGGTGTAAAATTACTTTGGAAAACAATTTGTTAATGCTTAAAAAGTTAAATAAACATATACCTAACAGATATTCCAGCTATATCTCCTTTCTAAGATTAACTCAAGTGAAAGGAAATATATATGCAAACAAAAATAAAAATTTTATTTGTTAGAGTACAAAATAGGAAAACAACTCACAGATCACTCAATAGCTGAAAGGATAACAAAATGTTACATATTCACTGACAGAATACTATAGAGCGATAGAAAGAAATGAATTCTTGAGACCTGTAACAAAATACAGAAATCTCAAAACAATCCTGTTGAATGAAAGAGACCAGACAAAAATGGAATACATATTTTATTCACTGATATAAAAGTCTAGCACACATAATCAAATCTGTTCCAAAGAATGAAGTAGATGCATAGTGATGGCGGTAGGTAGCATTAAAGAAGACGACAGATTATGTGGATTAAAATCATCTTTTAGAAATGATGATTATAGATGTTTTGATTGTGGTGACAGTTTCACATGCTAAATTAATATATATATGTATATTATATATATATTATATATACATATAAAGTAGCCATATTATATTATATATATATATATAATTGGACTAAAAACTTGTAATAAAAGTCTGTTAAATAACACAGCCACATCAAAGTTTATGGCAGCACAGTTCATATGCTAAATTTATACACACACACACACACACACATATAAATGACATATAAATGACAATTTGCTTCAATAAAGCTTTTTATTTCAATTTTACCTTTTATGTACTGCTCGGAATAGAACCTAGGGCTCTGCACATGATAGGCAAGTGCTCCACCACTAAGCTATATACCTAACCCCTTTCTATTATATTTTGAGACAGAATCTTATTAACTTGCTTAGGCCGAACTTCAATTTGGAATACTCCTGACTTAGCCTCCCTTTGTAGCTGAGATTACAAGTGTGCACTACCATGCTTAGTTCTCAACAAAGCTAATAAAAAATTAAAATAATATAAAATGAAGTAGCAACTTATTTATTAGATTTATGCTTTATTAGGACAAAGACATTAGAAGAGATAAGGAAAAGTACATCTTGGGCCTAGAAATTCTAAGGCAAGCCAGTCAAACCTCAAACTACCAGTGATACATTCTTTATCAACTTCTACTGATCACTCAGTACTGGAACAGCAACACAGCATGCTTTTTAGGTCTAGGGAACAGAGGCTCAGATTAAAATATTGTACTTGACAATGTTTGTACTATAAATATTGAAGTAAAGATTTCTGAATTCCATTTCCTCATCTGCAAGACAGGTAATATTATATAAGAAGATTATAAAGATTAATTTTTTTAAAGTATAACAATTATGGAGTGCTGACTAAAGGCAAAAATAAGTCCATTACATTAATTATCCTTATTATTTCTAAGAACCATATCAAATTATCATTTGTGTACAATGAGTCGAAATGCATTCTGCTATCATGCATAATTAGAACAAATTAAAAAAACATTTAATTAAAATTCTTGGGGCTGGGGAAGTGGCTCAAGCAGTAGCACGCTCGCCTGGCATGCATGCGGCCTGGGTTCGATCCTCAGCACCACATACAAAACAAAGATGTTGTGTCCGCCGATAACTAAAAAATATTTTAAAAAATTCTCTCTCTCTCTCTCTAAAAAAAAAAAAATCTTTTTGCCAGTTGTCAGCATAAAATCATTAAATAAATATTTATTAAGCAGCCTATTATGTTATTGACAGTTGATTAGGAACTGGGGTAATATACAGTAAAACAAATTGTTGATTTCAGTCCAGTGGGCTGTATATTCATTTAAATAAATAATTTCATATCAAATTATTTTACAGATGAGGAAACTGAGACTTCAAAAGGCTTGTTTAAATTCAAACAACTATAAACAGTGGAGCCGGGTTTTGAAGTAACTTCAGAATTCCAGTCTTGAATTAGATGTTCATACCCATACACAAAGCGGTACTTGTTAGATGTTGAAATAAACCAATATTATCATTACAATCATATCTTACTAAGCCAAGATAGTGCTGTCAATGAATACTGAAATTTTCAGTCTTCATAGACTCATTTCAAGAAATGGAGACTACTGTTTCTAAATTATAAATCTAATCACTCCATTCTAGCTTGAAATTTTCCGAAGTCTTCTTGTTGCCAATTTTGACTGAATACAGTACACAGCATATAGAATCCTTCCAGACACAGTATGCAAGACTCTTCAAAACATGAGCCCTTGTTATTACTCTTCCCACCACCATCTGAACAATTTTATTCCTTCATGTTATATAGAAAACCTTTCCTAACCATAAGAAACTCTTCATTATAATTCATTTGAACATTCAAAAGTAATTTCTGGTTTCCTCCAATTTCTTAAGCAAGTATTATATTTATTTCTATCACATTTCACCATATTTCAAAAGATTAAAGGGACTCCCATTTCTCTTAGAAGCTAACATTCAAACAACTCTCTTTATATATGACTATTATGACCCTTACTAATAAATTTTGAAATTATTTATTTAAATCCAATGAATCTTTCACATAAAATGTGTTAATTTGGGAACAGAAAATAATGCTCTTGCAACTACACACAATTTTTGGCCTAGCAATTTCAATGTTGTAGAATTTATCCAAAATAGATTTATACATACTCAAAACTATGTATAAGAATATTCATCACAAAATTATTCATACCAAAACTAAGAAAAAAATTCCAAATAACATCAATAGGGTACCATCCCATCATATAGGTGCTGGCATTGACTTCTTTAACAAGGTCGCCAAAGCACAAAAACTAAAACTAAGAATCAATAAGTAGGATGCCATCAAACTAAAAAGCTTCTTCTGTACAGGAAAAGAAATGATTAAGAACACAAAGAAACAGCCTATAGAATAGGTAAAAAAAAAAAATCTTTGCCGGCTACTTCTCCAATAGGAGATTAATATCCAGAATATACAAGGACCTTAAAAAACTTAACAAAAAAAAAATTAACCCAATCAATCAATGAGCGAAAGAACTAAAGAGAAACTTATCAAAAGAAGAAAAACAAACACCCAACAAATATATGAAAAAATGTTTAACATCTCCAGCAATCAGGGAAATGCAAATCAAAACTTAATATTAAGATTTCATCTCACTCCAGTCAGAATGGCTATGATCAACAATATGAACAACAATAAATACTGGTGAGGTTGTAAGGAAAAAGGTACACCCATACATTGTTAGTGGGACAACATTCGAGTACAACCACTCTTGATGGTGCAGTATAGAGATTCCTCAAGAAACCATGGATGAAATCACCATGTCACCCAGCTACTGGACTTTTCCACAAAGATCTAAAATTGGCATATTATAGTGATATAGCCACATCAATATTTATAACAACACAATTCACAATAGCTAAATTATGGAATGAACCCAGATACCCATCAATAGATGAATTAAGAAATTGTGATACAGATATAGATATACACACACACACAGAAGTCCTACTCAGTCATAAAGAAGGATGGAAGTATAACTTTGGTGGTAAACTGACGGAAATGGAGAATATCATGCCAAGTGAAATGAGACAAACTCAGAAACTCAAAAGGTTGAATGTTTTTTCTCCTATGCAAAAGCTAGAGTAAAGTAAAGGAAACAGGATCAAAGAAGAGAATAACAGAAACAATCAAATATAAATTAAAAGATGAACAAAAGGAAGTCTAAAAGAGTAGCAGAAAGAGAAGGGCAGGGAAGGACAGGAGGGAAAAGGAGGGGATCATGAACTGAAATCAACAAACTGTATGAGTTTGTCAGGATGAACCCAACATAATTTATAAAACTCTAGCAACAAAAAAAATAGGGTATCACCTAATAAATTATGGCACATCCATTCCATAAAATTCTATGCACTCATAAAACAAAATTAAAAAGTGTGCTATTTTCTGAAATATGCAGATCTTGTTATGTAGAAAAACAAAGGTGAAGAACAGTATTATGTAAGGTTTTTGGGTTTTGGGGGTGGTGGTGGGGATTGAACCCAGGGCCTTGTGCATGTGAGGCAAGCACTCTTCAAACTGAGCTATATCCCCAGCCCCTAAGAACAGTATTATGATATGTTATGTTTTATCCAATACTGGAGGCAGAAGAAACAGGGAATAAGAATCTGTATTTGCTCCTAGAAACTAGAAGAATACATAAAATTCAACATAATAGTTATTATTGGGAGGGAACAGCAGACCAGGGCAGACAGAAGACATCAATAAGAAACTTTCCACTAATATAAAGGATTCTGAAATATAAGTTTTCAAAAAGTAATATAAATGTAAATTTAAAAATGTAATATTTTCAGAAAGTTTTTTAAATATGAGTTACACTATGCAATAAGAAAAAAAGAGACAAAGAAATACAATTGACATCATTAAAAATGGAGGAACTCAAGTATCTAATTTCAAAATCTTATTTTGAATTTTAACCAAGTTATCTAATTTATAAAAGTAAATACAAAAATATAAAGTCAATAATACAAAATAGCTGACTCGCCTCTTTATTCATGATATGGATGGAATATTATATCTTTACAAAATACCAAACTTCTAATTTCTACATCTTCTTGAAAATACACTGAAAAATTACTACAATCTGTTTATTAAGACATGGAAGACTTTGCATGGTCACTGTTATTTTCTAGTTACTTAAGGGTCATGTATTTTAATGTCTCATGATAATAATTCATTTTGAACCAGACAACCTGGGTAGGGAAAAATAAATCTTAGTAACAAAACAGCTCGAGAGAGTAATCTACTATTAAATCCTTGAAGGAAATGAGATTGTAAAATTTTGTGAAAATCAAAAGTTATTTTCTAAAATGAAATGGTGACAAACTTTATTACATACAAAGAAAGCAGTATGAAATACAGCTAGAATTAAAAAATTGCAAACATAATTCATAATCCTTTTATTGCTTAACTGAATCCATTTATACCATTTAAAACATTAACTGAAAAAATTCAATGTCTATAAGTGCCAATTCATAAAAATTCCCTCACACTGAAAACAGTCAATCTAAGAAACACAGTAAAAAAAATTAGCTAAATAAATAGGTTAGGTTGTCTACATTCTACTCCTTGATAATGAATAGATAAATATGGAGATTTTACATCCCTTTAAGAAAAAAACACGAGGAGAGAAAAATATAAACCATAAAGAGATTTAAGAAGAATTTAAGGTATAATAGGAGTCAGAGTTTAACCTTTCCTTAGGAGAATAAGATGCCCCTTTTTCCTGAGAGAGTTATGATTTGAGCTAAGGCTGAATGCTGAATAAAAACAAAGTTCTCATGGGGGAGATTTAAAAACACAAAACTTTGGCTGCCCAATCACAGCAATCTCAACAGATAAATCATCCAGGGTTCCTGCCAGCACATTTTTAACAATACTCTGAAACACCTTCACTACAGTGCTGAATCAATAGTCTTATTAACAGTATATGTGATCATAGTAAAAAACATGCTTTAACCATAGATATGGGTTTGAGATATCTGGGTTTGGTTTACTTGTCTTTAGATAGAGCCAACATAATGAGTGAGAGTTAGTTTCACAAAATCAATGTTATAATTAAAGTACACAAAGGCTGCATGCTGAAACACACATGGTAGCTATGAATTTGGTGTTTTCTATGATGTTAATACATTATTTTCATCAGACAGATGAACTAATTCTGGCTGTGTGTATACTGCATCTATCCCTTTAGGATTATTTAAATGTTGTAGCTTAAAATTATTTAATGGTATTACAGTCTAGTTGGCCAAAATTGTAGGATTTGCCTTCTGATAAACAGCTGTGTCTCTAATCATGGCAATTAATCTGAAGCAAAAGATCCTGTCAAATTCTGTTGAATCCCACAATGAAAATGTCATTTTTAGTTTCTTGGCTGATATTTATGGTAATAATTCCTTTTAGCTCCGATTTTAACCTTTAAATCACTGCCACTATCCTGGCCAAAATCCTTAAAACTGGCAAAGTATTTTAGCACTTACATGGTCAAATCTACAAAATGTTACTCATGTTGAATTATGGGTAAGTTATTAATTTTTATAATACTTAGGACTTTAAAATTTCTCCAAAATAATTAGATCAAGGATGTCATTTTATTATTTAACTGTTTTATTATTATTATTATTATTATTATTATTATTATTATTATTATTATTTGCAGTGGTAGGATTGAACTCAGGGCCTCATAAAAACTTAGCAAGGATGTCATTTTAAATATGCATCTCCTTAAAATTTTAAAGAATTCTTACTATAACTCTCTTAAAGATATAAAACTATTTTCATTACCACTTAAGCCCAGAATATTTGAAACATTTATCAATTCAAGATAAGAATTTAATATCAATAATAAAAATCAAAAAGATCTATAAAGGAAAGTATTAACGACTTATTTAGAGCAACCAGATCTATACGTGTGTGTGTGCGCATATGTGTGTATTTCAAAGTTTAACATATTGATTTCCTAAAAAACAGAAATTTTAAAATACATATTTAAACTGGCCCTTTCAAAATATTTTAATATTTTAAATAACTAAGGTAAAAAATATAGAATTTTCATATCTATTTTATGGAAATGAACTAATGGCATTTATTTGAATATGACAATGTGACATTAAATGAGTAAAACAACAAATATTTTCACCAAATCTTTTGCTCTGTCAAAAAAAGTTAGAACCTTGATATGAAAGACAATTTTAAGTCATTTTCTTTTTTAAATTCCACAAAGAGAGACAAAGTGAATATCTTTAAATCACAGAATTCCTGACTTTAAGAATAATCTTAAATAGATTTTAAGGTAGGATAACAAAAATTCAACGAGAGGAAAATGTTAAAATACATATAATATATATATTTATACAAAAATAGAAAATAAAAATTACCAAAACACACATTCCCATGTATCATCATCATTATGCATCATAATCCTACCAAGGGCAGAATAAAAGTTCCACTAGAAAGAACCTTTGGAATCTCATATCCAAATTTTGGATAAAATTTGTTAATATATTTTTCACTTTTACTCAACATCTTATAGATCTTGGTCAACAGAGAAGAATAAATAGAATATTTCAAGATTAGAAAGCAAAAGACACAATAGCCATTGTTTACAAATCAAATATGACTACAGAAAAAACTCAAAAGACTCTATAAGCAAATTTAGTAGCAATAATAAGATTACAGCTTAATCAAGCTGACACATACAAAATTAGACATCAAAAATTCCATGCACTAGCTAAAAGCTGAATCTATCATTGAAAAATAGGTATAGTAACCAGAAATTAAATGGTACCTCAGAAAAATACAAAACATTTATATTTTTGGCAGAACTTCAAATTAGTAAAATCACTTTGGAAAACAGTAATGGAGACTTCCCAAAAAACTAGGAATGGAATTACATATGACCTAGCTATCCTGCTCCTTGGTAGTTATCCAAAGAAACTAAAATCATCATACTATATTGATACAACCACATCAATGTTAATAGCAGCACAGTTCACAAAAGCAAAGTTATAGAACCAACAAAGGTACTTGTCAACAGATGAATGAATAAAGACAATATGGTATATATACACAACAAACTTTTACCCAGCCATAAAGAAGATTATGGCATTTACTAGAAAATGGATGGAAGTGGTGACCATCGTTCTGAGTCAAAAATTTAATGATAAAATGTTTTCTCTCATATGTGGAAACTTTAACAAAAGAAGGAGAAAAAGGAGGAGTGGGGATCCCAGGAAAACTGAACGGAGATCAGTGTAGTTGAGAAAGCTGACAGAGAAGGAAGGGAAGAAGGAAAAGGAAAAGAAAAGAACGGCAGAATAAAATTGACCCAATTATGCCATGTATATATGTGAATATACAACAATGAATTTCAGCTTTATGTGTACCTATAAAGTACCAATTTAAAAAAAAAAAAAACTGTAAGTAAATAGTAGACCAGTAGAGTAGAGGGAGAAAAACAGGGGGAAAAGGGAAGGAAAAGAGGATGTCCTGGGGAAAAAAAAAAAATGACATGAGAAAACATAACATAAAATATAAAGATATATTGGTGCTGGTCTGTCAGCAGTAGAGTGCTCACCTAGCACATGTGAGGCCCTGGGTTTGATCTTTAGCACCACATAAAAATAAATAAAATAAAGGTATTGAGGAGTTCAACTACAACTAAAAAATGAATATTAAAAAATATAAAGAAATGAACCTAACAAAAATGTGTAAAATATATGCTGATAAATAAATCGTGAGAATATCAGAGACAAGCAATTGATACATATATCCAGAGTCAAATAATGGTAAGAAAACCCATAAACAACAACAGAATCATATCAAGTATTCCTGCTTATTTTAACACAATACATAAATATATTGCAAGTCAGGGACTAAATCCATTTTAAAGGCAATTTAAAATTCCCATATTACAAGTTAATTTTTAGACTTCTGAATTTATTTAAGTTCTAAAATTATAAATCTGGGACAGCTCAATGTGCCATTAATGCATTCTAATGTCCTGCTATAAAATCAACAAAGTATAGATTATAAAGAAAATTATTTTGTTTGAATGCTTCAAGCGAGAAGCAGATGTTAATTATAAACTCTCTGCAGTGGAACAGGTATTTTTCAAAGCAGCTGGTGCCCTTTTCCTAGTTAGTTGTTTGCTAGTGCTCCCAGTAGATTTTATAGCACTGTAATCCTGAAGAGGTTAAGGCACCAAGACAAAAAAATTCTTATTTTGAAGAGAAAATATAAATTTTGAAGGTTATATGAGAATTTTCCATTTTTTCTCATAATTTCCATAGTAATACCTTAAACAATATTTTAGTAAGTAAAATAATGCCTTTCTAACAGTAAAAAAATTTTCACAAATAAAATTATTTTTGAAGATTCCACACAAAGAGCAACACACATAACACAAAATTTCTTATTTTATGCCAGGTCCACAAAAATTTTTCAACATGAAATTAGGAAGTAGCCAGTCACAATGGCACATGCTTGTAATCCCAGTGATTGGGAGGCTGAGACAGGAGGATTGCAAGTATGAGGCCATCCTCAGCAATTTAGCAGGGCCCAAAGCAATTTAGTGAGATCTTGTCTCAAAATAAAAACCATAAAGGGCTGGGGACATAGCTCAGTGATAAAGAATACCTAGAATCCCTAGTACCAAAAAGAAGAGAAATTAGGAACTCTCTTCTGTGTATACCCCACAGAAGATGTGTTTTAAATAAAAAAATAAGTTAATTGCCATAGTTTCTGATAAGAATAAGCAGTCAAGAAACAGTTCCACAAGAAGTTTTCACTAAGCCTCCATAACTTTCTACATAAAATTACCCTGAAGTTGAACTGCTGATTTAGTACTTGAAGCATTTCATAGTGTACTGTGGGCAAATACTTAACAAAAATGCTTTTTATATCCCAACAATGCTATAAGTTCACAGAATGCAAGGATGCAAGCTGTATTTTTTTGTTTTTCTGTTTTTGTTGTATGTCATGTAACATATCTGCCAAGGTATATAAAGTCTTTCCCCAACCACATCTTTTAGTTGCTGGTAAAAAAGTCCTCTAATATAATGAGAAAACAAAAAGGAAGTTAAAAAGAAAATTACGAATCATAATTTTGCAGGAAAACTGCAAAATTCCAAAAGCCAAGGGAAGATCTTAAAAGCTACCAGTGAGAAAAATTTACACTAAAACAAACTATAAGACTGCAGACATCTCAAAATCAAAAAGGAAAAGAAGGTGACAATAGAATAATGTCTTAAATGTGCTAAGAAAAAGCATGAACTTAGAATTCTATTAAATATCTCAAGAATAATAGTTTAAAAAAGGATATTTAGATTAACAAAATTTAAAAGGTTTTTGGCAACACCCACTTTTACTATAGAAAATTTGAAGAAAAAAACTGATATACTATGAAAGCACTGATAGAATTTTAATTAAATAGTAAATCCAAATAACTTCACTATAAATTAATAACAACAACAATGTATGGTATAAAATCTAACACAATATAGAACTAAAAATCTAAAAGAACATAGAACTAAAATAGTATCAATGAAGCTAGGAAAATGATAAGGATTAAAAAGGTTGAAAATCCCTTTTTTTTTTTTTGGTTGAAATATTTTAGATCTACTCAACACACAGAAGAGAAGGAAAACAAAAAGAACCAAGTTTCAAGGTATCAAATGTTTATTATTAAGAAAAAAAGAAAGCACATAACTCACACACATAGATGGGACATGTCCTATTTTATACCCTCAGTGCATTAATTACTAAAAAGAATGTCTACAGATTCATAAGAAAAATGAAACTTTAATAAAGAAAAAAAGTTCTCTATTCATTCTCTAAATTTCTAATGCTTCAAATCTAATTTTTAAAAATAATCCGACCAGAAATGTAATCATTTGGTTTTCTAAAGGAACTTGTTATCATACAGGCATTTGGTTTCCAAATTATTAATTTTCACTGTCTTTGAAACAATCAATAAATCCATGGTACTAAAACTAAATATATATTTAAAACTAATATATATATATTTTCCCCCATTGTCATATAACTACTCAAAAATTTTGTATTTTTTCTTCTGTAGATAATAATAGTATCCCCATTTGCTGTGGAAAATTCCTCCTTCACTCCTAGTGGCTCAAGGAAGCTGACAATAAGGATACATATAATTATCAGCAAGAACCTCCCACCAAAGGAAAAGGCATTGTTTCGGAAATAAACTGTGATCCTGTGTCAGGAAAATAAAACTTTAATCCCAAGAGATTTTTTCTTTCTTTTTTTTCCTTTCAGAACTTGTGGGAATACTCTTCCTTCTGGAATTGAAGTATGAGAAAACAAATATGTTTGAACTTCTGACATATACTTTTCCCTCACCTTATAGAGAAAGCAAAGCTGAGAATCCGGAGATGAAAAGAATAAGAGAAAACAAAGAGACATGAGCAAGAGAAAGGTAAGAGGGAAGAAAAAAGAAACAATAAAGAAATAAAGAAAAATAGAGAAAGAATGAAAAAGAGACAATGATGGATCCAATGACATCAATAGATGTAGACAAGATGGCCACACATGCAGCTTTACTCCTAGACAATTCAGTTAGAAATGCCAATAAACTGTCTTTGTTGTTGCTTTTACTTCTGTAACTACCAACTCAGTGAAACTGGACTAATCCAGAGACCCCCATCTAATTTTTTTTAATTAAATAATTTATTTATTTGTTCTAATTTGTTATACATGACAGCAGAATGCATTTCAATTCATTGTACACAAATGGAGCACAATTTTTCATTTCTTTGGTTGTACACAAAGTAGAGTCACACCTAGGGTAATGACGCTCATCTCATTCCACCATCTTTCCTACCCCAATGCACCTTCCCTAATTAGTTATACATGACAGTAAAATGTATTTTGACACATCATATATAAATTAAGTATAATTTCTCATTTGTCTGGTTGTATATGATGTAGAGTTACACAGGTCATGTAATCATATATGCACATAGGGTAATGATGTCTGATTCATTCTACTATCATTCCTACCCCTGCGCCCCATCTCCTCCCTTCACTACCCTCAGTCTAGTCTAAAATACCTCTATTCTCCACCCCCTCCATTGTGAATTAGCATCCATATATCAGAGAAAACATTTGGTCTTTGGTTCTTTGGGATTGGCTTACAGGCAATTCTGATGCATCATGCAAAATACTGATGTAAGACATAATTAGAATTTCATTCTGTTATAAAAACTTACTGTAGAAAATAGCTTAACATTGAATATGATAAGGAATTGTTTTAAAAATAACAAGACTTCAGTGGAATATTGTGTGATTTAAAAACTGATGCAATATGTCTGACATTGAAAAACAATTAAATATACATGAATTGCACACAAACACATAAAATGATGCAATTCCATTTTTGTAAAAAATATTCATATACACAAATATATAAAAAATACAATTGATTTTTGTAATTCTGTGGATATTTTTGTATTGCTTTATGTTGCTCCTTTGGTGTTACTGTTTAGATATTAGGTGGCCCCCAAAAGCTCATATGAGATAATTCAAGAAAGTTTAGAAATGTAATGACTAGGTTATAAGACCTTGCTTAGTGCATAAATCCCTTGATAGGGATTTACTGAATAGTAATTGTAGGCAGGTAGGATGTGGCTAGAGGAAGCCAATCACTGAGGGAATGACTTTGGAGTTTACATTGTCCCTGGGGAAGAAAATTGGCTCTCTTCTCTGCTTCCAAATTCCACGTCCTGAACTGCTTTCCTCCACCACACTCATCTGCCATAATTTACTGCCTCACCTCAGACTCAGAGCGATAGAGTTGGCTATATATGCACAGAGACTTCTAAAATCATGAACCCCAAAATAAACATTTCCTCCTCTCATTGTTCTTGTGAAATCTTTAGGTCACTGCAGTAAAAAAGTGAATAAAAAAGAAATTGGTTCTGAGAAGTAGGGTCCGTGTGACTAATGTGACCATATGGTTCTGTTATGGTGTAAACTGATAAATACAATCAATAAGAATGTAAGTTATAGGTTACGGATTAGTAAAAAAAATATAGATTATAGATAGAAGATTTTGATAAGTGAGATAAGACAATTATAAAGCAAGAACTTTCATAGACAGGTCTAAGACTCCATTTTGGTGTCTTCTATAAAAAACTGTTACAAGAGCTGTTTCAGAGAAACTGAAATGGAAGCTGTTTTCTTATTTTAAAAAGTGTCTTTCTGTACTTTGTACCCCTTAAATTGTACCCTACTCAGGATGCAACAGTGGTCGAGGTGAGCTACATCCTGGGTTTGAATGCCCTTGTGGGTCTACATGACTTTGAAGTAGATTCTCGCCCCACTGACCCCCACCCATATTCAGGATGTGACTGTCTAACACCTGCTTGAACCCAGGGCTGTGGTCAACTGAATTGCAAAGCTAATGCTTTTTTTGGCTTCTGTTTATCACTTGCTTGCTGACTGGAAAATTCCAGTCCTGTATAGAGCCCACAGGTCCCACTTATTAATGTTTTAATTTCAATGATTGGCTAGCTTACATGACGATAAGCAAATCATTGAGTTGTGGTTTTTGTGCTTATATTCTCTTTGGATAGACAAGGAAGCTGCTGTCCTCCTACAGAGCTTGAGTCTCTGCGGTAGGTGACAGTCACTGGCCTGGTAAATAAAACTCTCTTTTGATTTGAATTCAGACTCAGAGTGCTTTCTGAGGTGTCTCCCCATAACAGTTCAGAAGTTTTTGGAGCTTCTTAGAATTTGTGGAAGCAACTTTAAAAAGTTTAGAGATGCAAGCTGGAAAAGTTTGAGAATGTTATCAACAGCTTAATGGATGTTTCTGTGTGAGCTCAAAAGACTAGAATGCCAACAGGAGTATGAACAGTCTATGACAGGGTTCATGAGGTTTCCAGGCAGAAGGACTTTATTGGAAATTAGACTAGAGACCAATCATATTCTGTTCTGGCTATGAAGTTGTGTACATTTTGCCAGTGTCCTGAGACTTTCTGTAAGGTTGAATTTAAAGGTGATGGACTTTATAAT
Organism: Ictidomys tridecemlineatus; assembly: GCF_052094955.1. Taxonomy (NCBI): domain Eukaryota; kingdom Metazoa; phylum Chordata; class Mammalia; order Rodentia; family Sciuridae; genus Ictidomys; species Ictidomys tridecemlineatus. The sequence continues at coordinate 61,479,404 of NC_135484.1, read as the reverse complement.
CTGGTGGAAGAAATCTGTAGGCAGCATAGCATTCAGGTAGTGGCATGGATATTGCTGGCAGCTAGCCAAATTTATTGTGATAATTAGGATCAGAAAGTGAAACAGAAAGATTTTAAAAACTTAGTTTGGACAGAAAACTGTAAGTAAAATTGGGGCAAAGGAAGGTATGGCTAAAGATATTATAGCTATCATAGAAACACTAAATACTTCACCAAGAAACAATAGTAAAGAAGTCTTTTTTTAAATAACTTTATTTATTTTTATGTAGTTTTGAGGATGGAACCCAGTGCCTCACATGTGCTAGGCAAGTACTCTACAACTGAGCTATAACAACCCCAGCCCAAGTAAAGAAGTCTTGATGAAATCTCAGGAATTGGCAAGACCATACCTATCTCAGGCTTAATGGTGTGAAAGTAAAAATTCCCTTGAGAAGAGACCAGTGGGCCACCCTGCTTGCACAAAGTAGCCTAGGAAATTGTTTTACAACACTCAGCCAACTAGGCAGGCACTCAAAGCCTGTTGAAGCCATGGTCCTAGAAGGCTTAGCTACTGATCAAGATGGCAGCAGACACTGGCATCAACCATGTGGTACTGGTTCTGGACCAATGCAGGATGATGGAGATATGTAGTCATGGAAGCTTCCACCAAGATTCCAAAGGAGGCCAGGTAAAGTACCCCAGGATTGGAGTTCCTGGGGCCTTCCCCCAAGGGGGCGATACACGGACAAGTGAGAAGGAAGCTGAAGCTGCAGTAGAAACCCTTGAGCTTAAAAATTGCCATAACTATAGAATATCTGCTAAGGAAAGCTACAAGAATTGAGCCCACACAAGCCAAGAGAGAGGCCAGCAACCAGTAAAGCCATAAAGGCATAATTAGACAAGCCCACCAGGATATCATGTACTACAGATGCTAGATAAGGAGCTACAGGACTTGTTTGCACAGGTAGATTTCAGCCTTCCTTTGGTCCCATCCCTTCTTTCTATGCCCCTACTTCTCTGTTTTGGAATGGAAATGTTTACTATGTTCCTTTATATATTTGATATATGTAACTTGCTTTTGAATTTTACAGGGCCTCATGCCGAAAATGTACTACAAGTTTCAAAGGAGACTGTGGATTTTTGGGCAATGCTAAAATTGCTGACTATAGGGGCTCTTGAAAATGGACTAAATGTATTTTTGCATTGTGAAATGGGAATGAGTGTTTGTGGGCTCACACAGAATGTTATGGTTTAGATATTTGGTATCCCCCAAAAGCTCTCTCTGCTTCCCAGTTACAAGTCCTGAGCTGCTTTCCTCGATACCGTTCTGCCATGACATAGAGCCCAGAGCAATGGAGTCAGTCATTTATGGACTGTGAGCTCTGAGATAAACTTTTGTCCTTCTAAAATTGTTGTTGTCAGATCTTTTGGTTGCTGCAGTGCAAAGACTGACTAAAACATCTTGCTCATCTGCATTATTTTTATTTCTAAAAGACTATGTATTGTTATACATTTTTTTAAAAAACCCAAGCTTCATTTGATGATGAAAAAAAAAAACTTCAAATAATATGTAAACTTTAAACTAAATGACATTTTATTTTGAGAAAGAGGAAGTATGGCAAAACTTTAATATGAATCTAAGTAAAGGATATATGAATACTAATACTCAAACAACATTTTCATTAGTTTGACTTTACCAAAAATTAAAAAGTTGTGGAGAAATAAGATAAACAAAGTACTTAAGAATTTGGCCCATCTCCCAGAAAAAGCATTTTATTTTATGTTAGGGTGACCATTTGATAAATAAATAAATACATAAATCCTTTAAAATATTTTACTTGTCAATTTACATAGGTTAAACCAAAAAAATTAACTGAAATAATAAAAATAAACATGAAAACATAGATGGACTGATAGATGTAAATACATAATTTTGAATTTTATTTAAAATATTTTAAATATATTATTTTCTGAATTTTCTTTAAAATTATTTTTTAAATAAAATAAATTATATTTTAAATGTAATTAAATATATATATTCAGTATACAAATGGATATATACATGGTTTTGAAAAATTTAAACTTCCCTGGTGTTCTTTAGTAATCAACCATTTATGTCTCTATATTATATTAGGAAGCTACTTTTAAAAATAATTTTTTTCCAATACAAGTTCATTTATAGTACATAGCAAGCCTCAAAAATATCAACTCTATAAAAGGTTTATCTCACCTCATCTAAGTCTTGGATATAAACTGGCTTCTCCTCTAAGCCAATTGGCATTGGTTCACTATAGGGAATCCTTACTTCTTCATAAAGCTTGTTATTCTCTCTTTGGATTCCTTCTGGTAAAATCATCTATAAATATCAAAATAACAATTCTGAATTAAAAAAAAATAAAAGAACTGCTCTGGTAAAATTTTTTAATGAGAAAAATACAGAATGCTATTGGTTTTAAGACATAGTCCTGGCAAATAAATTTAGCTAATTTAAAGAAAAACAAACCTAAAAGAAAAATAAATAAATAAATAAATAAAAACCACACTCCATTCTTATGTCAAGTATCTTATATGACATACAGGCCACAGTACATTGACGAATCTTAAAGTATACATTAACTACATTGAAGACAAATATACTCATACAAGTAGGATAACATGCAATATATGGTATAAAGCTTAGTCAAGCAATGATAAATACTGATAAATACTCAAAATTATAAATTTCAACAATAGAATAGAAATGAAGAAATATTGTCTGAATACTTACTATATGTCAGAATTTTATACAGATCGTAATATCTCATATACCTATTATTTTAAATACTTTTAAATATTTTAGCATAAACTAATCAACTTGCACTGTATTCACAAAGGAAACAGGGAAAGCTATGTGTCACTGCCTCAGAACAGACATATTTCCAAGAGTTGTTATAAACCAATGACATACCTTTGCACCAGCAATGAATGCTGATGTTTTCCTGGCTTCAGCCTGGGAATCATAAACATGGGGATAATGAATTTTTTCAATGTCCATGTCTCTCTGCCTGCTGAGAATTGGAACACTTCTAGCATTCAGAAGTGCCTGCTCTCTGAAAATACAAAAAATGGCAGGCCAAATTTGACATTTTTATTTTGAAAAGGAAAGCAAGGTCATTATAATAATTACTTCTGGTGGCATTCCATTATAAAGAAAAAAATTAAACTACAAAAACAAAGATATCAGCAACTCAAAAATTTGGGGGGGTAACCAAATAGGTTCATTTTGTATTTAACTACTTTTAAATACCATTTAGTAAATCTGACTTATTGTTCATTCTTTATAGTTTTGCATTTTCACAACTTGAAGATATTTTCAAGGTAAAAATTCCTTTTTGGAAAAGTTACAATAATTAAAGCATCAAGTGCAATAATGACTTCATTTCATTTTCCTCCTTTCTACTTCTAGAGAACAATACACACAAATAAAAGTATAATTAAGTTGGGAAGAAAACAAAACCCTCAAAATAAATATAAATAAGTTTTCTATAACTTCATTGAATGGAATATGTGTAGCAACTAAAAATAGCTTACCTCTGTAATCTAAATCTCTCATGGATGTGAATGCAACCAATAATATTCTAATTAGCAGATGACTGTTTTTTTCCCAGAAAATCTTTATTCAGTGAAACTCGTTGTTACAAGAAAATAGGACTAAAAGAACCTGCCAAATTGCTAAAATCACACTAGAAAAATATGTAAAAGTATCGATTATAACACATGTGTTTTTCAGATTCTTGCTTTGATTACCTGTGTATTCGCAATTCCTTAGGATCAAAGCCCATAAGTCCTTCTCCAGAAACTTCTCCATCTTCTCCAGTCTTTTTTTCTCGTCTGGCAATTCGTTTTTCTTCACGTCGATATTGTTTCATTAACTGCTTTTCTTGTTCGGACTGAATAGTGACTTGACAACCATAATTAGGTTTGGTATTCTCTCCTAGAACTTTTTTGCAATTGTCTACAAGGCAAATTTTCAAAATATAATGGACTACACATCTCTGAGATCATTTAACCATATGAAAACCATTTAATTTCTCCCTAAAAGAACATGAAATAGCATAATGCTCTTATCATTCACATTGGAAAGTGGGCATATTCAATTACATAATTTAGGAACAGGTTTCTTTTTAAAAATCACAATATTTAATATTAGCTAATGGCTTAAGAAAAGTCAGTAAGATTTACTTCCTATAGATTCAATAGTTTAATGTTACTAATAGTTTGAATTCTTACATATAAAATCAGGAGCCTGTCAGCGGTAGAGCGCTGGCCTAGCATGTATGAGGGGGTGAGTTCAATCCTCAGCAACATATAAAAAAATAAATAAAATAAAGCTATTGTGTCCAACTACAACTAAAAAAAAAATTTTTTTAAAAATCAGGAGCCTGAAATCCAATTTTGTAATTTTGAAATAACTTGTTTATATTAATTTAAAAAATAATTATTAATACTAATTAGCACTGTTAGATAATACTAAAATAAAATTATATATTAAATATTTTTTCCGATGTAATACACTTTATTCTGTTAACTTGTATATATGTAACTATTCATACTGAAATAAACATAAGTGCAGAACATACTTCACAAAATAAATAGAGCAAGAGCAAGGTCTACCTTTTCATGGAAATAAAGGCCTATAAAAAAAGGGAAGAAGGTCAGAGTCACTAAGGGGTACCAGGTCGATCAAAACTCAATGTCTACAAAGTATAAATTAGATCTGTGGTTTAGTCAACTCAATATTCAGAACAAATTTTCTTCCAACAGGATCCAAGTTAGTAAGCTTATTTTACTGAGGATACTACATCCTAGGCACTATTGCTAAGCTAGAAAGACAATACAAGACTTGGCTAATACTCTGCCAAGCACAGCCCAGGTAACTTTATCAAATTTGTAAGCTGCAATTCTGAAAAAAGAAGGAATTAAACACAGCACCAAGATAGGAAAATTTGTTTTCTAATTCATTCTAAGTCAAATATTCAAATATTACAGTCTCCTTACAGAATTTTTTTTATTACATGCTCAAGACAATACAATGATCTTGACATATCTTATATTTGATTCAAATAGGGTATAAATTCTCATTTTTCCAGATTGCAGGATCACATTGGTTATACAGCCATGCATATACATACAACAATACTAGTGTCTGTTGTATTCTGCTGCCCTCCCTCTCCCCCCTCCCTTCCCCTCCTCTCCCATCACCTCTCTCTACCCAATCTACTGTGACACTTTTCATCCTTTTTTCCCTTCCCCCTCACACCATCGTATACGTATTTTGTGTAATAAATTTTAATGAGTCATTTATCTCTCAATCACATGAAATAACCCCCTCTATAGTTCCCTAAAAAGGAAAGTATGTCTCAAAATTACAAAATGAAGCATAAGCCCATGTATATTAGGATTAAAACTTAAAATTCTGAAAAAACTATTTTCATTTTTAAGTCTTACATTTATTTTATTTAAGTCTTATATTTATTTTATTTCTTATTTCTAAGGAAGTCTTACACACTTAATAAATTTATGATTAAATTTCAGTGTCAGAAAAAGAATGAAGCATTCTGACAGTTTTTACATGTACTCTTTAATAAAAGAAAAATGAAACTGTCTGCAAAGCCACTCAATCAACAATACAGGTTAAGCAGAATGTATAAAATTTGAGTAATGCCATTTATTTATCAGAAACCAGAGTTAAACATTTTAAAGTGTGAAACCCCTTTGGATGACATACTAAATTCTATATACTGGTGTCATTAACATTTTAAGCAAATGCGACAGTAATTAAATACTACTATATATGCTTACAATCATCCAAATAAGAAAATGAAAATTATAAGAAAATACAATGCCTCATTAAAAGATTTATAAGGTTTCAATCAAAATTAGTATATACTAGATTCCTATAAGACTAAACATAATAAAAATTTAAAAAGTAAAGCAGCAAAAGCTTAAATATATGGCTTTTCTTGTTTGGTTAGGCCAACTGTCGCAAATGACAAGCAGAAATGAAATAACCTTAACGGAAATACTAACAAAAAATTTTACTGAAGAACTACATAGATGATTATATCCTTTTAAAATGTAAATATAACAGAAAAATCCTGTATAACTACTCGAAATATTGTCACTTGATATTATGAACTAAGTTTTGATTTCATAATACACTCTCTATACCAACTCTGAAGACAGAATTTAATACACAAACTATATTTAACTTAGAGATCAACTTCTCATTCACTCATGTCACTTCTCATTCACCTTACACTTACTGACTGTAAGAATAGAGCAGAGTAAGGTAGATGTCTGCATGAAAAAACTTAAATAAAATGAGCCTGAAATCTAGAAAATGCTAGATTAAAAAAACAAAAAGTCATTGCTCTATAAGATAATGGTTTTTGAGAATACGAAAAAGAATATGGTTAATAATGGGCTCATTAAGGTACCTTAATAAAGAAAAAGTACAATTTGGTAGTTATGAGAGAATTTTGAAGGATCCCTAAATGCAAAACATCAAAATATAGACACAAATGGGAACACTGGTAAAGTAACAAGCGTATAAAGATTCTTCCTTTTCCTTCAACAAAAATCTAAGGAAAAGAATTTTAATGCAAATACAACATAAACCTACCAAAGTAAATTTTTTAAAAATATGCTAGCTTTTAAGTTCTATATTGTAGTCCTTAAAAAAAAAAAAAACACTATTTATTCATTTAAATGCCTCAAATTTCCTAGTGCATACTCACCATTCTTAAATAGTTGCAATATTTAATAATGATCTACTATGGAATATGAGAGTAAAATCTATTTGAGAAAAGTAAAAAATCATTTCAGGACTCAAATATATTTAAATTTAGTACTTATTTTGCATTATAAAACTGTGTTACTTCTAATAAGTTATATTAATAGAATAAAATTTGTGAAATAAACAGAATGAACATAGACAAAACTCCTAATTCATCATCTAAAGCTTCCAAAAAAATAAATGTAACATTGGATTCATCTTTAACTTTCTATTAATAAATCAGTGCTAATATACTAATAAAGCTGGAACCAAAGATTAATGGATTTATGTTTATGAATCTGGATAACAAGTCCTATTTTAAATGTAATCATAACACATCAAATCAAATTAATTAATTTTTTGTAAAAAAAGAGTTAGAATCAGTAAATATCTCTACAATAACATTTAGGAGAATGACAAAAGAAATACCAAATTCTCAGAATTTACATCTTCAAAGGAGTTGATATTTAACTCTGTCCCTTTCTTCTGGCAAACAGCAATTTTAAAAGCTCCTAAACCCTGATGGGTTACTGCATGGAGTCTGATTATGCACTTTCCTATAGCCCAGAGCCTTCTTGGAGCAAGGAAGTTTAGAACTATTCAAATAACTTGAACCAAGACACTTGCAGAAAGATAAAGTTGCTCAAATCCAAATCTTGGAAATTCTAACAATCTCAAAGCTCCAGGCTTCGGAGAACATTCATCAGTATTAAAGGAAATTCACAAAATATTTTGGATTTAAAGTCTATTTAGATGAAGTCTGTTTATAGTTTTCTACAGTGGCATAAACATTGAAAAAATCAAATAACTTATATAGAAGAAAAGCCAACATAGACAGATGTTCAAGGTATCTAATTTTTGTGTTCATTCACTTTTTTTAATCTCAAAACTATCCATAAGGTTAGCAAAGTACATTGGGGTAAAGGTTAAAAAAAATCTAATATTCCTGCTTATCACTTAAAACCTGAGTCTGGCATCATTGTGTCATTTTTTTTAAAATAATTTTGGTATTTTTTTAAAATAATTTTGGCTTCCTACCTGTTTTTTATTTTACTGGGTTTTTAAAATACATGTAATACATGACACTATTGGTATGCAATTTTCTGAGTGTGATAACTGCAGTGCAGTTAAGTAGAAGCTGTCTCTTAGATATATTCTGAAGACTATTGATTTACTTATTCATTCATTCATTCATACATACTTGAGCACTTTACTACAAAGCTACATATCCACCCTTTTATAACCTTTTTTTTTGAGATAGGGTCTTCCTAAGTTGCTGCTGCTAGACTCAAGCCTGAGATTCTCCTACCTCAGTCTCTCAGTCTCCCTAGTCACTGGAATTACAGGTGTTTCACATCATGCCCAGCTGCTAAATATTTTATAGACGAAGTATCATGATGTCTGAAACTTCCTATCATTGTTCAGCAATGTATGTGTATCTTTAGAAAAAGGACCAGGTGAAACAAACTGTTAATAACTAGTGAAAATACATGAAGGTTATGTAAGTATGTATTATTCTTATACCTTTACTATGGATTTGAAAGTTTTGGAAACAAAAACTGGAGGAGAAACTATAACACTGGGTCCATAGTTAATACAACATGTGTTTGCTTTAAAAATTATCTATTATAAGTACTTCTACCTTTTACAAAACAATGCCATGCCCAAACACTGCAATATGTTCATAATCTTGTTTCATAATCTACCATACCTAAAAATCTAGTTTAGAGAATGATATCAGTAAATTATAAAAATGTCCAAAGGATAAAAAAAGTAATTATATTTTTAAAATTGGTTAACTAATGAATCTTTCTTTTAAATTAGTATTACCACTACATACTTTCTTACCTTGAAGAGCTTGAATCTTATGATCATTTGAAGAATTAAGAAATCGATCCACAATTGTAATTCTGTTCTGGAGAAGTTTCTCAATAAGATCAAGTCCTTCAGGTCCAAGCAATTCAAATAACTTATACAAAAAGAAAAATAAAATACCTGTTACCTCAAATTAACTTGTTCATGTTATTAACACTCTGCTAAACAGAGCAGTCAAATTAATATAACATAAAAGTACCCTCAAAATTTAGAAAATGTAAAAAAATTTACATTTTCACATTGTTAAGGGGTTATATGCAATTATACAGTTAAAAATTATCATTTAATGTTTAAAAATAATTATGATTTGAAGCCATAACTCTAAGTCACAGAATAACAAATTTTAGTGCTTGGCTTTTTTTTTTGGCATAAAGAAATAAAACTCTAAAATTAACTTAATTTGCTTTTTATCATATAATTCTGGTTTTCCCAAGTACAGCTGAGTGCTAGTGTTTTTATACCTTTCTATATTTTAGAGTCAAAGAACCATAAGAGTGTTTTAGAGAATTGTGATTATTAGCCAATATTTGACATGTATTTTAAACATTTAATAAATCTGATATCTCAAACACAGTGCACAAATGCTTTATGTAATTTTATATAAATTTCCCATGCATATCTTAGTCTATTAGGCAGTTGCTGCCCAAAAACTAAGCTGCTTTCAGAGTCATAGAATCAGTGTAAGAGGTCAGAGATTTTGAATTATATAACCATATTATATAACTGCTCTAGAAATGCTTTAGATTTCTTCAAGTATGATCTCAGAATATATACTACTTCTTCCTTTTCAAAATGGTATACTTTAATTTTGCATGTGACTATGCTATATTAACCAAATTCTGCTATCAAAGAAACAACACAAATAAAATCATAAGATAAAAATTCATGCTGTGTATATATGAGATATTAAACAATGAATTATGTGTACAAAAAAAAAAGAAACAATAAAACAAAATGAATTAAGGATGCACTTATCTAGCAATTCTAAATAAACCAGTAGCATTTATTGAGCATTTATGCCATTTATTGAACATTTATTGTAGGAGAGATATTATGATCATCACTTGCTAATTCTATGTAACAAATGCTCTTTTCAAATTAAATACCGTTATTACTTTTGACCTTAGGAAAATTAAGCTTTAGAAAGTTTATGTAAATTGCTTAATGTTACACAGCTAATAACAGAGTTTTGAAATGATACATATATGAATCCAGTGATAAAGAATTTCCATTATACTATGGTAACGCCTTTGACTGTTTTCTAGAAAACTGTTGTAATACAGAAATTGATATATTGTCCACAAAAGACACACTAGGAAATATAAAGATAAGAAATGAGGCTAATAAATTTTAAAAATTTCTAAAAGAATATTTTTGTTGAGTTCATCCCTAAAACAAAACAAAATAGACAAAAGAAAAATAAAGTTCACTGGACTAGACAAAAGAGAATGAAGGGAAGGTGGGGATGGGAGTAGAAAAGACAACAGAATAAATCAGACATCTTTCCTACCCTTATATATGACTACATAACCAATGTAACTCCACATCATATACAACCACAATAATGAGATCATAATTGGAGCAAGTCATACTTATTCTATGTACATATAATTATATGAAAATACACCCTACTATCATGTATATCTAGAAAGAACAAGTAAAACAAAAGAAATATGAAAGCAAAAATAAAACTTGTGACATCATCCTACACACCCAAATACAATGGTGGTATATGATAGTAAGGGATTAAGACAAAGACAAAGCCAATCATAAAAGAAAACCTAATATTCTCTCTTGCCCTTTCTCATCAGACTCCTTCAAAGAATAACTCATCCATAAAACACAGAATGTGGAATCCAAGAAGTGAGTCTCTGAGACTCTTCAGAGGTCCATAAAGTCAACACTATTTTTGTAACAATATTTGGATACTATGTACCTTTTTCACTGTTGATATTTGGACTGATGCTGCAAAATCAATGGGGGAAAGGTTTGTACAAATAAAGCCAGTAGTATCAAACTGTCATGTAAGCACAGTTATAAACACAAGAGCCAATTTCACTCAAGAATACCATTAAGTAAAGTAATAACTACTAATTTCTTAAATCTCAGAAAAGCACATATCTTTTTAAATAATCTGCTGAACGAAACACTGACAAATGAAGTATATATAAAATCACTTCTGGCACACAACAGTATACAATGAAATATATGAAAGATAAGTGCTAGTCAGATCATTTCATGTAACACCATTTTGACATGAGAGAATGAATGAAGTCTTCTCTAGTCTGGTTATTCAGACTAAGATATTTGACAGTTTCTTAAAAAGCAAAGAAGTAACCTGCTATACCAAGGAAAAGAACTGAAAATATTTGCTGCCAGTGATAAAATTCAAGCTTTCAAGAGAAAAATCAAAATTTTGGAAAACGTGTATTTTTTCACCAATGAAAACCTGATCAGTTCCCAAAATTTAAAGATTTCTCTGATGACATCAGTGGTGATAGCAATGAATTAGTACTATTTGTAATATTACATAATGAAAGTGTCTACATTAGGAAGATAGGTATAATTCACTGAATCAATTATTTTTCATAATATCACATATGATGCCAGTAAAATGAGAAGACAGATTTTAGTGAAACAATTCAAAAAAATCTCATTGTCGTACTTTCATATTTTCACCATAATTGACCGGTAAGAAACTACCATTTGTCAAGTTTTAATATATCAAGAAAGAATACAAATAACTATTTAAAAAGGCTTTTAAGATATCATTCCTTTTTATGGTTGGAATTTGATTCACTGGCAGAATGCTTGCCTAACATACATAAGATCCTGAGTTCAATCACTAACACTGCCCCCAAAAAAAGTAAGATATTATTCCCTTTACTAACTATATCTCTGTGTGAGGCTGGGTTTCCTTTGTATACTTCAGCCAAAATATACATTATAGCAAATTGAAGGCAGAACCAGATATGAGATTCTAGCTATTTTTTATTAAATCAGACATTAGAGAGAATGCAAAATAACACTACTTTTCTTTCTAAGTTTTCTAGTATGGAAAAATATAGTTAACTTTCATCCAACTACGCTAACTTTCAATACAACTACGCTAACTTTTAATAGGCTTAATATTTGTGAAAGTCAAAGCACATATATTTTAAAATTTTACTCAGTTTTAATTTCTAGTACATTCAAGACATAAACATTAGCAAAATCTCTTTGGAATCCTCAATAACTTTTAATAGCATTAAGATATACTGATATCATAAAGTTCAATAACTGATGGCCAAGTCTACCACAAAACACATCTAAATGGTCTTCTCCTTATTTTATACCCATGTTTCTATAGCTTTTTTATATCATGCACATGTGGAAGATCTTAATATTTATAAGGCACATTGAAGTAAATGGACAAGTCTGCTATGACCAAAAAGAGATTACTTGAGGATTCAAGCAGTCTTGGCCTCAGACAACTGTCCTTTATTCACATAGTAGAATATTCTCTCCCGTTTTTAATCCTTCAATGAATCATTTTTTATAAAGGCAATCATCAGAAGTACTAGTTTTGCTTAAATAAACTAGAATAGTATTCCAGCCTACCTGTACCCAATTCAAAATCATGTGCCCTGACACACCAGTAGGAAACCTCTACTACATCCACACCCAAATCTGTTCATATTGTATACCATGGTTGAAAATCTTTAATACTATTACAGTGCTTAAAAGATAAAATCCAAGCTTCTCAGCACCCTCACAGCTTGTCATTCAATATCTGGCCCCAATGAATCTGTCAGTCATCATCACATCCTGGCTTTCCCCAAATGACAAATCCTTACCGTCCAATAACACCAACCATCTGTTGCTCCAAGACTAAAACATGCTCGTTCACATCTCCATGTGTTTGTACATATTGTTTCTGCTAGATGGAATCATCTTTCTACTCTCCCCAGCCTGATAACTTTTACTTAAAATCTTCAAAACATAGCTCAAATAATAACTCTGTGAGGCAAGAAAAGAAGCTTCCTCATTATTTTGTGTCCTCCTTCAAAGAATCTTGCTCCTTTGTTTCTCCAAGAGTTACAACACAAATGCAAATGCTAAGATATATTAAAGACATGCTTTATTCATAAAATAGAATTTTTTCTCCCATTTTTAATCCTTCAATGAATCATTTTTATAAAGGTAATCATCAGAAGTACTAGTTTTACTTAAATAAACTCTTTCTAAATAAAAGTCAAAACTGTCTCCAAATGTAATCTAAAATACAGAAAGAATCTCAAATGGGTTGTTTTCAAAAAGAAATTTTTGCCAGGTATTTCCCAGAACAGGGTGAAGATTAACTTTTTGTTGTTGTGTTGTTGGTATTTAATCTCCTTCAAATATCAGTAGCAAACACCTTAATGACCCTTCTCCTATTATGTTGAAAATGGTTAACATATAAACATGTATAAGTAATGTATCTAAAACCACATTAATAGAATATCTAGAAGAATGAAGAAATAATAAATAGAAGTATAACTAAAGATAAAACTAAAGTGGAAAAACTAAAGATAGGCCAATATTCTAGACAAAAATAATAAACTTAGGATCCATCTTTGATCCTCCTTTCTTAACATCCTTCAAGCATCCTTCAAAATGCTGAAGATATGTTAAATACTTAAATCATAATGGATTTATAAATTCACAGAAATCATCATAAACTTCTAGGAAATAAGTTAGTAAAAAACAGAATCATATTCATTTAGAAAATCTCCAGTTATAGTAAAATACATACTAAGAATATATTTTACAAATAAAATAACAATGCCTTGAAAATTTCCACATATACATGATATTTCCATATATCCATGAGTATTAAGCACTCATCTTAGTATAAGCTATTCATCAATACCATTAGGAAATGTCCATCCTGATCATGATCAAACTGCAAGATAGGTATTAATAAGGTTTCATTTATAAAAGATAGTCTATGCTTTAAATAGTATCTATTATTTTTTCAGTTGAACAATACATGGAAATTTTCAGCTTTCTAATGGCTTAACAACAAAAACAAGTTTCTAAATCATCACATCTTAGGGTCACCAACAATTTTCTTAAAAATTAAGTGTTGTTGTTTTTCCCCCCTATGTACTGATTACAAAATTATACATAGCTTTTGACGCTAAACCTCCTTGATCACAATTCTTTCTCCTTTATCAACTTTTCTTGCTTCAAATTTCCTGATCTCCTCCATGGCTCCAGGCATAGTCTTTCATTCAATTTCCCCACTTTCAAAAAGAATTCATCCAACTTCAGTATGCAGGGACACCCATGAGAACCACAAAGTCTGTGCACTACACAACTCAGGACAATGAATACACAATCTCCCATGTGGCACCTATATTAGTTGACATGGTGTTACTTGACATACCTGAGGAAATTAACTTACACAGAGAAAAGAGTTTATTATGGCTCACAGTTCTGGATGTTCCAGTCCATCATGAGGCATCACTTTGGGCCTCTGGTGAGAGCAGCACATCATGACAGCGGCAGGGGGCAGAGCAAATCACTTGCATCATAAGCCAGGAAGCAGAGGGAGAGAGAAACGGAAGCAGAGGGAGAGAGGAAGGGCCATCATAAGCCAGGAAACAGAGGGAGAGATGATGGAGTGGGGCCCCACAACCACCTTTAGGGGCACTCCCCCAATGATGTAAGGACCTCCCACAAGGCCCCGCCTCTTAAAGCTCTGCAGCACCTCCCGATAAAACCACCCTGGGGATCGGTTAACACACAGACCTCCAGGGACACTACTCATATTCAATTTATATATTCTGCCTCTGGTAATGAACATAGACGTTCCAGGGTGAATGACATTCATGGAAATAAACCACCCAGAAGCCTTTCATAGAATGAATCACTTAAGGTAAAATAGTGAATGAATGGTTGGCAGTTGTTAACTATTTGCATCTTCAGCATATCAGTAGCCAAAGTGATCCTATTACACACCCTTCCTCAGTTCAAGACCCCACAATGATTTCTGATCTCATAGTTAAAACCAAAGTCTTCCTCAGTTCAAGAACCCACAGTAATTTCTGACCTCATAGTTAAAACCAAAGTCCTTAAATATAACAAGACCTCCCCATATGTACTCATTTCTCTATAATCTCATGTTTCTGCTACCATGTTTCCCTTCATGTTTTTCATTTCAACCACTCCTTCCTTTTTAGTATTCCTAAGCATACTCCCACATTTTACCTGCTGTTCCCCATAATTAAAATACCCTGCTCCCTGATATTTACATATATCATTCCTTTACTTCCTTCAGAGAAAATGTCACTTAAGCAGAGTGGCCCATTTTAATCAACCTATCCAAAATGCATATTCAGTAACTTTCTGTTCTTATACTTGTACCCCCTGGCATATGTCTTTTCTTATAAATGTTAATACTCTAATGGCAGATTATAGCTCTAATAGGATCAAAAATTTTTTAAAAAGTCTACAACTGAGATCATCATTTCTCAAATCAGCTTTCTCCTCTCATCACCATTTTTGTTAATGATACATCAACCTCTCATTAAAATTCAAGCTGAAAGCTGTCAGATCTGGATTCTTTATTCTCCTTATACTTAACAGCAAATCATAGTAAAAGTCATGTGATCTTTCTTTTAAAATATAACAAAAGCAGGGAAATTGAAAAATATACAAAGTACAGTTTATAGAATGAAACTATAAATAGTCCTTAGATATATCAAAACACACTCAAGACATTCAGCCTCATTTGTCATTTAAAAACTTTGAATTACACTTTCATTTTCACATTGTCAAAGACCCAAAGTTCATTAACACTCTTTGTTAGAAAGAGTGTAGAGAAACAAGTAATCTCAAATGCTTACACAAATGAAGGAGTCTAAACTTCCACATCCCTATAGAAAGGGACAATTTGGAAATTCTATCAAAATGGCAGATGCACATACCCTTTGGCCCAGGAAATACTATTCATCTATGAAATAGAATGAAGATCTTTTTGTGTTCTGCTACAAAATAATCTGGTGCTTTTGAATTACCCTCAATTCAAATGGAAAAAAGAAAACAAAAAACACCTGATTGAATATTTACAAAATTTACCCATTTAGCTCTAAGTCACATCAAAAAATTTAGTTCAGGACTTAAGGTCCATAAAATCAAGCTCAGTGGAAGAGTGTTTTTGCCTGGCATGGTCAAGGCCTGGATTAGGTCCTTGTACCAAAAATATATGAAAAAATAATAAATAAAAGTATGATGTTATGATCCTGGCACTGGGTATGAGGAGGATGTAAGGAACAGAAACTACCTTAGAAAGTGACCAGATTGCAAGTTTAAAAGAAAAGAGATTTCAAAACAGGCATTATAAATATGCTCAAAACACTAAAAGAAACCATGATTAAAGATGTAAAGACAAATGCAAATCAGAGAAGAAATTAAGATACAGAATTGTTTTAAACAACCAAATGGAAGTTCTGGAATAAAAAACTCATTGTAAGTTCTTAACTGTATATTTGAGCTGGCAGAAAATAATTAGAAAACTAGGAAAAATTATAACCTCCAAAGAATAAAAAGGGAAATGAATAAAGATTAACAGAAATGTGTGATACCTTAAGTACAATAACACAGGAAAATCCAAAGGAGAGAAGAAAGAAGAGCACAAAAATATTGAAAAAAAATAATGGATTAAAAGTTTTTAAACTTACTGAAAAGCATCAAACACATATCAGGAAGCTCAACAAATTCCAAGCATGGTAAACACAAAGAGATCCATGAATGGACACATCATAGTAAAAAAGCTAAAAGTTAAATAAAAATTTTTTAAAAGAATCAAAAGAAAAATGAAGAAGGAAAAGTCTTTCAATAAAGGATACTGGGACAACTAGTTAGCCACATGCAAAATAATAATAATAAGAAGAAGACGAAGAAGAAATTAGCCACATGCAAAATAATAATAAGAAGAAGAAGACGAAGAAGAAGAAGAAGAAAGTTGGACTATTGCCTCAAACTATAAACAAAAATGAACTCAAAATAAATCAATACCTAAATGTAAGGGCTAAAACTACACAACTCTTAGAAGAAACATAAGAGTAAATCTTCAAGAACATGGATTTAGTAAAAGATTTATCAATGTGACATTAAAAGCATGAGCAACAAAAGAGAACAGATAATTTGGAACCATTGAAATAGGAAACTTCCATGCTTCAAAAAACATCAAGAGTGAAAAGACAACCCATATGATGGAGAAAATATTTGCAAATCATATATGTGGTAAGGAACTTGTATCCACAATAAATAAAGACTCTTAAAATAATAAAACTCAATTTAAAAGTAAATCATCTACATTTCTCTATGGAATATATATGAATGGCCACTAAACATGATAATATGCAACATCATTAGTCATCAGCAAAATACAAATCAAAACTACAATGACATTTCATTTAACACCCACTAAAAAATCTATAAAATGAAAAACAGTAAGTACTGGTAATGATGTAGAAATAACAGAAG
Source organism: Ictidomys tridecemlineatus (assembly GCF_052094955.1). Taxonomy (NCBI): domain Eukaryota; kingdom Metazoa; phylum Chordata; class Mammalia; order Rodentia; family Sciuridae; genus Ictidomys; species Ictidomys tridecemlineatus. The sequence goes on along the minus strand of NC_135484.1, from coordinate 61,462,220 downwards.
CCTCATACTTTACTTGTGGGAATATAAAATTGAACAGCCACCATGGAAATCAGTTTGCTTGCTGCTCAATAAGTCAGACATAAAATTACTATATGACTCAATAAAACTCCTAGCCATACACCCAAGAGAACACAAATATGTATCCAAACAAAAACACATACATAAATTTAGCTATTCAATAGCCAAAGTTGGAAACAATCCAAACATCCATCAATTAATTGATGGATGGATAAACAGAAGACATATCTATACAATAGAATATTATTCAGCCATAAAAAGAAATAAAGTAGTATACAAGTAGATGAACTTTGAAAACATTTTGCTAAGTGAAAGAAATCATTCACAAAGGATTGCATTGTAAACTCCCTTTACACAAACTGTACAAAAATAGAAAATTCATAGGAACAGAAGTAGTCTAGTGCTTCTTTAGAGGGAAAGGTAGGAGAAAGGAGGGGATGCAGGATAATAGTTAAAGGCCCTAGATTTCTTTTTGATGTTATGTGAGTACATTAAAATTGTGATAATGATTGTACATGCCTGTGCATATAATTAAAACAATAACATATACTTTTTAAATGGGTGCATTTTACAGTATATGAATTATATATCAACAAAGCTAATAAGAAATTTATGAACCAGAATGACTTAAAATACTAAAGGAATAAAGAAAATCACTTAAAGGTTGAAAAGTAAAGATGAAACAGAATTTCTCTAATAACATTTTTTAAATGTATTTATTTAGATTAACAGGTATTAATTGTACCCATTAATAGAAATCAGTGTTCTCTCTCAATACATGTACACTCATCAAATCTAGCCATGCTTCATACACTCCCCTCCACCAACCTCTAGTAATCATCCTGTTTTCAGGCTCACTTTCCTAAAATCCTTTAAAATCAGTGTTTTGAATTGTTAGTCATACACAAGCTCTAGCAAAAGAGAAAAGAAAGCTGTTCTGCTCTTCATAGCAACTCTACAATTCCAAGATGAAGAATCCCCAGCAGAGTTCTGAGATCAGCTGCTATTAGATTTAAAGAAATCCCAAAATTGTGCTTTCCATTACATTTGCCATTTTCATCCACATTGAGAGCAGGTGCAGTTCTCATTCAAAATTTGCATTACAAACTAATTTGGCACTCAATGACTATTTGTAAAGGTGCAGCTGTCTGGAACACTGCTGTATATACTGGTACAAGTTTCAAAGGCTATCGAATTTTTTAAAAAAGAAGAAGAAAAATAAGAAAAAGGGGGAAGGAGAAGTTAGCTACAGGCACAGAAACGGCCATGTACTAAGAAGCTGAAAACATATAGTATAGAAGAACGAAGCTCTCAAACAATGAAGAGGCAAGTTTCACTACCTGGCTATAAAGGATATGAGATTTAATGAGGACACAGTAGATAGGTACCATCTTTTTCCTTGTCAATACTGTTAAAGCCATTATCTGTATTTTTGCGTGACAAAAGGTTTTTAGAGTTCTTCTTATTGTAAAACTTTTTGATTAAAATGAATTATAAGCTAAAGTAGCTCTTCATGAAGTTAATTATGGACACAGAAAATTAACCAACAGTCTGAATTTCAAAGGTGACAAAAATTATTTCAAAACATGTACAAGAATATCTTTAAAACAGCATTATCTCATTTCTTGACAATGCAACATTTTAAACAGATGAATGTAGTTTTGAATATCTAAAGAAAAGTAAAACCCACTTGCCATCAGATACTGAATGAAATCATTATTATTCCAATAGGAACAGTGCTATAGTGGGTGCTATATTCCCAACATAATTATCAAATGCATTACAGATATTATATTGCCATAAAAGAAAAACAAAAAGTAATATGTACCTTTCAAATAATATATCATAGAAATTCTACTATAAATCCCTTAAAAATTAGTAATGAAATATAAAGGGCCTAAATAAACACACAAACACACACACACACACACACACACACACACACAGTCTCTCTCTGTGTGTCTCTCTCTCTCATTCATATATATATAATCATATATAAAATGCAGAGATAAGTTGACAGTTAGCAAAGCATTATTTCCTAGTAAAACAACTCTGCTCATATAAAAAGTGCAATTTGAACCCCGATTTTTAGACTAGTCAAAAAAGAATAATCATCTAAAACAGGCTTTAAAGCAAATAAAATTTCAACATTTAACAAAAGGATTTTTAGCTCCATTCTATTTCCATCTAGTAAACACTAAAGAATCCATTAAAAGCAACAAATAATAAGTTTATTTGGAGTTCAAAAAAAAACCTCTTACAGAAGACCAGCATTTTTCACATCAAGTAATCAATGGGCATTCTGAAATATAGCCAGTGATTCACAGCAAGCAGAATATCTTGATGTTAGTGAGGCATCCTTTTGAATAACAATATGGTTAAGTGAATCATGGGATTAATCTCAGTATTGAGGATCAGTTACTTTTTAAGCATTGATTATGGCTCTGTCTTTTCTAACAATGTTACCAATGATATGTAAATAGGAAGAATTCACATATGTTAATAATGTTAATATGGTACATGATAGATCAAAATTTAAAATTTTTTGAAACATGACATAATCTGGACAAACCTAAGAAGTGTTAGAGATAAATATAAACCCTCACCCATAGTTTGGCTTGAAAAACTCCTGTGTACTTTGTATAAGATGAAACCTGGTCTCAAAAATAAATTGCAGGAGAGCTTGAAAAACAGAGGGTAAGTTTTTTGCAAACTCAACATCAATAAAAAAATTCAGTGAAGGCTAGAAAAAAATTGCTCCATACAACTGCTCTATACAGTGTCTCTACCTCCATTCAGAATGGCAATTATCAAGAATAAGAGTAACAATAAAGTTCCGCAAAGATGTGGGGGAAAGGGTACACTCACACATTGTTGGTAGGACTGCAAATTAGTGTAACCACTCTGGAAATTAGTTCGAAAACTCATAAAACAAAAAATGAGCTAGTTATCCCACTGCTCAGTATATATCCAAAGGTGGTTAAGTTAAATTCACCATAGAACAATGAAATAGCCACATTAATGTTTATAGTGGCATAATTTACAATAGCTAAGCTATGGAGCCATCCTAGGTACCCTTAAACAAATTAATGGATAAAGTAAAGGGAGTACTACTTACCCATAAAGAATGACTTTATGGGGCTGGAATTGTGGCTCAGTGGTAGAGTGCTCATCTAGCATGAGTTCGATCCTCAGCATCACATAAAAATGAAATAAAGATACTGTGCCCACCCACAACTAAAAAATAAATATTAAAAAAAGAATAACTTTATATGACATTTGCCAGTAAATGGATGAATTTGGAGACTATCAAGCTATGTGAAATAAGCCACTCAAAAATGCCAAAGGGGCCTGCACCTCTGCGGCCATTGTTGCTGACTCTGATTCTGCTGCTGCCAGCCAGAGATCACCTGGAGTTCTTTCTGGGTGCTGCTGCCACAGAGGAAACTGCAGCCACAGAGGAAACCACTGCCCCAGATGCAACTGAAGCCGACATTGTGGCTGACCCCCGAAGATCGCCTGGTGACACTAGCCCCACATCTGCAATTGCAGCTACCACTGCAGCTGCCACGACTGCTAACCCACTGCTGCCAACAACCACCAACATTATCACTGCTACCACAGCCTGGAGGACTACTTCAGGGGAGACTCCAGGTTTGGGTGCAGGTGGCTACACCAATTTTGAGACACCAGCTGGGGCGTGGGTGCCAGGAGGTTTACCACCACAAGAGCCTCTGTCTAGGGACTCCAGATGGGCCCTAAAGGTCCAGTGTGGGGGGTGTCTGCAGGTTTGGAGAAGCCTGATGTCTTCCTGTTGAGAGTGCTGGTGGCCCTTATCTTGCTGCTGCATCTCGGGGGTTGCTCCAAGTAGGAGCAGCATTGAGATCTTGGGACTGCAGTGTGGCTGAGCCTGAGGTATCTGAAGCCCAGATGGGTGGGATAGAGACTGGATTTGCAAGGACTGATCTGGGTTTGGTGATACCTACAGACATCAGAGACAAGGCTGAGAAACTACTGAAAACTGATAGAGATTATTTTATCTTATTTTTTAATTCACTGATCTCTACCATATTTGGAACAGGACATTTTTTATGCATCAGTGTGGGAAGGACAATGATATATGAATGGTGTTTTGCATTTTAATTGTTTTTTTTATTATTTAATTGATTTTATTTTTAAAAATACAAGACAGCAGCATGCATTACAATACTTATTACACATATAGAGCACAATTTTTCATATATTTGTATATAAAGTATGTTCACGCCAATTCATGTCTTTATACATATACTTTGTTCTTGGTTTTTTTTGCCAGTACTGCAATTTGCCACAGTCTACCTGGGCACAAAATAACTGAGCCACCACAAAAATTTGTAGATTCCAACAGCATTCTTTATTCCCAAACTCTCACCAGCACTCTACACGCACGTACTGGGGAAAATACACACCCTCCACCAGGCTCTGCGTACCAAATACCCTCTGAATCCCAGGAGAACTCAACAGGAACTCAAGGAATGGACCCCTGAGACAGCAGGATATGCCCTATTCCCAGCAGGATCCACCCTAAACCTGGAGCAACACTAATCCAGCAGGATCCACCCTAAACCTGGAGCCGCCCTTATCACTGAGCAAGGTCACCTTTTAAATCAAAACTCTCAAATATTCATGCAATGTCACTGCAAATGACCTGGGTCCAAGGCAAGCCCATTTCCACAATGAAGAGTCCTCCCTCTAAGCAACATTGGGTAGGCTGACAAGGAAATTGCCATGTGTCATTCCTACTTGGCTATGGCTCTCAGCAGCAATTCTGTACTATACACACATATACCACAATTTTTCATATCTCTGTTTGTATATAAAGAATGACGACACCCAATTCGGGTCTTCATACATGTACTTTGGATAATGATGTCCATCACATTCTACCACCCTTGCTAATCCCCTGCCTCCTCCCTTTCCCTCCCACCCCTCTATCCTATCTAGAATTTATCTATTCCTCCCAAGCTTCCCCTCCCTAACCCACTATGAGTCAGTCTCCTTATATAGAGAAAACATTTGGCATTTGTTTTTTGGGGATTGGCTAACTTCACTTAGTATTAGCTTCTCCAATGCCATCCATATTTCTGCAATGCCATGATTTTATTCTCTTTTATTGTTGAGTAAAATTCCATTGTGTATATATGTCACATTTGTTTTATCCATTCATCCACTGAAGGGCATCTAGGTTGGCTCCACAGTTTAGCTATTGTGAATTGTGCTGCTATAAACATTGATGTGGCTGTGTTCTTGTAGTAAGCTATTTTTAAGTCCTTTGGGTATAGTCCGAGGAAAGGGATAGCTGGGTCAAAGGGTGGTTCCATTCCCAGATTTCCAAGGAATCTCCATAATGCTTTCCATATTGGCAGCACCAATTTGCAGTCCCACCAGCAGTGTATGAGTATACCTTTTTCCCCACATCCTCTCTAACACTTATTGTTGTCTGTCTTTATAATAGCTGCCATTCTGACTGGAGTGAGATGATATCTTAGAGTAGTTTTGATTTGCATTTCTCTGATTGCTAGAGATGATAAGCATTTTTTCATATATTTGGTAATTGATTGTATATCTTTTTGTTTTCTTATGTCTTTAATTTTTTCTCTTTGTTCGTATTCTTCCTCTCTTGTCTATTTTCTTGGATTTTCTTTCTAACTTTTTTCCAACCAACAGCCAATCTCTGTCGGCTCCTCTTACACTCTTCCTGTGAATTTTTACTTCTAGCTTCTCTCTTGCTCCATCATGAATACTGCATACTACACTACCTCTGTTCTCTCATCCACCATTTGAAATTGTAAATCATTTTAACAAATATTCTGTTTGTACTATAGAGAGTTATTGAATTCATCATTTTGGTTTAATTCGAGAAAGCAGTAGATGCCTTAGAAAGAGCTATTAGCTTTAAGGTGAAAAATTGTGTACACTGGGTGCTGTTTGTAGGGCATGGCTGCCTGCTTCCAGGTCTTAGGGCCCCACATGTGGCTGGGACAGCTCCTGGCAATTATCCAGGAGGCGGTGCTGTGGGCGGTGACAGAGGAGGCGGACCACCTCCAGGATAGGTCCAGGACTCTTCCGCCTTCATGGACAGCTTGTGCCTTCCCTTACAGACTATGGGATGGGTGTACACAAATAAATCAATTCAGCAAAGTAGCAGGATATAAAATCAAAACCCATAAATCAAACACATTCCTATACCTCAGCAATAAATCCACTAAAAGAGAAATTAGGAAAACAACTCCATTCACAATAGACTCAAAAATAAAATAACATACCTGGGAATTAATCTAACTGAAGAGGTGAAAGACCTCTACAATGAAAACTACAGAACACTAAAGAAAGAAATTGAAGAAAACCTCAGAAGATGTAAAGATCTCCCATGCTCCTGGATAGGCAGAATTAAAATCATCAAAATGGTCATACTACCAAAAGCGTTATACAGATTTAATGCAATTCCTATTAAAATCCCAATGACATTCTTTATAGAAATAGAAAAAGGATTCATGAAATTTATTTGAAAAAATAAGCGACCCAGAATGGCTAAAGCAATTCTTGGCAAGAAGAGTGAAACTGGAGGCATCACAATACCAGACATTAAACTATACTACAGAGCTATAATACTGGCACCAAAATAGACTTGTAGACCAATGATACAGAATAGAGGACACAGAAACAAACCCAGATAAGTACTAGACAAGGGGGCCAAAAACATTCTCCGGAAAGAGAGATAGTCTATTCAACAATTGGTACTGGCAAAACTAGAAATCCGTATGTAGCAAAATGAAATTAATTCTCTATTTCTCACACTGCACAAAAATCAATTCAAAGTAGATCAAAAACTTAGGCACTAGAACAGAGACCCTGAGCCTAGTAGAAGAAAAAATAGGCCCAAATCTTTACCACATCAGCCTAGAATCTGGCTTCCTTAACAATACTCCTAAAGCACAAGAAGTAAAATCAGGAATCAATAAATGAAATGGATTCAAATTAAAAAGCTTCTTCTCAGCAAAGGAAACAATAACGTGAGTAGAGAGCCTACAGATTGGGAGAAAATCTTTACCACATGCACCTCCGATAAAGCATTAATTTCTAGGGTATATAAAGAAATCAAAAAACTTAACACCAAAAAAACAAATAACCCAATCAATAAAAGGGCTGAAGAACTGAACAGACACTTCACAGAAGAAATACAACTGATCAACAAATACATGAAAAAGTGTTCAACATCTCTAGCAATAAAGAAATGTAAATCAAAACTAATCTAAGATTTCATCTCTCTCCTGTAGGAACAGCAATCATCAAGAGTACAGGCAACAATAAATGTTGGCGAGGATGTGGTGAAAAAGGTACACTCATACATTCCTGGTGGGACTGCAAATTGGTGCCACCACTATGGAAAGCAGTATGGAGATTCCTCAAAAAACTGGGGATGATACCACCATTTGACCCAGCTATCCCATTCCTTGGGTTTATATCCAAAGGACTTAAAATCAGCATACTATGGTGACGCAGCCATATCAGTGTTTATAGCAGCTCAATTCACAATAGCTAGACTAGGAACCAACCTAGTATTAAACCCAGATGCAAAAAAAGAACACCAACTCCAATTTTAAAGCAAATTTGTATTTATGTACACAAAGAGGGCTAGTCAACGGCCATCTCTCCTAACACGGGCTCGACAACAGCACCCCAGCTCTCCAGAAACAAGGTTTTATAGCACAAAAAGTTGCAAAGGGGGGGTGTCTTGAGAACTTAACAGCTTACAGGATTTTGACAAGCATAATACAAATGCAGATAGTAGGTTAATGGTCTAGATGGCATGATATTTCAATATAGGGAGTAAATTCAGATCCCAACATCAGAATTTATGAGGTGCCGCTGAGGTTTCAGAGAAGGTTGTTACCTGGTCAGGGAAAGCCAGAAATGGGTGAGTTCAAAACATGGGCAGGAATTCCAAACAAGTTTAGAAATTGCAGTAATTTATAGTAAAACAGAAATTAGCTTTTCATGACTTTGTGATGAGATGGCTCCCAATCTTAAAATGGAATTAGGCTGGGTTCATCACTAGGTGTTCCCTCAATAGATGAACAGATAAAGAAAATGTGCTATATATATTCATTGGAATATTACTCAACTTTAAAGAAGAGTAAAATTACGGCATTTGCCAGTAAATGGTTGGAGCTGGAGAAAACCATGCTAAGTGAAATAAGCCAATCCTACAAAATCAAAGGCTGAATGTTTTCTCTAATATGTGAATGCTAATTCACAAAGGGGGGCGGCACTAGACTAGGGAAGAATAGCGTTACCTTGGATTAGGTAGAGAGAAGTGATGGGAGGGGAGGGAAGAGAGGGAATGAGGGGATAGGAAAGATAATAGAATGAAACAGACATTATTACTGAATGTATATATGTGACTACATGACCAATATGATTCTGCAACATGTACACTCACTCAGAAAACTAAGAAATTATATCCCATATATGTATGATTATGTCAAAGTGCCTAAATGCATTCTACTATCATATATAACTAATTTTAAAAAATTTAAAAATTGTTCAAAAAAGTCGAAGTTCATATGTTTTCTTTGATATGTGGAAGCTAATCTACAATAAGGGCTGGGGGAGGTAAGAAAAAGGAATAAACATCAGTGGAGTAGAAAAGAGGAATAAAAGGAAGGGAGAATAGATAGAATAAGAGTGGAATTAATCTAACATAACATATATGTCATATATGTCCTATGCACATAAATGAATATAAGAGTGAATCTCACCGCCATATACAACCACAAGAAATTAATTTAAAAAATAAATAACTATAGGTAGAGGGAAAGAAGCAGGGGTCAGGGAGAGAAGAGGAAGGAATGATAACTGGGGATAGAATTAGAATAAGATATTCCATGCTTTTACAATTATGTCAAAATAAATTCTTTATCATGTATAACTAAAAAGAATTGAAAAACTAAGTTACTTCCGAAGAAAGTAATATAGAAGATTGTGATAAAATCTTTAAAATGGTATTATGAAGCTCAATAAGGTCAGCAAAACAATTCATGAAAAAATTTTTCAAACAAAAGAGCAAAATAAGAACTGACAAATATAAAAAAAGAACAATGAAGAAATCTAAAAATGAAAAATAGTCACTAAAATATAATTCTGAAGAATACTAAAAATTCACCTTAAATGCAAGATAGCAGCAAATAGATAAAAAATATTTCTAAAACATTTAAGAGGCATGGACATTACACAAAGAAGTTCTAATTAGGATTTTTAAGTATGAAGACTAGCAAGAATGGAAGAAAGGCAACATTTGAAAAGACTATAGTCTGGACTTATCCAGTATTAAAGAAAGACATGAATATTCAGATTGAGTGCTTACAAACAAATGAACAATTAGACTACAGCAAGTGTTTGATCAGTTACAAACAATGCTGGAAGGCACTGGAATATTAAAGTTAATTACTGAAAGAATGATTATCAACCCTGAATGTAACCCCCAACTAATCTATTATTAAGGAATGAGGACAAATTAAAACAACTTGAAACATAAAAAGGTTAAAAACTTATCACACAGAGAAACTCACTAAAAGAATTCTTAAAGTTCTGAAAAAGAAAAAAAAAGAAACAACAGTAAATATATTCATAAAATAAGCTAGCAAAGTACAGACTCTAAAACAAACAAACAATTTTGACCCTTAAAAAATGAACTAAAATTCTAAACAATAATAGTAAAATGGATAGGAGGAAGGTATTCAGTAAATATTCAGTAAGTGGAAGAAGCATTTACAGTTACTCATTTATGCTTAAAAAAAATTCAAGAGCACCAACTAAAAGTGAAATTCAATTCGCTTCCAAACCAGGAAAATAAAAAAAGGAATATAAAAACTTTAGTCATCCAACAAATAGTAGAAAACAACAGTGAACATAAAAGCTGAGAAACTAAAAAATATTCATTTACACAGTTTAAGAACTGCAATTAAACAATAAGAAGTACATATCAAATCAAATAAAGCACCACTTAGTAGCACCACTTAGTAGGTTTAAAGCACTACTAAATAAAACACCACTAAAGCACCACTTAGTAGGTTTGAAAAAATGGGAAATAAATAAGAAAACAAAACAAAAAAAACCAGAAGTGGACAAATCAAACAGAAAAAAATGGAAATAAAAGCAAAATTTAAGTAAATAAAAAGTAAAAGTTTTTATTTATCTTTTTTAATTTTTTTTTAATTTTTATTTTTTATGGGAGTTTTTATTTTTTTAATGACAAAAATTGTAAGCAACCAAGATGTCCTTCAAAAAAGTGAATGGATAAACAAGTTATGTACATCCTTATAAAGTAATATTGCTAAGCACTGAAAGGAAATGGAGCTACCAAGCCATGAAAAACATAAATCTTAAGAGCATACTAAATAACCAGAAGCTAGTTTGAAAAGGCTACACACTGTGATTAGATCTACATGACATTCTGGAAAAGGCAAATGTACAGAGGTATTAAAAAGATCAGCGATCAGCCGTTGCCAAGAGTTTGCAGGGAGGAAAGAATAAAAAGGCAGAGCACAAAGAAATATTATGGAAGAGAAACTACTCTATTTGATACTGATAGTGGGTATATATCATTACTATATCATTACACCTTAGTCAAAACCCACTGACAAAGGTTGGGGTTGTAGCTCAATGGTACAGAGATTATATAACATGCATGAGAAACTGGGCTCAATTTGAGAACCACAAATTAATTAATTAATTAAAAATAAAGCTCACAGACTATGTAATATCAAGAGTGAATCCTGATATAAACTATTGACTTTAGTTAATAATAATGCATGAATATTGTGTCATCAATTTTAACAAAAGTACCACACTATTGCAAGACATTAATAACAGTGAAAATGGAGAGTATAATAAATTAAAAAAAAATTGCTCAGTTTTTCAGTACCTAAAACTACTCTTAAAAAAAAAACAAACATTAAAACAAAAGATGTATGAATTCAAGGAAAAAGATCTAGAAAGCTTCTATTGATCAAGTTGGTTTTTTATTATTAAATTTTTATAAAACTGGAAGAACATCTACTACATCTACTACATCTAGCAAAAAGTCTTTTATGTAGAAGATACTTAACAAATCATTGTGGAAAAAATGAGTAAGTAATAAAAAGAAGGAATTAATAATCAATGCTGGCTTGTTTTCTATCAGCTTTCACACTGGGCCATAGCATATACATCTCTTTTGAAACCCTTTATATTTCACATACAATAAAATAAATGTCCTGAGGTCACTAAATTTAATATACTTCAAATGTTCTCTTCAATAGCATAAGAAAATAAGCAGTTGTAAACAATTAAAAATTTTAAAAAAGAAACCCATTTTAAGATTTTATGACGCTGAAATAATGTTGAGTATTAAATCAGGATAATTTACAAATTCTCTACTCAGGCTGAAATTCTAAGCAAAGCATAAAACCTAGATAAATGCATTAGTGCATAACCAAAAAAAAGTCTCAAGAAATAGAGAATAATTCTGATTCTCATAAAGAAAACCCATGCGTTTTCTTTCAAATTATACAGAGATACACATTTTAAAAACTAGAGTTGTTCTACACATTAAAGTAATAAACAGCATATAAGCTACATAAAAACAAGCATAGTATGCAAAAACAAACTATTCAATAGTCTTTTAGATAATGTACAATTTGATTTGCATATAATGTAAATAATGGACATATTAAAACTAAGAATAATGAAGTGTGATAAAAGTAGAAGATGTTAAAAGCTGTGTAATTCTGAAAAAAGCTTTGAAATGACAGTTCATGTGGAATTAAATATTGGATAATTACAATAAGAAGAATTTTTTTTAATTTCTAAATTATTCTTAGTTTGGTTTGTTGCATAGAAAATTACTAAGTATTCTACATTTCAAAATAGCTATAATAACATAAGAAAATACCCATGAAAATTAGGACATCATTTACTTATTGCTGGGAAAAGATGTGCTGTGTAAATTGTTGCTTACAGGGAATCAGATGAATTATATTTTCATAATAGCTAATGCTCATTATTTAAAGATATTTAATCTCATATAACTTACCAAACCTAAAACAAAGGTCATATAACACTTAAAATTAAGACACTTGGAATGTGAACACCATTTATTTCCCATATACTACTATTAATGTTTAGTAAACAAAGTTAAAACTAGGAATCAATGTATATTTAAAAACTTAGGGCTAGGGTTGTGGCTCAGAGGTACAGTGCTCACCTACCATGCGTAAGGCACTGGGTTCGATTCTCAGCCTCACATAAAAACAAAATAAAGATATTGGGTCCACCTTTAACTACAAAATGAATATTAAAAAGAAACTTACTTTATATATATGGCAAATTGACAGTTTAATTCTTAGAAAGAAGTTGTGCTAGTTCTAATTACCTCTGAAGAAAACACTTTATGACCACTTGTGTGAATATATAAAACTGAACAAAATTCATGCATTACGTCTTAAGCGTTTAAGTGAATGCCTTCAGCAAATTTCTAAATCTAATAATCATATTTGTGTAAACAAACTGGCAATACATTCCAGGTAACTCTCAATATGTGTGTTCATCTAAATTAGTCTTAACATTTATTGTATTAAATGAAATGTTATGACCTAATTCTTTTAAATAAACAAACATATACATATACACACAAAAGTTCTAAGACTTGGAAGGAAGCAAGATGATAGGTATAAACTAATGAAACTTCACTAGATTATGTCCAATAATTAGGAGTTCTTAGCACACAGTAGAGAATGAATGAATGAATTATGTCAAAAGAATATGGATGGGTGCAATCCTGCAGTCAGACCAATGGAGGATACAATGGAACCTCTAAAGGAAGAAGCCTTATTGGTAAGCATGACGACTCCCCACCTCCAATCACCAGAAAAGGAGTTACAGTGAAACTAGGTTTGGAACCAGATATTTTTGTGGATGAGTTTTTTCTATGTGCACCTTCACCAGGAAGCTTACTACCAAATTTCTTCCAATTGTCTCAACGATTGTATTTGTGGTTGATTTGCCAAGGAATGGCATGACCCTGCTGTTCTTTCTTTTCCAAACAAGGAAGAAACACCCTGCTATAATTTATATACATGGCAAATATGACCTTGGCAAACTTTCTGTTAATTGGTTCTCTTTAAGACTGCCTACCACAAACAGGGAAACAACTGAATTTATGGGGAATCTCTTTGCAAGGTGATCATTGGCCTTTTTCTATGGGAATATATACTATTCCATTCTCGTGTGTCTGCCGAAAACTAAAAAATAAATATTAAAATATATAAAAAAAAAAGATTGCTGTTGGTGTCTCCCTGGGAATATGGCTGCTAATTTTTCTGGTCACTGTCTCCTTATATATCAGGAAGCAAACCATCTACCTTCCAGCCCTTAACATTACAACATGTCATGTCTTGCCTGAGGAGATGTTGGTGGGAGACAAGTTAATTACTTCCCCTCTGTGGACATTGGAGTCTTTTTGTTCCCAACTTCCCTCACAGCCTCTGCCTACGTGTTCATGCTCAGAATGTTCCAATTTTTGCCATGGGTGAACACTCAGAAAAGGGAGAGGGCCATCACATTCATTGTCCCTATCTGGCCATATACTTGATCTGCTTCACTCCTAGTAACTTCTACTTGTGGCATTATTTCCTGACTAAAAGCAGAGGCCAGACCCATGTCTTTGTCTTGTACATTGTAGCCCCCTGTCTGTCCACCCTCAAAAGCAGCACTGACCCTTTTGTTTATTACTCTGTTTCTCAATTTCAGGGAGCATGCAAAGAGTGCTCTCCTTTGTTGAAGACTCAGGACTGTGATGCAAATGCAAATATCCCTCACCTCAAATTCTCCAGGAAATCCAATTCTTACTCTTCAAGTTCAACCAGTGTTAAAACCTATTAAGTTTACCAGCTCCACAGATAGTTTTACAGAACCATGTAAAGCCTGCTTACCATTGTGGGGAGGTGGCTGTTACTTCTTAACCAAGCAGGCTTTAGCACATGTATATGCAGCTTACCCCAGGATTGCTGGAGGCTTCCTTGTTTGCATAAGTCTCCCACATTTCATAGATGTGTGTCAGAATTCTCCTACTTAGATGTCTCAAAAACTGAACTGACAGAGGAAGATATAGCAAGATAAAGACAGAAACCCTGTTACCTGCAAGAACTACACCTGACATGAGGACTAGGTTTCTGTTTGACACTAAGACAGGATCCATCTTAGCCTTGTTAGGGCTTGAGGGCCTCTAGAGAGCAGACTAATTGACTGATTTTACAAATGAGAAATCTGACTGGTAAACAAGCTGCTCAGAGTCAGATTTCCAACCAATAGCATTGAGATTGGGTTAGGCAACACAATTCAAGTGTTCAGTAAGAGGCACTCTTGTACACTTCCTCAAACTCATTGGGGATCTTGTTAAAAGTACAGGTTCCTTAGCTTTGGTAATAACAACACAAGACTATGGGAATAGGGACATTTTATAAACCTGTGTGATGTTTACACATGAGTTTGAGAACCACTGGTCTGAGGTTTGCTGCCACTTGACGAGGTGCCTCAATAGTCTGTACAAAGAAAACCTAATAAGAAAGTTTTGCACTGGGTGTGGTGGTGCATGTCTATAATCCCAGTGGTTCAGGAGGCTGAAGCAAGAGAATCATAAGTTCAAAGTCAGCCTCAGCAACTTACGGAGGCTCTAAGCAACTTAGCAAGACCCTATCTCAAATATATATATATATAGGACTGGGGATGTGGCTCTCTCTCTCTCTCTCTCTCTATATATATATATAGGAGATTGGGGATGTGGCTCAGTGGTTAAGTACTCCTAGGTTCAATCCCTAGTACCAAAATAAATAACTAAATAAATAAATAGAGTTGTGCCTCTTTGTATTCAGCTTATAATGAAATTTCCTGGTTGACTTATTGGGCTTTTCAGTTATTTCTTTATTTATCCTTTGTGTTTTTGTGTGTATCACTAGTCAAGAAAAATACAATGAGGCTCTCTAATAAAACAAATTTTGTATCACTTTTTACTAACATCAGTTTGAGTAAGACCATTTTGTAACTAAAAATAATATTTACCACTTAGTATTTTTAAAAAATCGTTGGCATATTTATTGTCAGTTTTGTTCACTTCTTACCAAATATAAAATTGCACAGTGTTCACAAGGCTTGAACCACACCTGTTTGGAAAGCAGCAGGAATACACAAGGATTTGCAGCATATTTAAGAAATACCTAATTCCAAAATGACTTTATATACCTGTTATATTTCTGACTTTTAAAGTTATGATTGGCTTATAAATAACACATGACACTTTTTCTATGATTTAGAAAGAAAATAAATGGATGTTTCTTGAGCAACCATTCCAATTAAGAGCACTTTAGTTTGGAATCTTTTATTGCTGCAAAATGGTAATGGCAAGCATTTCTAAGTCCTAACTATGAGCTTAATAATGAATAATATTTTTTACCCATATCCCTAACAACATATAACCTCAAAAACTTGTGAGATGAACAGGAATCTTAAAAGTCATCAAAATCCAATCTTCTACAAATTTCAACAAAACGATGATTCAGCAAATGCTTCTAATATCTGCAATAACAAATCACATTACTCACCAATAGAGCTTATTATTTTAAAGGACTCTGAAAAATGAAAAGGTCTGCCTGAGCTGAGATGTATCCTCAAACACCTTTTTATCAAGATATACTAGTTATAACCCTTGGACCACTCTTGTTTCACTTATAGCTCTTCAAATAATATGCTTATCCCCCATCCCCCCATAGCTTTCCCTTGAAGAGGATAGCCAAACATAATACATGATTTCTACATCCTTCACCAACTAGTAACTCTCCTCTACATAACTTCAGTAAGATTATAGGTTCTTTTAAAGTGTGCCAGTAATCTGAAGAGCACAAAAATGAAAAGAATTATCATCACCCATGCAGAAGGCTATATTTTAGTTAATAAAATTATATTGTTGGCTAGTTATACAGTATTATTTACAATAGTCAATATATAGGGAGCACTCACCATATGCTAAGCACTATTATAAGAGCTTCAAGAGCATTACATCATATTTTCATAGCCAACCTGGATGGAAAGCTACCTATACGGTCTGCACATAATAAGTAATAAAACTAAGACTCAAAGAAGGCCAAAGTCAAACAGTTTTTAAATAGAAGAGCTAAGGGTCATACACATGTCTAACCTCAGTGTCTATATCTTTAACCATCTGAATTTATAGCTGCCACTGAATTTATTTTTTATAGATACATCTGTTAAAACAGATCTTCCTATCTGGACTAACAGTATTCCTGGATATAAATATTTAACCTTATGTAGTCAGCACTTTCCTAATACAGATGATAAATCTTAAGAAATCTGTTATAGCAGGTAAAATACTTCACTATCTTACCCGTTTCTTAATGTTACATTCAGGTAAAAATAGAAGAAATGATTCTTGAGTTTTCTTCATGGAAATCTCATCCCTAAAATGCTTTCCTATAAATAGGAATAAACAATCTAAAATAGGGGACAATATGGAAGTATTAAGAACCTTGGAAGAAAATGACCATGTCACTTGAGGATAGATATATATCAATAAATTAAGAAAAAAGAACAGATACATCTGATCCAAGTAATATTCCAACCAAAACCAATGAGACTAAAGATTTTTAAAAAGTCCAAAATGATGGAAGTTTCAATCATGTATTTGGGATTGCCTTTCTTAGCATAATACTAAAGGAATATTTTTACATGAAAAGATGAACAGACTGCCTACTTACAAAAACTTTCAAATCTTAATATGCTTCTTATATGTGAAAAAGTAACTCCATCTAATGAAAAATGGGCAACTCTCACAAGAAAAACAGTAAGAAGTTTACAAATAACATGAAAAAAAATCTTTAACCTCAATAGTAAGTTTTAAATGTAATTAAGAGAGTAAGATACACGAGGTGTGGTGGTACAAACCTATAATCCCAGCTACTTTGGAGGCTGAGGCAGGAAGACTGCAAGTTTGAAGCCAGATTAGGCAATGTAATAAGAACCTTTCTCAAAATAAAAATAAAATGGGTTGGGAGTATAGCTCAGTATTAGACCATTTGTCTAGCATGTATGAAGTCCAGGGTTCAATCACCAGTACTGTATCTTTAAAAAAAAAAAAAAAAAAAGATACTATTTTCCCTCTATTCAATAGGCAAGAGTTTTGTTTTATTTTTTAAGTATAATAGGATTGTCAAGAATGATACCAGAGCGCGGTGGCACACGTCAGTAATTCCAGTGGCTTGGGAGGCTGAAGCAGGAGGATCACAAGTTGAAAGTCAGCCTCAGCAATTTAGCAAGGCCCTAAGCAATTTAGCGAAATCCTGCTTAAAGTACAAAATAAAAAGGGCTGGGAATGTGGCTCAGTACAAGGACACTCCTTACAGGTAGAAATGGAAAGTAGCAGATTCAAGGCAACTGGCCCTCTGTATTAAGAGAGTATGCATCTATGAATTCCACAAACTACATATCAAAAAGTAGTTGAGTGTCCTGGAGTTCAATACTTGGTACTCCAAAATAAATAAATAACTACTGAGATCTTAAAAAAAATTTTTTTTTAGGAAAAAATGCATCTTTCTTGAAAATGTTCAGACTTCTTATTCTTGTCATTATTCCCTATACAGTATAAAAACTATTTATAAGTTATTTATATTGGATAAAATAACATAAGTAAATTAAAGATTATTTAAAGTATACAGGAGGATGTATACATACTATTATATGCAAATATTATGTAATTTTAAATAAGAGATTTGAGCATACTTGGATTTTGGTATCCATGGAGGCTCCTGGGTATTAAGAGACAACCACAATTTAGAGATAAAATTTTCACTGATAGGAACATATTCAAGAAAGAATAATTGCTTAGCATAAGAGTCTCTGGTACAAAGACTATTATTTATAATAGTAAAACAGAAGGAAGGAAGGAAGGAAGGAAGGAAGGAAGGAAGGAAGGAAGGAAGGAAGGAAGGAAGGAAGGAAAGAAGGAAGGAAGGAAGGAAGGAAGGAAGGAAGGAAGGAAGGAAGGAAGGAAGGAAGGAATGGATGGATGGGAGGGAGAAAGAAGAAGGAGAAAAAGATAGACTGGGGTGGGGGCTAGGGTTGTGGCTCAGTGGCAGAGTGCTCGTCTGGCACGTGCAAGGCACTGGGTTCGATTCTCAGCACCAGATAAAAATAAATAAATAAAATAAAGATATTGTGTCCAACTACAGTTTAAAAGTATTTTAAAAAGAAAAAGATGGGGGACTTTAGATATAATGATAAATCTAATATTCTGCAACCATCAAAATTATATAATTGAATATTTTCATAAAAACATGCATATGAGAAAATTTTAACTAATAAAAAAATAGGTTCAAAATGTGATTCTGCAACCTGTACACTCAGAAAAATGAGAAATTATACCCCATTTGACTCAAATGTATTGTCATGTGCAACTAATAAAAATTGCAAGTTTAACAAAAAACAAGTAATTTACATTATGGACAAAGAATAAGATAAATTTGTTGGGCTAGGGATGTGGCTCAAGCCGTAGCGCTCTCGCCTGGTATACGTGCGGCTCGGGTTCGATCCTCAGCACCACATACAAACAAAGATGTTGTGCCTGCCGAAAACTAAAAAATAAATATTAAAAAATTCTCTCTCACTCTCTCACTCTCTCTCTCACTTTCTCTTTAAAAAAAAAAAAAAAAGATAAATTTGTACAATAAGAAAGTATTTCCTTATCTACCAAACTTGTCATCACATTTTTTCTGACTGGTTTATTAATTTTTATTTACTGTTTGTGTTCAATAATACATTTTTCAAATTTTCTTGAAAATTTTTCATTAAAAATTAAATTAAAACTTTCATATATGTATATGCATAGATGTATATTAAACACATATGTAACTTATAACTGGTTACTATAAAAACAAGGTATATTTTGAAATGCAAAAAAATAAAAATAAAAATAAAAAGTAGGTTCAAAATTACATATACTATATGACCCAATTCTTAAAGTGTTTATATTTAAAAATTCATACTCCAAAATATTTATAGTGGCTTATAAATGCATAATGGTGACATTATAGATTCCTTAGATCTCATAGTTTACAAGTGTTCTTAATCTCTATAAAAATGATATATCTTTTTAAATTAAGAAATGAAGTTGTATATAAAGATAAGTGGCATTAACGGCAATCGCACTAGAATTTCCATCACAATACAGAAAAAATTAAAAGAAAAAAACTGGTATCTAATAAACAATAGTTAAAAAATTCACCATAAAACTGGGGGAAAAAAAAACAGAGGGACATTAGAGAAAAAACAGCAACAAAATTACATAAAAACAAACATTTTCTATGCACATTTTAATAATATATCACACTATGTCTACAAGGTTAAATATCTTTAGAAAAAAAAAAAACACCTGGGTACACAAAAATGAGAAATAACAAAGTCCTTTTAGCAATGCCCAAACAAGGAAATGAAAACAAAAAAAATGTTCTTCCTTGGAGAAGATGGGAGAAACAATCAATTCTCAACAAACTTTCATCTTCTCTACAAAAAATAGTGGCTTTAAAAGCAAAACAAAAGTCATAAGCACTATCTAAGGTAAGGAAGAAAGTAGTAAGGAATATCCTGGCCTCTTTGAACAAACTCAGGCTTTCAGACACTGAAAGGTTCAGAACTATATATGGATTTAATATCACAATCATTGTTGCTTCTAAAAACAATGATATGGCCAAAGTCTCCAACTTAAAACAAAATAAATCAATGGATTGTGAAAACTACTTAAATGTTTTAACATTGAGGCATGTCAATTTAACAACAGACTACAGGATTTGCAAGTCATTACAAAACAATCTTAATTAGTTTCTTATGAGACTATTAGGATAGTCATTCTAAGACTGACAGAGTAAATGAAAGTATAAATGATGAAGTATAAAAGATGAAATGACAGCATTCTACACATCAGTACTACTGGAATACTGAACAACCATTTCTAAATTCTACTGATAATGGATTAATATCAATATGAAGAAAAACTGAAGGAGTTTTGTACTTAAAAAAGACTAAAGAATGAAAAACTTAAGTGCTATAGTACGTCAAGAATGCAGTCATGTAAGACCAGGTATGTATGACTTTGTTGTCCCACTGCATTTATACAGGATTAATGACCAAAGTAACAGAAGTAGTACCAGTTCAGCAAAACAAATCATTTACAAGAGAACTACTCTAGAAAGGGATATGGTACCTTCTGAAAAAAGGAAACAATAGATATGCCTCAATGCATAGTGATTCTCATTTGGATAGAATGCTAGACACAACTACTATACTGGGTTAAGAAATTCTATGATTCTAAACATTCTTTAAAAGTATAATTTTTGACTGGGGATAAAAAGTAGATTTTCTTTTGATTATCTGATGGAAAGACTGTAGAAAAAGCAATATATATTAGGCTCTCCTAGCTGAAGAGACACAGTTTTAATCCAATCTGGTTGATACTGTTGTCTTCCTTACTGCTCAGTAGTGCTAATTCTACCAAAGAGAAAGTATGGCACCTACAGAAGGGAGAAACTTTTCATAAAGCAATGATACTAACTATATAATCAGATTAATAAAAGTAATAACAATGTTGTGAGGGAAAGGGAAGATACTGGGGAATGAGAATGATCAAATTATGTGCATGTCCAAATATGACATGATGAATCTCACTATTATGCATTAAAAATAATAATATTGCCATGTTTCAGCACAGTAATATTTCAAATACCTATCACAGGTAAAAATAAATAAATAAATCACTGCATCCTATTTGCCTAACTATAATATGCATTAAATTAGTGATTCTCTTGGGGCTGGGGATGTGGCTCAAGCGGTAGCGCGCTCGCCTGGTATGTGTGCGACCTGGGTTCAATCCTCAGCACCACATACAAACAAAGATGTTGTATCCGCCGAGAACTGAAAAATAAATATTAAAAACTCACTCTCTCTCTCTCTCTCTCTCTCTCTCTCTCTCTCTCTCTCTCTCTCTCTCCCCCCCCCTTTAAAATAAATAAATAAATAAATAAATTAGTGATTCTCAAACTGTGGTCTGAAATCTCTACAAACCTTTCAAAAGGTCCATAAAGTCAAAATATTTCATACTAATAATAAAATATTATTTCTGTTTTTCATTCTTGACTTCTCTGGAGTACAAAGTAAGTGAAATTTTTCCAAAATCAAATAAAGTAACATATGATATTAGCAGATTGAATGCATAAGTCCAAACACTGAATTGATTTGCAAAAACATAATACAATTCATTCCATTCTTCATACTATATATTTTAGAAATTGTTATTCATATAAAATATTCCTTAATGTAAATGATTTAGTATTATTTTAAATGATTTATAAACAAATACTGATTCAATAATTTATTAATTTTTTTAAACCTTACTGTATATATTTTTTAATACTTTTATTTTTATTTATTTACAGTGGTGCTAAGAATCAAATCCAGTGGCTCACATGTGCCTGGCAAGCGCTCTACCACCGAGCTACAACTCCTGCCCCTTATATTAAAAATTTTTATGTTTTAATTTCTGATACCGTTTCAATAGGGCTAAATAACATTTTTTAAAGCCCTTAAAAGTATTTTTAAGAGTATAAAAATTTTTTGAAAGCAAAACATTTGGGAACCACAACATTAAACATGGTAAGTATTCTATACCAAAATTTCTAGGGTGCTAGAATCTTTATGATACAAATAAGCATGAATAAAAGAGTTACCTCAGAAGACAATCTAACCAAATATCTCCTACTTCTTGGGATCAAGCACATTTCTGGAATAGGTCTAGTTTCAGACATGAACTTGTCTGGGTCAAGTAACACCATCTGCTTAGAGGCAAGAGATAATGCTAATAGCAAATGTCAAATTACAAATGCTATAAAGAAGGAGCCCCATCTGTACAAAAGCAAACCTTATGATCACATCAAAAAAACTCAAAAGTCACTATTTCTAAGGACTGATTATAAAATAACTCCATCAGTATTTACATTGGCATCAATAGCTCTGCAAATAGCAAATACTGAAATAATACTAAGAAATATGTATGCTCTAATACATCTATAATATGCCAGTCTTTCAGACCTCTCTTTTCATATTTCCCAAGACCCAGTCCTCAACCATCATTTGAATAATTACTTAAAATAGCCACATATAAGGCATAGATAAAAATGTATTTTCTAATCTGTAAGGAGTACAGTCAAAACTGATATGTGCAAACACTGGTGCTAACCTTAGAAAGCCTAAGTTGATGAAACATTATCCTGGTTGTTTGATATATATTGTCTCACAAATCCTTGCAACAACATTGTGAGGTAAATACTTTATAATATTTAGTTCCCAAGGCTGTGGTGATTTGCCCACCATAACAACAGAGAGGCAGAGACAGAACTTGTCCTGGCTT
This sequence comes from Ictidomys tridecemlineatus, assembly GCF_052094955.1. NCBI lineage: Eukaryota > Metazoa > Chordata > Mammalia > Rodentia > Sciuridae > Ictidomys > Ictidomys tridecemlineatus. The sequence continues at coordinate 61,439,659 of NC_135484.1, read as the reverse complement.
TAGAAAAAAGAAATTCCCTCAAATAATCTTCAGTACCTACTCTTCTCTTCAAAAAAAAATCCCATGATCTACTAGATAGAAAGGAGGTCTATGCTGGGGGAAAAGTTCCAGAATGTCTAACATTGTCCTGCTTTGTGACTTTCATAAACAACTGAGCCTCAATACTTTTCATCTTTACAGAGGATATGACTCCTATACTTTGCAAGACTGGTTGTGTCAAGGAGGAAAGCCTGGTCCAGACCTACTCACTTCCTAGGGGGAAAATTTCTGTTGAAAGCCCATGAACTATACAATCACAATAGACTAACCCTACCGCTACAATTCTGGTAATGAAACAACAAGCAGCAACAGGAAGACATCTATATCAATAATGGACAGGTCTTAATTAAGAAAACATAGAATGTTCAAGTCTTACCTCTGAAGATTAAAATACATTAACTTTAATAAATATTTTTAAAGTAATTAATTTCAAAAACTTGAAGAACTTGGAGATTTCCTATTCAATCAAATGCTAAGGCTCAATAATAAAGACTATAGTCTTAAAGAAATTACTTGGTATCAGAGTTCAAAAGAAAAAATTCCTGAGGAGAGAGTTACTTAGAGGCTCAAGGTAGGGGACAAAAAGAGCACAATATTAGAAAAAGCTAAGTGGCTTGTTTTATTGTTCAATACCTAGAAGAACACAGGAATACAAATGACACTTACATGGGCTTAGTTGTACCCTTCAATCACAGAGTTGAAAATCTGCATATAATCTTTTTTAAAATTACTTGAGAACTTTATTAATAATTGCTTTCAGTTTCTTCAATTTTGAAAGTCAAATTGTCATTTTACAAATGAAAATAAAATTCTTAAAAATATCAACTGACCAGATATGCATGATTTTTGAAATTTTAAGGTATACAGAGAAAAACCAGGCTTAACACACACACACACACACACACACACACACACACACACACACACGTCATTACCAAAGTGACATCTTTAAGTAAAAAGATAAAATAAAATAAAAACTCCAGTTTACACAGATAATGCAGAGAGTCCTAGTTATCTGGTTAAGAGACAAACAGCAAACACTTAAGGTCTTCTATTCCAATATTTTGTTCATTTCTTATTGCTGGAATTTCATATTCATTCCTCTAGCTGAATGTGTGGATGATGATAGTGATGATAAAAATGACATTCACTCATCTCTCTTACCAAGCCTTGGAAGAGTGGATGAACTCTCAACCAGTGAATTTGCTGCTTTTAACTCTGCCATCTTGTGGCTTCGAGTTTCAGGACATCTATATATTGGTGACTGAAGTTGCTGTGGTACCAGTGTCAAGAGGGCTACTGACCTTTAGTCTCATCTCCTTGATATTTCTTATCCTTTTTGTTGCTGTCTTCTCTAGACTGTCTTAGGCAAGGAGGGTACCTGAAGAATCATGGTCTATATGCCTAATACATATTCTCTACAACTGGACTATCTTGTTCTCCTGCAGCCTGGTTGTCAGCAGCCTCCCTCACCTCTCCATGCACAGTAAAGTTGGAATATTGTAGTTCATGCCTCATGGAGTCTCCATAGGAGTAAAGTGACAACCTTCATCTTCAGTAGGACAAGCTTTGTTGGGCTTGGCGTTCCCAAGCACTCTGGGATCCCTCTTTTCTTTCCTCACATGCTCACTATTCTGGTAATTCTGCTGGTAATTGCGTGGAAGATTCCTACAATGTAGATAGCATCTACAATGGCTCAAGACTGCTATGTATTTATACCCTTGAACTAAAACTTTACCAGGGCCTATAACATCTTCCACCTCGACATCATTTTTTCCTTCAACAGCATCAAATTACACAGTCTCTCCATCTCCTGCACTGTAAAGGTACTTCCTGAAGTTACTCTTTTATGACAGTATAGTATACAAATATATCATTCCTGTTGGTTAAAACAAGTCTATTCCTCAAAATAAACTTTTTAAGGTTCCTCAAACCTTCCCTGAGTAACTGTGTCCTGTACAACTGTCTGTGGTGCCAGGCACAGTGTCCATAGCACCGAGGGAGGGGCAGAGGGGCAGCAAGACACTAGTTGGCCTCACTGCTCTGACTGCTGAGAGTTTAGTGAAATCCACTGTCTGTTCTCCTCTCCCAAGAGAACTCCACTTGTAACTTTTGTTTCCTCTAAAACTGATAATCTGCTGTTGATAACATACACAGTGGGTTAACACATACTTTGCATTATGTGTGTGTGTGTGTGTGTATGTATAAATAAAATATATAGTGGAAAATATGCAAGAACTTCAAGAGATCCTTCTTACTGCCATATGAAATTTATTGAAGAGGTGAACTGCTTACAAGAAGATAATTAGTATTTTAAGTGGATACAACATTTGAGCTCACCAAATCAGAAACAGTAGAGGGCTACCAAATTATTGTAGTAGCAATGTATGCATTACTACGGTTAATTTTATACATATACAATTAATACTACAACTTTATAATGGCTTATATTTCTCTCATCTGCAAGTGATGCCATGTGTGGTATGTGTTTGCATAAGTTCTAATAAATTTTAACTTGTTATCAAGTTGGGTATATGCATAGTGGTAAATTATAACAGAAACTATTATCTATATACATTTGATACATTCATGACATGTCGTCTTCTTAGGTTTCTTGATTTCTCTTCTGGGCTACACTGTTCATCTACAAGTTGTCTCAAATTATTGCAAATCTTGAAAAAATCTGCATGTAAGAGGACCTGGGTAGTTCAAACTCATGTTGTTCAAGGGTCGCAAAATCACGTTAAGGAACAAACATGCTTTCAGCATAGAAGTAGCTTTTTGTATGCTTCTTTTAATTTGTATGCAAAAATATGTTCCCATGGCTCTTATAAATTTCTGGAGCAACAGCAAACAACATGATTACTTAAACATTCTTAAACAGTCAAATAAAAGCTTAAAAACAAATGAAAATTCCTGTGCTATCATAGGAACTGGTTACCTTTTAATTACCCTTGAAAGAGGGTAATATAAGTGCACAGAAAAATTATTTAAAGCATAAAATTAATTGAAGCATAAAAACAAAAAACTTATACTGTGGAACAAAGAGATATCATAACGATTGCTAATTTTCTTTTTTGAAGATATTTTTAGCTATAGGTGGACACAATACCTTGATTTTATTTATTTTTTATGTGGTGCTGAGGATGAAACTCAGTGACCCACACATGCTAGGAAAGTGATCCACCACTGAGTCATAACCCCAGCCCCTGTTCATTTTCATTCATAGATAAGAAAACCAAAATACTGAGGGGATGAACCTTTTAAAACTCTATAACTCAAGCCACTGGCAAATTGTAAAGTATTTACTTATGTGTTCAACTATCCATCAAATTCTGGTTGAAAAAGCAATGAGCCAGACCAACTAGGCTTCAGAATACCTTATAATATACTTTAAAAAGATATACAAGGATTTTCCCTTAATTGTCTCTTTCCTATTTGTTCTCCCTTGTCTCTTCTCCCACCCCCTTTGCATCCTACAGATGTCTGAACACATGGTGTTCTTTCTCTAGTTTGAAATTTGCTCCCTACTTTCCTGGTCCACTTGGAAAAGTTGTATCTAGTCATATTTTAAGAGTTAGCTTAACCTTAAATTCCTCTACAAATATAAAACCCTCTACAGAGTCTATGACTTGTTCTTTTATGCCCCCATTTGTATATAGTAGAATACGTATGATATTTTTAAAGTGCTCTTTTTGTTGTGAAGCTTTCATTAATTTAATAAAATTTATTAGTCCCTTAAAAATTTCCATACATTTTTTTCTATTTGAATGGACCAACACATTCTTTGGGGTGCTTACAAATTAGCAAGAAAAAACAGTAAACAACTAAATTTAATTACATATAAAAATATAAGGGACTGGGTTTATGGATCAGTGGTAGAATGTTTGCCTAGCATGTGTGAGGCACTGGGTTCGATCCTCAGCACTACATAAAATAAATGAATAAAATAAATGTCTATCAACAACTAAAAAAATTTTAAAAAAAAAGAATAATAAGGAGGAAGATACTTAAGAATTCAAGAGACATAGAAAATGGCCAGGTGTGATGGCATATACCTGTAATCCCAGCAACTCTGCCTGAAGCAGGAGGATCTCAAGTTTGAGGCCAGCTTGGGCATAAAAAGTTATATGTGATATGTCTTTTCCTGTTTAATAATTAATTCAATAAAAGCAAGGTTGCTGTCTTAGTCATTTTTTATGTCCATTAACTTGAACTGTACCTAGTAATATAGTATTCAATAAACACATGACAAATGGGTGGATACCCCCATTCAATCTGACCTTGCAATGAAACCAATTATGAGAAAATCCTGAGAACCAGAATATATTCTCCCTTCAATAATGAGATTCAGTTATTTTAAGGGTGTGGTGATGAACTAAGAAATTCAAACTTTATTCTAGATATTCAGAAGTAAATAGAATAGTTTTATGGTTTACTCAGAAAATACAATATCCATTAGTCTGATGTTTACAAGTTTCAGTTTACAATTAAATAGGCTATCTGCTATATATTCAATTATAATAAGCAAATACCAGTAAGATTTTTTAAATCACAATTTTTAAAATAATTATTATTTCCACAGTAATAAATAAAATTCATTTAATAATGTAGAACAGATCTAAGTTAAACCAAGTCTGAAACATTCAAGGTATATAAGACTGATCATAAAACTAAGAAATCAGAAGTAAGGTATCTTACTTCCAAACTAAGGTTAATCAGCACAATATTTATCACTACCATGGGACTGTTCCCTCAATTTAGTTAGCTAATTCCCTAAATTAATTAAAAATTATTTTCCCCTGTATTCCTGATACTTCAAATTATTTAAAACCTTAATTCCAATAATAACCACAAAAATAATTATATCTATATTGTAATGAGTATTTACCACATGCTACTTTCCAGCTCATATATGGTATCATATTCAATGCTTATACAAATCCTTTTTCTTGATATTGGTATTCACTTGAAAATGAGCTTCTGAGAGATTGAATTACCTATTCTCACAAGCAATAAATGGGAAAAGAAGAAATATCTGGTTTCAAAGCCTCTGCCCTTCCTATAATAGTATGTCATCTCTCTTTTTTTAATATCGTCTCTCTTAATCTTCATCAAATACATTACTCAATCTATCCAGTATTAAAATTGGGTTAACCGTAATTTTAAATTTATGAAATGATAGCAGATCAAGGGCAAAACTAAAACCCTGAAGATAAACTTTCACCACTTCAAATATAACCAAATTGCAGCACAAAAAGAGATTAAAATCATGCTTTCCTTCACATGACAGGAGAAAACTTATAAAAATACTCTATTGAACAAATGATCTAAAATATCAATACAATTATTTCTAGATCGAATCTGTTTTTCAAGTATGGTTTCAAACATAGAAATAAGTAAAAAAGTTTTTCTAAATCAATAAGTCATTTAATATGAGGATAAAATTACTAATATTTTGAAGTTTGTTATTTTTATTCACAGAACTCTTAGAAATATAAAATGCTATACAGTTATTACTAGAGTGCTATATAATTTATCATTCAAATCTATATTTTTTCCAGAATAAATGTACTAATTACAACAGGACAACAGATTTAAACAGGACTATCCCAATAACTGGCACACACAGAGGCTCAACTATCGCCTTGTGACTCTTCCACTATTCATTATTCTGTCAGTCCTTTTGTTAACTATACACTGGACAATTATATACATGCCTGCTAGGTAAAATCACTGGCTACATAATTGAGTCCTATAGCATAATGTTAAAAAGAGTACTTTCTTTGTTAACTATCTATGTTTTAAAAAGCTATTTTGAGCCAGACACAATGGCTGACACCTGTAATCCCAGTGGTTCAGGAGGCTGAGGCAGGTGGATTGAAAGTACAAACTCAGCCTCAGCAACTTATGTAAGACACTGTCTCAAAATAAAAAATAAAAGAAGATGGGAGTGTAGCTAAGTTGTTAAAGGTCTCCTGGGTTGGAGCCATATAGTTAAGTGGTACAATTTGGGCTTAGAATGCCATAGGCCCTGGGTTCAATTTCTAGCATATGCGCGCCTGCACGCGCCTGCACGCGCGTGCACACACACACACACACACACACACACACACACACACACACACACAGACAAAATTTCAAAAGCCTGTTTCATTAAGATGGTTCACATTTACGTAAAACTTCAATAACTTCAACCATACCTCATCCTGAAGTTCGTCACCACTCTTAACAGAAGCAAGCATGTCATACAAAGTACAGCAAAGATCTTCTATTCTTGGTGCTTCAGTCATTTCCTTCAAAGTTGCATTTAAGTACTTTTCAACTTCACACCACAAAAAGGAGCCATTTGTTTTTTCCACAGGCTTGAGCTCTGGGGTGGAATGCTCCTGAAAATGTTCATTCAGAAACTTTCTGTAATCTAGGCTTATAGTTTTCTGGGCTTCACCATTTATTGGCAGTTCATCAAAGTGGTCCAGATCATGCATGTCAAATGAAAATGCTAAATTTTTACCAAAAAATACTGTATCACTGGATTCCTTTTCTGTCTTCTGGACAAGAGCAGTAAGATCATCTTGATTAAAATGAGAAATGATTCGATTAGTGGCATTACAAGCTGTAGTAGCAGATGATGATGGAAAGGGACCAAACATCTGTTTGATAGCCTTTGTCTCCATGTGACCAACAGAATCCGTCAAGTGAAATGTCATAAACAGAAATGCAGCCCCACTTTCAATTGCTTCTCTCCCATTATCTGTTCCAACTATTCAAAAACAAAGAAACATTATTAGCTCAATTGAATCATGATTCAACTTACAATTTTCAAAATAAAATAACTACAAACATTTTGAGCTAAATCCCAACAGTCAAAACTTACTAAGGTAAACAGTCAATTCAGGAG